>NW_027412536.1:13797178-14244678 GCF_025532065.1 Leptinotarsa decemlineata | reverse complement strand
TGTGTTGTTTTTCCGGGTTATATAAAAACACCACAAGAAGAACCTAACATCAGTTACACCTCTCGAAGCGAAGCAGCAACTCGTCTTGATAATGCCATCTGAGATGATGGCGAAACGTCGACTATCGAATAGTACACAACGGATGAACATCCGGAAAAACAACACATCATATATATATATATATATATATATATATATATATATATATATATATATATATATATTCTATATAGAGTTTAATTTCTACAAAAATATTCATAAGACGTTGTATATAAAATGTATTTATTTTCAGACAACGAAGTATATTGATATATTCATATGTAGTTACTTCGAATGTCAGTTGAACCCTGTATTATCCAGAATAAGTATTCCCTCGAATAAATATGCTGTTTGTAAAAAAATTGAAGAAGCGATTATTTGTATTTGTATTTAATTCAGTAAGTAATTTTACAAAATTCTGTACATGCACAAATATAATCTAAATATTAATAACTTAGAACTTACAATAGTTGAATGTTTGAAACATTATTTGTTCGAATGCGGATCGACTCTACATAATCTATATATTCTATATAGTGTAGCACAGATTGAGTTGTTCTAAAATATCTATAGAGTAAATAAATATACTTATCTATATACAAAACTATAATAATAAAATTTATTGTTACAAATTTTTCATTCACCATCAATTAATTGAGCGAAACTGAGATAAGGTTGGTTTCTCTCCAATTTTCTACTAGGTATATCAAAATCAAGATTTTACAGTACCTCTATATGAATTTATTAAGGACTAATATTCATCCGCAAATATTTTTCAGCTTTATGTAGATGAATCTTTCAATTACAAAAAAATCAATACTTTTGTATATACACATCGCCAAAATTGTTAGACCCCCTTATGTTTGTCTTAATGAGACTCTATTATTATAAGTCAAGAAACGTATTGCAATCAATGTATTACAACCAATGCAAATTGGCTGAATTTGATTTTAACTGAAGAAGAAAAATAATATAAACGAAAAATAGTGCTTATTAAAATGATTACCAGAATCTGAAATCTGGTAGAATGCCATTTTAGAGCTAAATCAAAAATGAATTAATATTTGGTGTGTCAACTTCTGTTCTGTATTAAGGTGTTGACTCCCCTATTCATGGAAATAATAAGGGCGTTAATAGTATCCATTGGGATGTTATTCCATTCGTCTTGGTCCGTGAGTGCGAGTTCCTGAAGGACGATAGGAGGATTAATTCTGCTGTTCATTTAACGAAATGCCACATGTGTTCAATTCGTGTCAATTCGTGTCAAATTCGTCACGCATTTATGTGTGACGAATTTGTTATCCACGATAATCTTTGAATATTCTCAATCTCTAGTGCATTTTGAACTCTTTTCGTTCGACGAGGCCTAGCATTGTCATTAATGAAAACGAAATTGGCTCCAATTTTATTTCGGAGTGGATACATAACGGGTTGAATAATGTTTCCAACATTTGTCATAGTGTCTGGAATAGAAATAAACTGCGTACGTCGACCAGGCATTATGCATTCCCAAAACATTACTGATCCTCCTTTTGGTATGGAACGACTTCTCTGGCAAAAAATAGTCTTTCATGTCGCCCAGGCCTACTTCAAATTCTGTGTCGCCGACTATCACTGACTAAACCAAATCTGGTTTCGTTAGAAAAAAGGACATTTCGCTATGGAGCTAAAAGTCAGTCTCTGTGTTCCCATGCTCATTGTAGGTAAGCTGCTATGTGCCTGGGAAGTACGAGTAACCTGGTTACTCTTCATCGCCTCCTGGATCGCAAACTGGCTCTAGCAAGTCTCCGCTGTATCGTGGTACTGGAAACTAATCGGCACTTGCTTGAGAACAAACAAACCATAAAACGCTGAGCTTGTTATGGTTTGACTCCGATGTATATATCCTGCTAGATACCTAGCTTCTCTGGCGTTAGTTACCCTAGGACATCCAGTTCCACGTCTCCAATCAACTCTGTTAGTTTTCGGGTCAAATACACTATTCGGATAATTAAAGCATAAGGAATCCTTAGAACTCTTTCACACGGAGAGCTTCACGTCGCACTCTCCCGAGAGAGAGAAAGGCTCTTAGTGCCAAAATGCAACGAGTCCAATGGGGCTTCCAGGCGGGAGATGAGAACGCTCACGTCTCCTGCACCTCGAGTCCCCTTTCAGAAAGCAATGGGATGAGTGAGGGTTTCCACAAGAGGAATGAAAATGGCTCTCCCTCTCTTCCCTAGTCGTCAAAGTTTGTGCCGACGGTAGAGAATGTATGTGACAACATATCGTGTGCGAACCATTCTGTGAAGAACTTAAAAGGCTTCCGGTGTGAATGAGCGGTAGGTAGTTGTCATAAACGCTCCTATACGGGAGCGAGAGACGTGAAGCTTCCCGTGTGAAAGAGCCCTTAGTCCAACCACGTTCTGATGATTTGGCAAACCCTCATCATGTAGAGCCACTATTCTTTCTCTAAGGAACTCTGAAATTCTATTGCCAGGCATACTTGTAAAAAGAACACAACAACCAATTAAGCACGCTGCATCGATATGAACAACTTTTCAAACATTGGTATCTAAAATTGAAGGAGATTGTTCTTGTAAACATTTTTGGATGCCTAGCACCGATGATTGAATGTACCCATGATGAATATTTCATTTAACAATTTATGAGGGGGTCCAAGAATTTTGGCAAATTTTGGCGTGAACAATTACACTATCGCCGTAATGAAACCGCGGATCTGTTTACTTTTTCTCGATGTCGTCTATATCATAGAAGAACTGATCCTCAGGAGGTTTTTGCTATAAAATAAAAAAAAAATATTTCAGTGGATTGAAGGTATTGGTTAAATAAAAGGTTCTCCGACTTATAATAGTCAATGATTTAAAAAAACTATTTGATAAGTGATTTTACATATTTCTTTAATCAAAACTTATGAATGTCTTTCATTTATTACGTTGTTTTCCGACAAAAGAATATCCAATTCCGGCAAAGGGAAAGGGAGGATCTATGGTGGAGATTACCCCTTCTGTCGATACATTTTAAATGAGTCTTGTTATACAGGGTGGAACAAACCACGAATGAAATGAAAATAAACGAATTGAAATAAAAATAAAATAACCTAAAATATCGTGTTAGTGAAGTATCATGGCAGTAGTAGTAGGCACGGAGTATTTCTACTAGGTTAATAATAAAAAACTAATATAAATTCAACAGCAATTTATTTTTTTATGATAACTTTCCTAAACGTCATCCTTCAGCTTCAATACAGCAACGTCTTAAAAAATAAGTTTTAATTTTCGAAAAGCGCTTGTGTTTTTCCTAAGATTTATGTCGACTCATCTTAATTTTCATAGCAATTCTGTTTGAGAGTTCAGTGCATAAACCACGTCTTTGTGATACCCCATGAGAAAAAAAATTAATATGGTACAAATCTGGTGAATGTGCAGGCCAGCGAATTGGCCCGTCAAGCCCAATCCGCGTTCCCAGAAAAGTTTCATTCCAGTGTTTTTTACTGCTATTATGGAATGAAATGAAGCACCATCCTGTTTGGAAAAACATGTCTCTTCTTCTCTGACCCATTTAGAGCATTCTGTAAAATACTTATATTAGTTGAATTTATCCGAAGTTCTCCGTTTACAATTTCCCATCAAATATTGACACTGAGTCGGGTTTGAAAATTTTATGGTGTTGCTACATGTGCTATGATTCGTCTGTCCGAAGAATTTTGTTGAAAAAGTTTAGATCTTCTGTAGAGGAGACCGGGGTTGGAAGTCATATTTTTTATCTTTTGCATTTTTAGAGTCTTTTTTAATAAATTATCAATGATATTTTTATATAAATAGATATTGTTTTTATACTCTTTCAAAAAGAAATATTCCGTATTTCTCCAACATCATCAATAAAGGAAATATAACGATTCTTATGGAAAAGAAAAAGTGTGACTTTTAACCCCGGGCAGGGGCAGGTAGTCACATAGGGAACTGAGGGGTATAAAAAACATGCAAATGGATATTTTCATTGAAAGTGGAATACTATACGCAATTAATTATATTCAAGAAGAAAAAAAAGTGTCTCATTCGCTCAAAATGAAAAAACTGGTAACTTCAATATCTAAAATGTTATATAAAACATTATATCTAGTAAGTCTAAAATTCAGTGAATATTCGAATTCACAATTATGGTAAATGTAATCTGGTAAATTTAACGCAGTTTTTCGAATATTTTTGGGAGACGAACTGAAATAAATACTTGGAGCCATATAGGTAAGTATACAGGGTGTTCGTTAAACACATGCTAATATTTAAGGAGGTAATTCTTAGACCCATTTTAAGGAAAAAACGTCCTATGGACGTATGTCCTAAACGCCTTAACTTTTGAGATACAGGGTGGCAAAGTTTTTAAAAATAATCAGTTCTTTAATAATAACTGAGATAATTTTGTAGACATCTTTGGCATATTTGGTACATATGTTCCATGCCTCAAGGCGCATTTTCTGATGTACAATTTTCTTAATTTTCTCTGCCAGTGGCGTACGTACGAGTTTTGAAATGTATATTTTTGGCGAAAAAAATACTACGCCACTGCTTTATCTTGAATTAAAGATTATTTTTAAAATATCCATACATTTTTGAGAACATTTGATTTGTTGGGTTTTCTTTGTCCGACGCATGGTTTTCGCTCAAAAAATTAAAAATCGCTTTACTTAAGGATAAATTCCCTAAAATTCTGATGCGGTATCGTGCATCGACTGAAAGCAAACTAAGAGATCAGATTTGTTGCAAAATAATTGAGGATCTAAAAGGTATTTGTTTGTTGTCAGATGCACTGTTCTCAATTAAAATTACGTCATAACGCAGCATCGCTTAATAATTTTTGAAAACATAAATTTAGTTATCCTGGAATAAATGACGTGTAGCAGAATTTATTTACTGCACCTCTTGGAAATATGGAGTTTGTCGATATGTGATTTCTTTCAAAGATTAAAAGCAGAAAAAAAAGCGTACCCACCATAGCAATAAAAAACGAATTCTCTGTATGTACAAACGTCAGTAGCTAATATTGATGTTGGTTTAAAGTGAGGTGTTGGTGTTGAAAACTGTCACAGCGCGTTTTGATTGACTTTGAAGTTATTTTGGTAGTCTTCTGTTTTTCTGAATATCGGTAAATATGGTAAATTATACGAATGCGGAAATGGCGCAAATGCATTACGTATATGGCCTTGCCGATGGTAATGCAACAAAAGCCAGGCGCATTTATCAGGAAAGATATCCTAATCGTGCCTTACCAGATAGCCGAACCTTTTCAAATATTCATCGTCGACTTGGGGAAACTGGTAGTTTCAAGAAAGGGAATCCGGAAGGTAGACCTCGTGTAGTAAGAACTCCTGAAATTGAGGAAGCGGTGCTGCAAGAAATTGAGGAACATCCTGAGACGAGTACGAGGAAGATCGCTAGAACTCTGGATATTTGTCATCAAATTGTTTGGCGTGTTTTGGTTGATTTTTTGTTATACCCATACCATATTTCAAGAGTGCAGGCATTACTCCCCAGAGATTTTCCACAGCGTGTGAACTTCAGTCAGTGGTATCTACAAAGTATTGCACTAAATCCGCAGTTTGAGACACACATTTTGTTCACAGACGAAGCAATTTTTTCTCGGAATGCCATTCAAAATTTCCATAACAATCATGTGTGGGCTGAAGAAAATCCCCATGCAATAACCGAAACCCATTTCCAACACCAATTTTCGGTTAATGTATGGGCAGGAATTATAGGTGATCATCTAATAGGCCCATTTTTTCTACCAGGACGCCCTAATGGTCGTTCTTATTTACACTTTCTCGGAGAAGACTTACCTGGGTTATTGGAAGATGTGCCACTTGCGTTAAGGAATCGAATATGGTACATGCACGATAGCGCCCCTGCTCATTCCAGTGTAATTGTCCGAAACCATTTAAATACAGTTTATCCTAATCGTTGGATAGGTCGCGGAGGACCTCAGCAATGGCCAGCAAGATCCCCCGATCTCAACAGTTTAGATTTTTTTTATGGGGTCACCTTAAAACTCTTGTGTATAAAACTCCCGTTAATACTTTAGAAGATTTAAGAGAGCGAATAGTTGCCTCGTGTGAAACTATACGAAATACGCCGGGAATATTTGAACGGGTGCGTAATTCCATGCGAAGAAGGGCGGAAGCATGCATACTAAGTGCATGTGGCCACTTCCAATAATTTTTATAATCAGTTTTGGTATTATTACTGATTAAGAAATTTGTGCTATTCGTTTAGACTTACTGTCACAAAATAAAATAAAACTCGTTTTTGTGAAAAATTTATTTTTTTGCAGATTATGTTTTCAAATATTATTAGGGAATTGGTAATGCGTTATGAAGCAATTTTCAGATTCTCATTCATTTTATAATTGATGTATTTTCTTAATTTGCTTTCTGTCGATTTTTATTTTTTTGAGTGAAAATCATGCGTCAGACAAAGAAATACCAAGAGATCAAATTTTCTCAAAAATAAATGAGGATTTTAAAAATGATTTTATTTTGAAAAGAAAGCATTGGCGTAGCACTTTTTTCCCAAAAATATTCAATGCGAAACCCGTAGGGATGCCACTGTTTGAAAAAATACAAATTTGTGTACATCAGAAAATGCGCCTTGAGGCATGGAACATATGTACCAAATATGCCAAAGATGTCTACAAAATTATCTCAGTTATTATTAAAAAACTGATTATTTTTGAAAACTTTGCCACCCTGTATCTCAAAAGTTAAGGCGTTTAGGACATACGTCCATAGGAAGTTTTTTTCTTAAAATGGGTCTAAGAATTACCTCCTTAAATATTAGCATGTGTTTAAGGAACACCCTGTATATTAATTCTTTCTTCTATTTATCTATACCTTTGATAACCAATTTTTTTATGGTATTGATAATACCGTGTTGCCTATCTCTTCGACAGTGTATTTTTTACAAAACAGTTTCAGACTGCGATATTAATTAATCCCAAAATATATCGTGTTGGTTGTCACATGTGACTACCAGCCCCCATCAAGTTGTGACAACGAGCCTTAAAACGCATTTCAAAACATAACCCTCGAAAATAACTCTAAATTAATATTTATTCACAAAAACGTATAGTGATAATATGAACCACAGATATCTCATAAAAAATACATGAAATAATATATATCTACGGAAAATTATAGTATACTTATGAGACTCGACACTAATGCACAAAAATTTATTTTCGCCGTCCGAAAAAAAAATTTACAAATCTCACTCGCACAGTATGAGCGTCAACTAAATGGCGTTAGAATGGAGCAATTGCTATTGCTATCCTTCGATTTTGTTCGATAAACTCTTTCGTTCGTTCAATTTTTCAATATGGCCGCTGTGACAACCACAGAAAACTATTCGTCCGAAAGAAAACAATTCGCTTTAAGGTGCGTATTTACAAAAAAAGCGAGCACGAGCGAGCATGAGCCAGCATTCGTGTATGTTTGCTCGTGTTCGCTCGTATATGCTCGACATATTGATGTCTCGTCCACACCAGAGCTAATATCTTCAAGTTCGTAATCGTAGTTGATCCATCTACTTTGTGCGAGCACCTTTTGATGTTCCGCCTTCTTCTCGATCTTTTCTGAACGCGAATAAGCATACATTCGCTCGCTCGCTAGCCCGTACTCACCAGACGATTATTGATGCAGAATGCTCGTTCACTCTTGTTCGCTCGTGCTCGCTTTTTTGGTGAATACGCACCTTTAGGTAATTCGCCTCCTGAAACTCTTGGTTACGCTGAATGTTATAAGCGTGATATCCCTTTGAAAAAAAAACCAATAACAAGTTGTGCTGCAAGCCATCGATGGAGTGTGTGATTCTAAAAGTTTGGGTTCGCTGGGCGTTGAATAATCTAGGTATCCTGATCTGCAGCGCAATGCGATGTGGTGTTTTCGGGCGCTTTGAAATAAGAATAAAAAAAATCAATTCACCTGTCTTCAGTAGTGGTATTCCCGTGCCCGTAGAAGGATCTCTTGGGACTTCGTCCACAATTACGTCTCTTCTATCTGAGTAAACCTTCATTAGATCGAAGTCCAGCAACGCATCCAGCTGGTTTATCAATCTTAGGGAATAAGCAAAAGTGCTTTACGATGATTGACACTTAATTTTTTAAGGCGTTGTAGGCGCTGTATTGTAGCAGTAGAGCGACATTACAAACATTTGTGATAAAATATTGGCATTGAAATTGTATTGACTTTAATCTGGAATAAATACGCCGTACCACTGCTGCCTGGTTTTGACATTTATCTATTCGATTTATTTTTGGTAAGCTTGAAACTGAATTAGACTTAGTAACGACGAAATGACAATAATAATTTGTTCCACATCAGATAATCTACCAAGACAATTTCCACCTCAGTACTTTCGAAAGTCAATTTCAGCAAATAGTGGCCTACCTATTAGATATCAATTTTTTGTGTTATAAAGGAATATATAAGAAACTGTGGATTTTCATTTCAAATTTCTTATTTAAATTTTAATTTTTTTTCAACTTGCATTGATGTTGAGAAGCTGATTAATGTTTTGCGTGGAAGTAAAAATTATTAGGATTATGTTTCAAATAGAAAATTCTGAAAAGCAATTGAAACAATTGAAACCAAAATTGACCAAAAGTTCTCTACGAAATCATAAAAAAAATTCATAAGTCGAAAACTACAAATAATCGGATAAGATACATTGGATATACAGGGTGTCCCTGGACTTCCTCTTTTCCTCTCGGGAATGTATAGATGGGGTCAAAATATCACCAGTACTTCATATAACTTTTTTTTCTAAAATCCTTCGTTACCAAGTAACGGGCCCTCGAAGTTACAAAATGAAAAATGTTTTTCTTTGATAACTTTTCAAGTGAATATTCAAAATCATCCAAATTTTGGTAATTGACTAAACAAATGAATTCCTTCGATGAGCTTTCATGCAGGAGTCAGTTGTTTTGCTACAAAGTCAGGAACGGACTACCCCCGATGGTCCACACCCCAAAACTTTGAAATGACAGATATTTTTCAATATTTTACAACAAATTAAGGTTACTTGGACAATTTTATGAATAAAAGTACTCGTGTGGAAAGTCGATCGGAGCAACGAGTCTTGATAAAAATGTAGTTTCACTCGACGACATCAAACCCGCTCGTCCAACATTATTTGAAATGAATAATTATCAAAGCAGAAATAATAATGATAACGTTAATTCAACAACATTTATCCTGAGATGTCTACCATTATTCGAAAATATTAGTTTTTAAGGAAAATGGAAATGATAGGTAAAATGTTCATAACGAATTTTTATAATGCAAACACGTTTAACTAACGAAACTCAAGAGCCTCAAGAGCAAACAGAAATGAAAAATCCGCTACAGAAACTGCTCGATATGACCACCTTCTCTCTCTATACATTTTCTTAGTCTGCGAAGTTACCCTCTCTGTACTTGAAATAGCATTCCAGGGTCTTTTCGTATGGCTTCACAATGTAATGTTATTCTATTCAACAATGCATCTCTTGTGTGAATAGGTGTAGCGTAAACAAGGCTTTTTAGATGCCCCCACAGAAAGAAATCCAATGGATTTAAATCCGGAGACCGCGATGGCCATGAATATGGCCCACCTCTACCAATCCATCTATTGTGGAAAATATGGTTCAGATGGTCACGCACAATCAAACTAAAATGAGGAGGAGCGCCATCATGCATAAACCACATATCTCTTCGGGTTTGCAATGGAACATGTTCCAAAAGTCCATTCAAATCGTTCTGAATGAACTCCAAATAACGTTCTCCATTCAATCGGTCCTGTAGAACGAATGGTCCTATAAGATGGTTTCCTATGATACCAGCCCAAACATTCACGTTGAATTTCCGTTGGTGTTTGGTTTGCAATATCCCATGGGGATTTTCTTCGGCCCATATATGGAGATTATGAGAGTTGATAACTCCATCTCTACTGAAACCTGCTTCATCAGTGAATAAAACTCGATTAATAAAAGTCATATCCTCTCTTTGCCTATCCATGAACCAATTGGCATATTCCAGTCGTGCTGGAAAATCTTGAGGTGTCATGGCATGTACCTTCTGGATGTGAAATGGGTGGAGCAGTTGTTCCCTAATTACTCTATGAATAGTGGACTTGGATGTATGGAACTGTTCTGATAGATTTCTGATGCTCATTGAAGGATCATCAGCGACGGCTTCCAAAATATTTTCCTCCAATACAACGGTACGTACAGTCCTAGGAGCGCCCTCACCACCTCGTTTTGGCAAAACTGTACCTACAATAATATCGAAATAAAACAACGTGCTCAAATTAATTATCAATTATTCCATACCTGTCTCCCTCAAGCTGCGATCGACACGCTCGAATGTTTCTATGAATATTGACAATACAATGATAGTCATATGACAACGCACCACTCAACAAAACAAAATCGCATTCCAGTTTCTCATTTTTTATCAAAACTTTCTAAAAGGTTTTTTTGTCAACATCTGTGAAAGAAATGGAACATAATTATTCCCTGGATATTTTTCACCTGATCATGTGCAGCCGTTTTTGTAGTTCATTCGTTTGCTTTTTATTAGTATAGTAAATATTTTTTCCGATGTGCGTTTTTTCAGCTAAATTTAGATTCGTGTTAAAGAATTTCTCCCATAAAATTATAATTATCAGTGAAACTCCTCAACAGTTTAGCTGTGAAGAAGAATTTGAAACATTCGAATGTTGAGTTTCATGAGATTCAGATAACTGATCAACACGAAACGTGATTATTCCACACGTATTATGTACATACAAAATATGGAATGAATTCGATATTTCATAGTAGAGTAGCTTGTTAGTTTAAAAACACCACGAATCTACAGAACTTGATATTTCTTTTGAAAAAATATATGCTATCACAATTGTGACTTAAACTTCCATATAGGTACTGTACTTTTTGTTTACGACTTCATTTTAGCATACTTTGTATTATTCCTGTTATAAATGTTGTTGAATTAACGTTATCATTATTATTTCTGCTTTGATAATTATTCATTTCAAATAATGGTGGACGAGCGGGTTTGATGTCGTCGAGTATAACTACATTTTTATCAAGACTCGTTGCTCCGATCGACTTTCCACACGAGTACTTTTATTCATAAAATTGTCCAAGTAACCTTATTTTATTGAAAAATATTGAAAAATGTCTGTCATTTCAAAGTTTTGGGGTGTGGACCATCGGGGGTAGTCCGTTCCTGACTTTGTAGCAAAACAACTGACTCCTGCATGAAAGCTCATCGACGGAATTCATTTGTTTAGTCAATTACCAAAATTTGGATAATTTTGAATATTCACTTGAAAAGTTATCAACGAAAAACATTTTTCATTTTGTAACTTCGAGGGCCCGTAACTTGGTTACGAAGACTTTTAGGAAAAAAAGTTATATGAAGTACTGGTGATATTTTGACCCCATCTATACATTCCCGAGAGGAAAAGAGGAAGTCCAGGGACACCCTGTATTTGGATACGCCCTTCCTCGAAATCAATTCAGGTTAGAATCCGCCCTTGAATTCCGGTCGAAATATCCTTGGACACGAAATGGATGTCTATAAGATACCCCTCAACAATTCAACAGCAAAAATTCTCATTGTTGAAGGGAGTCACTCACATTAAGCAATGAGAGTGCAAAACTAGGTAGGTATAGTGAAGCTGTACGACACTTGCCCATGATACTATTAAGAGCTCAAACTAGGGCAAGGAAGATAATTTTTTAGAGAAGATAAGTCAACACTGAATGAAAATTTGGTTGAAGATTATTAGAAACGAACAGACAGTGGTGGTGTTGGATCGTGAATGCTTTGTTTTGGGCTCTAGTTTCAACTAGTTTCCTTGCAGGGAAAGATGCAGTGGAAGACAAAAGTCAAATCTCGTTAGGCAGCCGTTGCAGCCTTGGAGTTCCTTATTTATCTTTAATATCAATTTCAAAGTCTTCTTTCGATTACATGGATGGCGTCATCGTAAGGGGAAATAGCATCGCCTTTACTTCCCATCTTATGTTCAGAAAAGCTCAAATACATAAATTTTGTGAAAATAGTTTCGAAATATCACAGTTACTAACCTCAATTTCCTAATTTGTATAAACAAATCTAAAGTAAATGGAACTTCAAACGTTCAAGCCAGTCTCTATATACCTACACAGTAGGTTTAATGGACTGACGCCTATCAGAAAACAACTACTCCCCTGGCTAATACCACGTACCACGAAGGGCGTTGGATTATATCCGACAGGTGTCAGTGCAGGAAGTTTCACAGAAAATGTCCTGCATATGCAATTGGCAATACAACTGAAAGAGTCGACCTTCAATTAAGGAACGGGCACACTTGCAGACCGGTTTCGGGCTTATTAGCCACTCATCAGTGCAAGATAGTGACCATCATCGACCTAAAGTCAATAATATTCCACAATTGAAAATCGGAATTCCTTCAGAGTATTTCATTCCTCTTCCGAAGCTGAAGCGAACATCACAAAATGTCACTCCATCTAGTGGACGAGGTACTAACCAACTGCATATCCGTAATTTGCCCGATTCCTCTGAATAAGGAAGAAAAACTTTCTTATTAGTCAGTGTAGAAACATTCTAGAAAAACTAAATTCAAACAACGAAATCGTTTTTAAAATTTGTGACCTGATTCCGGTGGTTAGGGCTTCGATAACTAATAGAGATAAAAAATATTAAACATGCATGTCTTCTATGAAATGTCATGCTCTAATAAATTTGTGTCATTGAATAGTTCACAAATTGCACTAGAAACTAGATAGGTGGTTTTTGTAATTAAACTTTTACAACTTTATATTCAAGAACGTATGGGATATAGCATATATTAAAAAATCGTAAGAAATTTTATGGTTTGTAAATTTTGAGCATCAAAGTAATGTCAAAAAGTATATTACAATTATTTTGGTAATATCTCATTGTTCAGATTTTAGAGTAAACAGTTTAACTCATTCTGAAGGTATATAAAAACACACCTTATGAATGTTCATGATTTGTTAGAGGTCAAAAGATATTAGTTTTTGCAAACTTTATGATGAAATGGTGATAAAATGATGTAGAGGATTATGAAACAAAACTTTTGCAAGGTGAACGTTACGATTTTTATTTAATTTCATCAATCCTATATTCAAAACGTCAATAAATGAATAATGATCATAATCAAATATTGAATGGTTTTAATGAACTATATATCAAGTCTACCTACAGGTTTCTTCTAACGATTTTGAAATTTGTTTGTTTCTTATACATAGGGTGATAAAAACAGATTATAACTTATGGAATATTTAGCATAAGAACATAAGACCATAAGAAATGTATGAACCTCAAACTGGCAAATAATGAATACCAGAATGATTGTTGTTTTCACTCAACACATATTTGAGTCATTAAATGGTACTTGACAATACTTGATACGGATAAGGTTTATTATGATTTTCTTTATAAGAGGTTTACAAAACCACAACAAGTGTTTCGCTATACAATAGCTTTTTTAATCAGAATTAGCTTGAGAAAGGTAATGCATAACAAAACAGGTTCGCGGTTTTATAACCTTTCATAGTGAAAATTGAAATAAATATTATTAGTGAGTTTTTGTATTTGAGTCAAGTTGAAAATTATTTTCCTTGATTAACTATTTACAATTTACACAACTTTTCACGGAATAAAATCCGAACGGTTGATTTGTTCGAGTCAAACTTGTTGTTAAGACTGCAAGTTTGAAATAGAAATGAACTTACCTCGGCCATTTTGTTCCAAAAGCACTGCGTGAACAGAAAAGACCTTTCACAACTATCTGCTGACTCTATAGCTGTACATATATAAAGGATAAACTCCAAGCTTTCTATTTCAACCTCTGCTTCTTTCAATGAAACTTTTATATCGTGGAGAAGGAATCCCCCTTCCTCATCCATCCAACCATACTTGGTAAAGAGGCAACGTAAAAAACATTTGAAAGCAGCCGATTCGCCAATAACCAGTTTTTTGTTGATCAATACTTCATTAATAGTTCCTGCGAAATGTCAAAATAGTCTGGATTGAGTATATTTATTCGTAAGAAATCAGAAACATCATTAAAACAGAGTGTACCTAGTGATATATATTGATCGAGATTTACTTCAATTTTTCTCCCCTTCTACCCAGGGTTCTTTGGTTCTGTTTTAGTGATGTCAACTAGGATGTCAACTAGTTGCTACAGAGATATAAAAAACTTTTTTAACAACAAGTCACCCTGATTTACCTTTGATGAAATGGATTTGGGTTTTATATCTATGTCTTCCCTCATTTTCATAAGTGAAGGCATAGCGTTCTCTTTTACTCTAAATTGTACCTAGCCGAGTACCATTTATGAAGTTTACCTTCAGCAAGTCGAAACATGCTGTGAGGTATGATGGAAGCAACGCTTTTGGGCAGTGATGTTATCTATAGTTGCCCAATTATGGTGAAAGCTGCTGAGAGACAGTGAACTATTTCTCAATATGAGCTTGATATTAAAACTTGGCTTATTTGTAACAGACGGCCGCTGGAACCATTGTTTACCGTTGATGTTATCTCTGATGTTATCTATAGTTGCCCAATTATGGTGAAAGCTGCTGAGAGACAGTCAACTATTTCTCAATATGAGCTTGATATCAAAACTTGGCTTATTTGTAACAGACGGCCGCTGGAACCATTGTTTACCGTTGATGAAATGGAAATGGTCTTTTTGGTTTGTCTAGTTTACATTCAACGGATTTGTTTTGATGTTTCTATCGATCCTATAGACATCTCCATGAGATGTACTCTGAACTGTACATAACCTAGGCGAGTACCATTTATGAAGATTACCTAAATCAAGTCGAAACCTGTTATCGGGTATGATGTTATCTAGTTGCCCATTTATAGTGAAAGCTGCTGAGAGACAGACAGCGATTTCTCAATGTGCGCCTACTATTGAAACCTATATAGCTTATTTGCAACAGACTGTCGCGGGCACCATCGCTTATCTTTGATCAACGGAGTTTGCCTTCCTCTCGATGCTTTAAATTATTTAGGTCTCTCAAATCTCGCTCAGGAATGTTTTTGTTGGGGAGAGAAGCGTTCAAAGATGTAAGCATGATCCAACCAAGTACCACTGAGAAGGTCTATAGCAGATCGATATAGAGCTCTCTGGTATTAGCTCATGAATAAGGGCGTCTCTGGTGTGATAGTTATTATTCTCTTTTCCAAACAGAACTTATCAGAACGTATTAATAGTTGATACACGGTTTTTAAGAAAACAAGTTCAGTAATGGTGATCTTTTCAAATCCAGTTGCAATTCATTAGAATGTTTGAATTTTTAAGTTTATTAATTTCCATCGCTTTCAAATGATTCAGTTTCAAACCTTTATTTTCTATGTGCAAAATTTCGAACACTTCGTAAAAGATATGATTTTCTTCTAGAAGATGATTTGAATATGTTGAATTTATTTTCTTATTTACATAGCTCGTATGATGTTCCTGGATTCGATTCCTAAATGTTCTGCCAGTTTGACCAATATATACCTAAACAAAACATCCAAATTCGAGAAATCAGGAGTATATAAATTGAAATGTGGAACGTGCCCTAAGGTCAACTTGCCAAGTTTTTATGTCAGTGTTGCCGACATCCGACAACTGCGGTAGCAGAAATTTGGGAAACTAACCTGAAATGCCATCGGAAAACGAATCCACATGTTTCTAGAAATGATATGAAATCTAGAAAGGTTAATGCAGTCAATCTGCTTCAACCTATATATATATATATATATATATATATATATATATATATATATATATATATATATATATATATATATATAATATATATATATATATATATATATATATATATATATGTATATATATATATATATATATATATAATATAATATATATCATATATAGTTATTGTGATTCTTATATAAACAAAAATGATTATTGAATTACGAAATTAGTTAGCTCCAACTATTTTATTAAAGGGGAACTGCTGGAAGGTAGGGTGCAGGTTTCTTTCGATCGTAGCCCGGATTTTGTTCATGTATACGCCAGAGGCCAGATAACGTTCGTCTACGAAGAGAATGGAAAACACGCAGATGATAACTTCTGGAGAAGTTGAGTCAAGAAATATTTACCCACATTATCAAAACAGGAAAAAAATCTAAAAATCTATACAAGTAAATGATGTTGTTAAACTAGTTGATAACACTCTACCGAGGAACGTATGGAAATTGGGGCGTGTAACTGCAATTTACCCAGGGCTCGATGACAAAGTACGCTCCATAGATGTAAAAACTTCGAATGCCAAATACAGACGATTGATAACGAAATTTTGTTTATTGGCTCTAAAGGAAGAGGGGAGGATGTTGAAACTTGTTATTTAGATTTTCAAATTATTTTATTTTTTGGAAACACTGGCGTAGAATGAATCCAAAACAAGCACTTCCCAAACACCAGAACTGCAACACTCTCTTCAAGTTGACGTCTTCAAGTCAAGTAAACAGTCTATTTCTTCTTTGTCGCCCAATATTTTCAAACAATTATTGTTTTTCTACATGGTTCAAACACTTTCAATAAACTTTTGTTATAAATAAGGTTGAAACACAGTAAAACTTGTTGCATAGTTTGAATGCCAAATGTTTTCATTTCCTGTTACGTCTAAAATTTGAGAAACATAATTTTAAAAAGCAATAAATTGAATTTTCTATTTATTTTTTCTGTATCTGAAAAACGTTGTTTAATGCGCCACGCCGGCTGATATTCAATATAACGAATAAATATCATCATTCAAGAATTCAATTGAAAATGTTTCACATCAAAAACGAACGCTTCAGGTTCTAAACACTTATTTTTTTTAATTCAATTTAGGTAATGTATTTCACTACTTACTCATACTAATAGGCGACGTTACGTTACAGGTTTTTATGTACTTCAAATCGGTATTAAGATCTTCAGTTGTGAAGGATCCCACTTGCTTAGAACACGCACATAAAAATAAACATATCGCAATGGAACGCGAACAATGCATTTTGGGAGGTGTAAACTTACAACAAATTTAATAAGATAGGATGAATGTTCACATAAACACCAATTATGAAAGAATGATTATTATGAATATTTGCTACTCATCTGAACTTTTATCTATGTTGCGAAAGGAAGTTGGAGATTTTAAATGGGCGTCATTATTCATTATTGGGGTATTTTCCGTTGAAAATAATATACAACATTCACGATGAATCAGAAACTTTTAGCTCAGAAGTTGTTAATTACTACATACTGCGTTTATTATTTTCACGAAAGTTTGAAAATTCATTAGATGTTCATCGTTGTGCGGTGACATCGCGGTTAATATCTCTCGTAAAATAAACCCCTTTTATTTCAAACCAACAAATATCAAACTGAAGACATTTTCGGTTTTTACTTCGAATATTTCCTACCTGAAGAATGTTTTTTACTAGAATCTACTCGAACGAGATTTGTATGTACGAGCAACAGAAGTTTAGAGATTTTTTTACAAACACTAATCATTATTTTACTTAATTAATTCAGTATTCGTACGCTTCTGGTTGATGACTACACCACTGTAAGTTACACTTACTTGCTTGTAACTGTAACCATCTTCTGTCAAACAAATTTCAAATTCTTTGCCTTCAGTAGCTTCTTATGTCCTAGTCTAATGTGGCATCATGAAAGTTCCTCATCCCTCATAATACCAAAATCAGAATAACGAATTATGAAAAACAAATTTATAATAAGAAGAATAAAATAGATTGCTTCCAAACTTAAGGCCTAATTCGAACTTTGGTTTTCCAGGTTGGGTAGCCGTAGTCTAATGGAGAGATTACGAGTAAGTAACTCTGAACGTTTCCGTTTCACCCATAACTACGATGGGCATCTTCAGCGGTGGTTGGCAGCAATGCGTCACAACTTCCTCGTTGGTAGACGGGTAGACATACTACATAGGGTCTCATTAACGAGTCTACCAACAAGTCGCAATGCATTGCTGCCAACAACCGCTGAAGATGCCAATCGTACGAGTAGTTATGGGCGAAACTTTTGGCTACTCAGCCCAGACAACCAAAGTTCAAATTTCACTTACACTGCAAAAAAAACACAAAATTTGTAACGTTTAATTATATTAAAATTAATATAAATAAAAATAAAAACAACAATAAAAATAAAATATAATCAAAATTGAAATGACTCAAACTCACAAAAATCAGTGTGCTATCAATGGCACAGTATCAATTCAGAAATAAATTCTTTCGTAGAAAATAAAGAATTTACTAATAGGTGGGTCCAAAGTTAGCGTTTATTCGACCCGCCACTGCAAACCGCAAGGATTTATCGTGGTTCAGACTTATTCAATTTCCGACCAATAAGTTAAACTTCTTCCAGATCGAACGGAAACTTTGCCAAACTCATCATCTTCCGACAGTCCCACTCTTTGTTTGATGATTCAGACGACGGTGACCTGTAAGTAGGCCTGTTAGACAACATGTATCATATATCTGGTATAATTTACCAATTTTTTAATAATATACTTCAAAGGATATATAAATACCTTGGAATGGACCATTCCCAGCAGATTTTGGCAGAAGTGTGAAACACTTTTTGCAGTCCAAATATTCAGTGTTCTTTTGTTCTTAAGTTTCATTTGACCATAGCCAACCAGCCTAGATTTTGTCCTCTCTAATCAAAGATTATTTGTCGAGACTTCCTATTGGGGAAAGTCCTTTAGTCCTTTTTGGCAGTTCATTACCAACTTGAACGTTATAGATGAGATATCCACCGAAATTTTCGATTGCGTTACAATCCTTCAATACCGCCAATCACATTATTTTTTCATTATCCATAGAAGACATGGGTGTAGTAGGGCACAAATATCAAATATACACAGTACATAACACTTATGTTTCATGTAAAAGTAATAGATCTGATTGAGGCGCTATTTTGCCTAGTTGTGAAATTATATCAAGGTTAAATTATATTTTATAACGGACGTGTGAGGATATTTTAAATAGATAGTCAAAGCATTCTAGCGAGTTCTAGGAGATTTCGAGAGTTCTAGAGAGTTCGAAAATTCACAGTCTTTTTCGCTTCCAAGACCAAGACTAAAGACAGTTATGTATTGAGTATGTTAGGGAAAAGTAATTAGTCACTACATTAATAAAAATATGTCAATTTTGCCTTCATTATTTTTGTAAATTCACGACAGTAACTTCACAAGGTCACAAGTGAGTTGGTCTATTCGACCCTCCACCGCAACCCGCAAGGGTTTATTGTAGTTCACATAAGTAGTATTCAGAAGTATTTTCAATCATCACTCTGTTATTTGAATCCCTACTTTCCCACTCATCTATATAAACGATTCTAAACGCCTTTTTCTTGAAATGGTTGAAATTAATAAGTCTTATGTTTCGAGAGATTTCGAGAGTTCTAGAGAGTTCGAAAATTCACAGTCTTTTTCGCTTCCAAGGCCAAGACTAAAGACAGTTCTGTATTGAGTATGTTAGGGAAAAGTAATTAGTCATTACATTAATAAAAATATGTCAATTTTGCCTTCATTATTTTTGTAAATTCACGACAGTAACTTCATATAAATGAAAGTCTAGTCATTGGAATTAAAATAATAGGTCTATAACAATTTTCCAAGAGTTAATACATTTTTATAAATACTAAGTGACAAAGAAAGGTAAACACCCATTTATATTGAAAATATTTCAATAATGTCTTGCATGTATATTTATGTTGAGGCTAATAAAAAGCCAATAAAATTTCAGCCATATCGGCAGCTATTCTGGCCAGTTTTTAACTGCTTTTTTTGTCGGAGCATTTACCATTTCTCCAATGTTTATTCTTATTTGTGTTTTAATTGTTAAAGAGTTTGTTGTAAAGTGTTTCGTATTATTAACACTAATATACCTCGAGGGCGAAGACTTCGTCGTATTCCTCAACTTAGTGATTTTGAGAGAGAACGAGTTGTTGGTTTACGTGAGTTAGAGAAATTTCAAAAAGAACCAATCGATCTTTGCGTGAGATGTTATCAGGCATGAACCCAATAAGACCAAGAACACAGAGCTAGGGGCACCGGTCGTCGCAGCGGAACAACAGCGTGTGAGGATCGCCGATTAAGACTTTTGGCTCATAGGGATCGGTTAATTTCTACTAGGCAATTGCTCTTCAGTGGTTTGAAAAACACGGAAGGGTTATTGAAATGCGCACAGTATATCTGCTAATAAACAGTTTTGGACTGCTTTCTTATCATCCCCATTGGGTGTTGCCACTGACTCGAGCATCGACGTAACCGATTGCACAGTTGCAGAGACAGAATGAATTGGGATCAACCGTGGAAACGCGTGGTTTTCAGCGTTGAATCTCGCTTTTGTTTGTGTATGCACGATGGACGAGCAAGAGTAAGAAGGCGTCGTGGTGAAAGACGGGATCTCCAGTTTGTTGTGGAGAGGCATGTTCACCATACTGTTGGTTTAATGGTATGAGGTACCATTGCATATGGTAGCAAGACACCTTCAGTCTTTATTAGAGGCAACATGACAGCTCTTCGTTACATTCACGAAGTAGTAGAGCCTCATATCCTTCCATATCTTGAGACCATCAAGAACCCCATTTTTCAACAAGACAACGCTAGACCGCATGTGGCTAGAGTAAGTCTAGGCTTTATGGATCAGCATGACATTAACCGCTTACCATGGCCACCCATATCGCCCGATCTTTCATCGATCGAACATTTGTGGGATATTCTTGGTCACAGACTGCTGAATTTACAACAGCCCCCATAGACTTTGGCAGCACTTAGACATGAGTTAGAACTAGGGTGGAATCAGATACCCCAACGGGATATAGACCTCCTTATTAGGACAATTCCCAGACGTATCAACGACTGTATAAGACATCGAGAATCTGCAACACACTACTGAACTTCACTGGTTTCACGATCATCCAATTTCTCTGAAACCATACTCGTTTGTTTGTTATTATCTGTCAAGTATGTAAGTAAAAAATTATTAAAATATTTTCTATATAAATGGGTATTTACGTTCCTTTGTCACTTAGTATATAAATACAATAAAACTAATTCAATGTGAATACATTTCTACGGAAGTGCAGAAGGGCCACCTATTTTTTTTAATTTATATTGGAAATTTTGACTTTAATCTTGAAATTACGACTTCTAACTCGAAATTTCGAATTTAAACACGTAATTTCGAAATCACGACTTTGACCACGAATTTCCACTCCAAACTCGAAACGTCGATTTCAAACTCGTAATAACGAGTTTAAAGTCGTAGTTTTGAGAATAAATAAATTTTAAAGTCATAATTTCCAAGAAACAAATTATGAAAATATGTGACCCTTTCGCCCTTCCGTAAATTTCTGACCATTAGCCCACGTGATTTCTATGAAATGAATAGTCCATATATTTCAAGGTTGGGATTGTAGAGCTAAGGCGTGTCTACAGGCATAATCAGTACCTTTAGATATTGATCATGACGCCTCCTGCTTCTGATGATTGAAAAAAATATCTTAAGTGCTTAATGACCATAAAAGTGAAATGATAACAGTTGACAGACGACAGTAGAATAACTTAATGGCATAATTGCATATTAATATTATTTATACATAATATTCAGTGAGAAGGTAAAACTTTTCCCCCCATCTTCACTCAACAAACTCGGACAAAGTTTACATAAGAAAGCATATTTCGGACCACCCGCTTCTGGGTAATTGATAGTTTACATTCTTTTGAAGATACAGCAAACAAACAATACCTACATATCAGAATCTCACTCCTGCGTTGGAAATAACAGAAACAACAATTCGAACACCAACTCGGGCACTGCGACCTTCACCATATCCTGTTTGATAATGTCTACCGCCGCAGTAGACGAAACGTCAGGTGAAACCCGGGAAATAGATTTAACACAATAATGGAGTCAGTTTACATATGAATTTCTCATATCAGTAGTCGGTTGATGACTATGAAAGGTTAGTTCTACTATGTCAGTCAACCACTATGTGAGATTGGTACGAACTCAGCTATAGGATTCTGGATGTTCATTATATATTCAACCCGTGCTAGGAATCGCTCACTGAAAGTTGAGATCTCGCTAATCCTTAGCTCCCACAAGTTTTGAATTTTGAGGGGGCGACAGCTGATTAACGGAAAAACAGATTTTGAAAGATTTTCAACATCATGTATACTATCCTATTACCTTAGCTAGCTGAGAATTGAACATATTTTTGTTCTTCACGGGTCCCCTTGACTCAAGGGGAAGAAGATTTTGGATCTAATCTCGCTGAAATCCAGGTCGAAACTCACATTTGGCCACGACTTAGAAACGAATTTTGAAGTGATAACTGACGTATAACAGACAGAAGGATGGGGTTGGTGTAGAAGTGATAGGGTTGAGATTTACGTTTTCCAGACTCCTTGAGAGGATCTCCACCATTTTTCAGACAATCTGTTAAAAATCTGTTTTCCTGTTAACCAGCTGTCGCACTCCTACGAACGACAACGCTCATAAGTCGAAACTTGTGCGAGCTAAGGACTAACGAGGTCTTACCTTTTAACATGTGATTCCAAACACGGGTTGGACGATAGCAAGTGAAAATTGACGAAGGAGGGATCCAAAATTGCTTTCTCTGAGCCAGAAACTCACAATGGAAACTTGATCAACTAAGATATCACTGAAATAAAATGTACAAGATAAAATCTAAGGAAAAGGTTGATTAGCCTATCGCCAAAGAAAACTGTCAGTGTCTAGGGTAGAACAAAAAAAAAACAGAAATAGACCTCGGGATGGGGTATCATCTCCGTACAAAGGGCAGATCGCATAGTAGGAGTTGCTGGTATTGTATGCAGGGTCGTCGCCATGGGGGGGGGTGGGGTTGGGGGGAGCCTCCCCTCCCTGCTTTTTCGACTTGGGAAAAAGTTGGGAAATTTTGGGCCGTGAAGATAGAAAAAAATAATAGTAAAAAGATAGAAGAAAAGGGAAAGAATCGGGAGAAGGTTGGGATTTCCCCAACATGCATAACTTGGAGATCCCATACTTTGAAATTCTGAGTTGTTTGAAAACTTCAAAAATGTTCAATTTCTCCCAAGTAAGAGAACAGTCCTGAACAGTCCACAAATTTTGAAGTGACAATTTTACAATATCCCAACTTTTCGCTGTTTTTTCGACTTGGAAAAGTTGGGAAATTTCGGGCCGTGAAAATAGAAAAAATAATAGTAGAAAACAATAATCACAATATTAAAGTGTTGTTTCCTTTCATTTGTATTGAATATTCTTATACATGGTGAGCATGGTGGAAGACCAAGGACCTTGGTCCAAAGTAGAATAATTCCCATTATTATTTTTATAATTACCAAAATTCATTTTTGTTTGCGCTTACTCTAACGGGCATAAGCATTCAGCCAATCTTTGGATAGCTAAGTAAGAAAATTAATATATTATAGTAGTAACTAATCCCTTGGTTTTCATTGTTTCGAAAGTTGGGAAATTTAGCTGGTGGGGTTGGGAAAATTTGGATTACCTCCCCCCCTGGTATTTCTTTTCGCTACGGCCCTGATTGTATGTATCGCTGACACTGAAAAACAGTTGTCATTCACAACAGGTTCACCTTCTTACGTTTCCTAAAAGTGTTATCCTTGGTATCAATTTTGTCACTCAGGAAACTGAAGCTCCAGAATGCTAAGACTTCGGGTGAAACTCTTTTAGATTAGGGTTATGCATAACCATCTAATCAACGGTTAGTTTGAGTATATTAAAAGGTATATTCTCTAGTTTCCAGCATTCTGAATCCATGTTAACCGGTTTACTCTTTCGGGAACGATGAAAAGGAATTAAGGGGATAACTTTTTATTCTTTATAATCTAACAGAAACAACATAACTATGCTGTTCTGTGATTTAAAGACGAACCCTACTTTAAATAATTATTAAAACTAATTAAACCTACAAACTGCAATTTTCAAACTGATTTGAGAGGAAACAATAATAGCATTTAGACTTTGTTAGATTTGTGATTCGGTTTTGATCTTGTAAGATACCCTTAACGGTTCTTTGTAAAAAGTCCCAGATGTTTTTATATATATATCAGTAGTATGTATTTGGCCGTCAATATAGTAAGTTCGAATTGAAGCTGTGTATTATTATTTCCTATTTAAATGTATGTTTGTTTGATGTTCAAATTAATATCGAACATACATAACATTATTGGCGACGAGGATATTTGGAATTCACGTACTCATTGAACAAATAGTGTGATTTTTTTTTATTTAGTGGAATTCACGAAATAAAAATGCCAGGTGATAGTGGAAGTCAAAAGTGTTTCGGGTTTCTCGGGACCTTGGAAACCTTCGATCCGAGCAGTTCAGATTTTTCGGTTTTTCAAGAGAGACTCCAACAATTTTTCATTGCCAACGACATAGTGGACGCTAAGCGTAAAAAGGCTATACTTCTGAACACACTATCGGAAGACTGCTATAAATTAGTGCGTAATTTATGTGTACCGAATCTTCTGGAAGCAAAATCTTTCGAAGATCTGGTTACACTGCTGAATGAACATTTGACACCTGTAAAATCCTATTTCGCAGAAAGATTAAAATTATTTTCTGCCCGTAAAAGTGAAAACGAAAGTGTCGGTGATTGGGAAGCACGTGTTAAAAGTTTAGCTTCCAAATGTAACTTCGGCACGGAACTTCAGATTATATTGCGTGATATATTTGTCATTGGAATCGCTGATAAAGATATTATGGATCGGCTATTTGAAGAGGATGCTTCAGACGTAAAGGTCACTTTGAAGTCAGTGTTGAAAATTGCTCTGTCCAAGGAATCGGCGCTGAAGGAGCATTTATTCAGAGAAAAGGTATGCATTAAACAAGAGCCCGCAGATCCCCTAAACTTTCATAGACCCCAGTCAAAAGGAAGGTCGACAAGTAACGTCAACCAACAACATAGTGATACGGTCCAAGGAAGCAGTGGTGCGACTGGTAAGAATAATTTGAAGAATCCAAGGGTGAGTCAAAATAAACGTTTTTCAACGAAGGTATGTTGTTTCGTTTGTGGTCGCAGTAATCATAAGGCAAGTGATTGTGCTTTCAAAAATTGTAATTGCCATAAATGTGGTAAAAAAGGTCATTTGGCGCCACAATGCAAATCGACGTCAAACAAATATTTAAGCGTAACTGAATGTCAAACAGATATAGATTCAGATCAGTCAATTTTTAATTTATCAGATTTCAAATCCAATTCTGTGAATAACTGTAATTTCGATCAATCAATATTAAATTTAAGTAATTTTGATACTGATATTGACAGTAATGGAAATGTACAACCATTTTTTATTAATTTAAGAGTTGATAATATCCCAATTAGTTTTGAAGTTGACTCAGGATTTGCCCATTCTGCCATTTCCGAAAAATTATATTTAAAGCATTTTAGTAGTAAAACGCTGTTCAAAAGCGATTTATCGCTAAGAGATTATGTAGGTGTCACATTTCAACCTATGGGATTTTTGAACTTAGAAATATTTTATGAAGGTGAAAAACATATATTAAAAACTTATGTGGTAAAAAATGGTGGTCCTCCACTCATAGGTAGAAATGGGTTGAAAATGCTGAATTTAGATTTATGTAAGGTTAAGGAAAATCATGTTGATACAAATTCATCATTAGATTATAATATACTGAATTTTTCTGACCTTAGTTCTTCAACAGAAGTCAATTCTCTGATCAATAAATACAATGAAATTTTTGACAATAATTTGGGAACATTCAATAAATTTAAAATTTCTTTGAAACTGAAAGAGGGAGCCATCCCAAAATTTTGTAAACCACGACCAGTTCCTTTTGCATTAAAACCGAAAGTAGAAACGGAAATTGAGAGATTAGTTAAAAATAAAGTTTTAATACCAACTGAATTCTCAGAATGGGCCACGCCTGTTGTACCAGTTTTAAAGCAAAACGGATCGGTTCGTTTGTGTGGAGATTTTAAAATTACACTGAATCCTAATTTAGTTGTTCAACATTTTCCTCTTCCAAGAGTAGAATATCTTTTTTCTCAGTTGCAAGGAGGTGACAAATTCTCAAAAATTGATCTTTCTGATGCTTATCAGCAAGTTTTATTGTCAGAAAATTCTAGAGAATTAGTCACTATTACAACTCACAAAGGTCTTTTTTCGTATACAAGACTACCCTACGGAATTTCAAGCGCCCCATTCATTTTCCAAAATATCATGGAGCAGATGTTTATTTTTCCAGGAGTTGTCTGTTTCCTCGACGATATAGTAATAACGGGAAGGACTGATAGAGAGCACCTCGATAGATTGGAAAAAGTTTTTAAACGACTTCAAGAATGCGGTTTGAAGGTAAAGAAAGAAAAATGCTTTTTCTTCAAAAATTCTGTCAAATATCTTGGTCATGTAATAGATAAAAACGGACTACATACTTTAGATGAACGTGTAGTAGCAATTAAAAAGGCAAAAATTCCTGAAACTGTAACTGAACTAAAATCTTTTTTAGGTATGTTGAATTTTTATTGTAAATTCATGAAAAATGCTTCTCAAATTTTGAAGCCACTTTATAGGTTATTGAAAAAAGGTGCAAGTTGGGAATGGAATGAAGAGTGTAATAAAAGCTTTGAAGAAGCAAAAAAGTTATTGGTCTCTTCCTCGGTTCTGGCACATTTCAATCCAGAGGAAAAAATTAAACTAAGCGTAGACGCTTCTCAATTTGCTCTAGGCGCAACAATCTCCCATATTTATAAAGATAACTCTGAAAGGCCAATTGCTTTTGCTTCAAGGTTACTGACGACTAGTGAAATAAAATATTCACAAATTGAAAAAGAGGCTTTAGCTATTATTTTTGGAGTAAAGAAATTTTTTCAATATATTTACGGCCAACGGTTTGTTTTGTACACGGATCACAAACCTCTGTTAGCAATTTTTGGTGACAAAAAAGGGTTGCCGGTTTTTGCTGCGAGTAGATTGCAAAGATGGGCATATATTTTATCAGCTTTTTCCTACGACATAGTGTACGTGAAAAGTAGTGATAATGTTGCAGATTTTTTATCTAGGCTGCCCATAAATTCCTCAAAAGACGAAGAAAGTAATTGGTTATCGATTTTTCGGTTCAACAGTAACATATCGTATTTAAATTTTATTGAAAAATCGGATTTTCCTTTAGATGTAAAGTTAATAAAACAAGCAACAGCAATTGATCAGATTCTCAGTAAAATTTTGTTCTTTGTTAGAGAGGGTTGGCCTGCAAGCTGTCCATCTAATGAATTTCAACCATTTTTTCGCAGAAAAAATGAAATTTCTGTCGAACAAAATTGTTTAATGTGGGGTTCCAGGTTGATAATTCCAAAAAAATTTCAAACTTCAATTTTACAAGAATTACATAGCTCGCATATGGGTGTTGTAAAAATGAAGTCCCTTGCAAGATCTTATGTTTGGTGGCCGTCAATTGATAAACAAATTGAAGATCGGGCAAAACATTGTGATTCTTGTGCTGTTTATTCAAATAATCCGCCTAAATCATATTTGTCAACCTGGAGGTGCCCAGAACAACCGTGGACTAGGTTGCATGCCGATTTTTTCGGACCAGTATTTAATAAACAATTTTTAGTGATAGAAGATGCAACATCGAAGTGGTTAGAGTGTTTTCAAATGCGAGACATAACAGCATCTAGTACCATTAAAATATTTCGCGAAATATTCAGTAGATTTGGTTTACCTTTCCACCTTTGCACAGATAATGCAACCACCTTTATGTCTGATGAATTTCAAAATTTTTTAAGGTTGAGCGGTGTGAAACATTTAACTGGTGCTCCCTATCATCCGTCAACAAACGGGTTAGCTGAAAGTGCGGTTAAAATTTTAAAAAGAGCCATCCTGAAAGCTAAGAATGAAAATAAAAATGCAGATATAAATTTAATAATACAACGTTTTCTGTTTCATTATAGAAACACACCGCATACTACTACCGGCGAAACTCCGTCAAAAATATTATTGGGGAGGAATATGCGTAATAAATTTGACTTGTTGATGCCTTCAACAAATCTAGTAATACAAAATAAACAACTGAAACAACAACAGTATTATCGAGGAAACAGAAAAACGTATTTCAATAAAGGTGACCAGGTTTGGGTACGCGATTTCAGACCAGATAAGCAGGAATGGTGTACCGGGGTTATTGAAATTATTCGTGGTGGTAGAACTTATATAGTTAAATCAGAAGATGGAATGATCTGGAAGCGTCACATAGATCAACTTAAACAAAGAAATTCGACAAGTAAACAAAATGAAGATCATGTTGATAAAGAAACAGTATCTATCATTCCACGCTCTGATTTAGATGTAAATAATGTATATAAAGATATTAGTGTAGTAACTCGGGACGAATCGCATCAAGGTGAATTAGAAACTAATAGTGAAACTGTTATATCAGAGACTAGTGATAATACGCGAGTGTTACGACGCCGTAGTAAAATAAGTCAACCTGACAGACTTGGTTATTAAGCCAATAGTATCGGGTGGTTACGACTTTTAAAGGGGGGAAATGTAAGATACCCTTAACGGTTCTTTGTAAAAAGTCCCAGATGTTTTTATATATATATCAGTAGTATGTATTTGGCCGTCAATATAGTAAGTTCGAATTGAAGCTGTGTATTATTATTTCCTATTTAAATGTATGTTTGTTTGATGTTCAAATTAATATCGAACATACATAACAGATCTGAATATGATTTGGAATTAAAATGCAAACATATTTGATATCATTAACAAATAATGAAGTCCGGAAGGCCTCATCAAACATTTCCACCTGTATATGTAAGTTCTATTAAAATATTTATCTTTTCGGTTACTCACCTAATTAAATACAATTAAAGTGCTTTCTCTAGGAATATATTTTTCAACAAATCAACAAATTGTGAATTCAAGGGCCTTTTCTGTTTGCAGATAATAAAATTTCGCCGTATCTTTAAAATTAGTATATTTAAATACGAAATTACATGATATTTAAGATTACAAAAAAAGCTTTTTGAAGGCACAATAATTTATGACGAATCTGTTCTGAATACATAATATCGCTATTTAAACTTCCTACAAAATGGTACTTTGGTTAGTACTGACACCGAACTCTTTCGAAGAAACACGCAAATATGACGATTTTTGCTTCCACATTATTTACAATGGTGTTTTTCATTTTTACAAATTTATTATCTTGTTTTCCACTAGAGGAAAGCGATAATAGTGTGGATAATTACGCTATACAACTACCAATCTTCGGGGAAAATGCATACAGAGAACCTGATCCGGAAGCTGGAAAAAGATTAGAATCTTGGAACGTAACAAGCGAACAAAATCCAGAGGAGTATGAAATGTATCTGGAAGGAGATATCCTTATTCCAGCCAAGTCCAGAAACGGTTTGGTGAGTGAGGCGTTCCGTTGGAAAAATGGGGTAATACCATATGAAATATCTGGCGTCTTCCCATCAGATGGTTTGAACATGATTACGAGAGCGATGAATCTGTATAAAAAATACACCTGCGTCAGGTAAGATTTTTTTATTCTAGCTCAGTAAACACTTTTCTTATAATTGATCAATTTTTTTCAAATTTGAAACACCTTCAAGTAACACTTCACCGTGAAATTTTCACTGAAGAATTCACAAAACTGTAACACGTGTTTCATCATACAAATGCTTCCTCAGGCGTGTTTATACTAAACAGTTATTGTATAGCGAAACACGTGTTGCGATTTTATAAACCACTAGTACTATGTCTAGGAAGAAAAAAAAATCAAAATAAGAATATATAACTATATATTTCTGAATAAAGAATGGTAGTATACGGCCAAGTAAATAACATTGAACATTTTAAAATCGAGAGTGAGAAAGGTACTTATTGAAAACAATTGCTACACAGTCGATGAATTTTAAACGTTACTTTTAAAAAAAATGTATGACAAATATCACAACGATGTGATGAAATAAACTTTAATTTTTCTGTAATTATTTATATATACTTCGTTTTTCCTACATAATCTAGGCCAAGTGAATAATTGTACCTATATATATATATATATATATATACCTATAAGTATTATATTTCAGGTTAATAATGATCATCAACAAAAATTTTAATCTGTAACGAGTTCTTCCCCCAGACATGTTTCCTGTCACTGTACATATAGAAATGATAAAATTCTAACTGTAATTTTTAACAAAGAAATAAATAAAAGGAAACATCCACTGTGAACCCGGTCCCTGTCTAATAGAAGCGATTATCTAATAGAAGCGATTATTGTTTGAGCAGATTTCGGTTCTGTTTGGGATCCCGTGCTTTGCAACATTACTAGGCAGTTTTTGTTTTGAATTTACATTGAAAGAAATCCCATTTTATCGTTTGAAAACTAAACGAAAATAATAATCCAAAGAAATTAGTCCGTCACAAAAATCGTACATCTGAAAACGAATTTGTTTAGAGACTGAAATGTTGATTTGAAACAAAATATAAAGTTTGTTAAAGGAAATCTCATCTTTTCAAAATACCTAACTTCTAAATATCCTTTATCACCTCAAAAGAATTTTCAGAGATCTTTAATTTTTACATTTTCTTAGAATGTAGAAGCTTGCATATAATATTACTAGCTTTTACCTGCGGCTTCGCTCGTATTTATGTCATTAAATAAGTGTCAGTACAATAGAAATGAATCAATATGAGAACTATATTTTAATGCTTGGCTGGGATTATCAATTTTTAAAAATTATTACATACGATGAAGTTTCGAAAATTTAAAATATGCTTCATTGAATTGCAACAACAAATGTTAAATTATATTTCACTTTACGGAAGCGCAGAAGTACGGAAGCGCAGAAGGGCCACATATTTTTATCATTTGTTTCTTGGAAATTACGACTTTGAATCTCGAAATTTCGACTTTTATCTCCAAATTTCGACTTTAATCTCAAAATTTCGACTTTCATCTCGAAGTCGAAATTTCGAGATAAAAGTCGAAATTTCGAGATAGACGAAATTTTGAGATTAAAGTCGAAATTTCGAGTTTGAAGTCATAATTTCGAAATTACGAGATTACAGTCGAAATTTCGAGATAAATGTCGAAATTTTGAGATTAAAGTCGAAATTTCGAGATAAAAGTCGAAATTTCGAGATAAAAGTCGAAATTTCGAGATTCAAAGTCGTAATTTCCAAGAAACAAATAATAAAAATATGTGGCCCTTCTGCGCTTCCGTACAGAAGGGCCACATATTTTTATTATTTGTTTCTTGGAAATTATGACTTTGAATCTCGAAATTACGACTTTAAACTCGTAATTTCGACTTTAAACTCAAAATTTCGACTTCAATCTCGAAATTTCGACTTTAATCTCAAAATTTCGACTTTCATCTCGAAATTTCGACTTTATTCTCAAAATTTCGACTTTAATCTCGAAATTTCGAGTTTGAAGTCGTAATTTCGAAACTACGAGATTAAAGTCGAAATTTCGAGATAAAAGTCGAAATTTCGAGATTAAAGTCGAAATTTTGAGATTAAAGTCGAAATTTCGAGATTCAAAGTCGTAATTTCCAAGAAACAAATAATAAAAATATGTGGCCCTTCTGCGCTTCCGTATCACTGTAACAAAAATAAATAATTTTTTATCTTACATAAAAAATATTTTTATATGTTACTTCTAATGCCTCCAAGAACATGTGTACAAAATTTCATGATGATCGATTGAGTAGTTTTCGTGTGAAACCGTAACAAACAAACTCACATTCGCATTTATAAGGAAGTAGGGATTCATGATAATAATTAAAAATCTTCACAATATAAACTTCATTTTCATTTTATGCGCTTCAATGGTGTTATTGATTTTCACCAAGTAATGGACGTAACGGTTCAGTGTATTAAAATAATTACATATACGAGGTCTCTTCAAAAAATAAGGTGAATGTTCAAATTTCACGGAATGCGTACCTATATTCGATTAGCAATTTTTTTATGTTGATACATTCATCTTGAACATATGTTCACAGTTTCAGATGTTTATCATGCTTGGTTTGTTGGCGAGAGGCATCAAACTTAGAAGTGTTTTACGTATTCGGCGATTTTCTGCCGTAGAAAAAATGGGTCAGAGAATTTGCACCAAATTTTGTGTAAATAATGGAATTGAGTGCTCAACAACACTTGAAATGCAATTTTTTCGTAAATTTTTGGCATGAGGCATGTAGCAGCGAAGTTCGTTCTAAAATTACTGAACTTTGACCAAAAAACCGTCATATGAGCATCGCTCAGGATTTGTTGAATGACGTCAACAGCGATCCAGATTTGCTCAAAAAGGTAATAGCTGGTAACGAATCATGGGTACATGGTTATGACATCGTAACCAAAGTCCAATCGTCCCTTTGGTAGAGCCCAGGAGAGCCAAAACTAAAAAAGCACGCCAAGTTCGATGAAATGTCAAGGATTTGCTCAGTGTTTTCTCCGATTACCGTGCTGACGTAGTACATCAGGAGTTCTTGTCACATGGTGGTACGGGCAATGAAGAGTATTATCTTGAATTTATGCGCCGCTTGCGAGAAGCAATACGAAAAAAAATGTCCGGTATTGTGGAAAAACAATTCGATTATGGACCTGCTTACTCGGCATTGCTTGTTCGTAGTTTTTAGCCAAAAACAACACACCGTTATCATGCTTCAGACACCGTACTCATCAGATTTACCCCCCTGCGACTTTTTCATATTCCCGAGATTGAAGTAACCCATAATAGGACGGCGTCTTGCAATTATTAAGGAGATTCAAACTGAATAGCTGAGAAAGCTCAAGGACATACCAAAAAAAGTATATCAGAACTCCTTCGAGGATTGGAAACGCTGACAAGAGTGTATTATATCTGAAGGCGGCTACTTTGAACGGGACGAGATAGAAATTGATGAATAAATGAATATTTTTTGAAAAATTAAAATTCACCTTATTTCTTCAATAGACCTCGTATTAAACGTCTTCTGGATCTGTCATTCATCCTCGTTATATATTTTTGAACTATTTTTCCACCGAGCTCATGTTCTTCATGATTTTGATTAATTTATTCATTCATTTTTAGTCCCAATTTAGTTTAGATAAACATAACTTTATTAGATATAGTACGTGAGGATAATGAAAACTGTGTCTCTCGACGCGCGATTTGCTAACTAAGTTAGCATCATCAGGAGATGACTGAGATTGTGAAAAGTGTTTTCAACAGATTCATTTCACACCAGAGGTTCCACATTTCATCTATTAAGATGTTTCTACATGCTATTAAGAAAATAAAGTATTATTATTATTATTATTACGTGAGATTTCAAAATTGTTTTTTGTAGTCGTTATATGCAGCTTGCCTTAAATATATCTTGTACATTCTTTCTAACAGAAATACTGGGTCACATACTGATGGTCTATCTCCCTCCAGTGAAAACATTTTGAAATTAGTATGGCCAATTCTGAATGAGGTACAATTATAATTTTATTTCTGACCGGGATATTATAAGCTTATACCGTCATAGTTACGCTATCAATAAAGACGGTCATAACTCCCTTGGGACATTATAGATTTTATAATTCCCTCTACCTTTCACAAGTAAAAATAAATAGAAATGAAAACTGAACCATATTTTATTTATTCACGTCATTACAAATAATAAATGTACAATTTTGAAATATTCCCTGAAAATTACTTCCGCCACTGGAAACAATTTCTTCTTTTGTATGGCTGGAGCTTCTGTTCACTACAGTCGAGGTACCTGCCTCTTCTCATGACAAAGTAGACAACATACGCGCCGTTTTATTTCTCAATTCGATGCTATCCTCCAAATACCCCTCCGCCACCGTGGAACTTTTCCAACCTCCGTGTCTTTTTAAGTTAGTCATAGTTGCTCCTGCATTGGCTAGATCAGTAGCAGAAGTGCGACGAAGGCAATGTCCCGTATAGGAAGATGAGTTTGGCAATCCTAAATACATTGCGATTTTGCTGGGGATTTTCCCAAACATGTTTTTTCCAATTGGCTGAGATGTACATTTATTTTGTCGGAAGCTCAAAAAAAATCGTTCAATACCTTTAGGACGCAAAGACATATAAAGTCTTAATAAAGGCAAAGCGGAGAACTCATTTTCATCCACAACTGTAAATTTCTTCGATACACCAGTTTTACTTTCCGGTACGTTCACTACCATAACGGAATCCCGGTCCTCTATATCCGATATCTTCATATTCAAAAGTTCCTGACTTCTGCATCCTCCAAAATAACCCATAATCAAAACAACCTATAACAAAAAAAAGGAAATAAATACACACAAAAAGGAAAATAAGAAAAAAATTACCTTATGCAATAAATGAATATCATTAGGAGCGTCCTTTAGGAATCTGATAACATCTTTAGGAGATAAAACAGCAGACTTTTTCGGCTTATAACTCTTACTCTTCCGTTTCAAAAAAGCCTGTAGTTCATTGAACTTGGTGATATCTCGTTTCTCATGTATAGTCACCATCGATTTTAGCATTGAGCATTTAGTCCATAAAGAATTCGGACTATACGTTTCTGACTGAAACGAATAAACACAATTACTACCAAATCTACCGAAAAACATAGAAAATTCCTTACCAGTTCTTGAAAATATGCCAGAAATACAGTTTCAGTGACATCTTTTGGCATAACATTTTTCCGTGTCAGCCAGTCCAGATATATCTTGTATTCTTTTTGGTATACGGCTTCACTTTTCGATGGAATTAATGATTCTCTTGCTTGTTCAGCTTCTTTCAAAATATCCTCCATTATATTTGGGGTAGAAAACACGTTTTCACCGCAAACACAGCTTGATAACAAAGTTCTGTTTATAAACAAGTAACATAGCAACAACCTAGCAACAAGAAAACTCTACTATAATCAACGGTACCTGATTCAAATATACCGGGAAGGTAATGAATTGGTACATTTTTCTGTTTCAAAAATGAACAAAATTTTATTGAAATCGGTCAGAAATAAAATTATCTATGTACCACGGGAATTAATGAGCCTTAATAACCTCAGGCAATTGCTGTCCCTCGGGCCAGAGGCCCTCGGGACGCAAACTTTGCCATCGGTAATTAAGGCCCTCCTAATTCCCTTGATACATAAATAACAATTTTCTTTTACCTTGCATGCCGATAGTTGCACATGTCAAGCCGTCACTATTCATTTTACTACTTGATCAGTATCTTTCGTTGCAGTTTTTTACACCTATCGGCTTGAAAAACACTACCTATTTTTTGTCTTAACAACTATTGCGTTATCATTGCTGTGACAAAAGGTAGCAACAAAAAAGATATAACAGTATATCTAGAGCAGCTTTAGCAGTATACATATAGCAGCATTTATACTGCTTTCTATCCAAGGAGCTACTTGTACTTGTATTGTATTCTAATTTCTCCTCAAATATGATTTCAAACCATGAAAGTTTGTTTAAATTTCTACATACATATCTATATTATGTGATTACGCTTTGACTTACAAAATGTTTTTATCTGGTAATCTCATATTATGCCCTTCTTTAGTTTCAGACCTAAAGTATCAACTGACGAAGACTACATCTCTATAACGAATGATCGCACAGGATGTTGGTCTAGTGTTGGTAGGATCGGTGGACGACAACTTTTGAATCTCCAAAGTCCCTCGTGCACAACAAAAATTGGAACCCCTGTACATGAGCTAATGCATGCTGCTGGTTTTTTGCATGAACAAAATCGATATGAAAGAGACGACTATGTAACAATTGTTTGGGGAAATATTAAAAGCGGTAAGTAAATATGTTACAAACAATAACTATCAGATATTTAACAGCAAATTGTATTTAGAGTAATACCGCCTTTGAGCTATTTGAGCGAAAGTGAAGTAGGGTAAAAAATAATAACTCGAGCGGCGACATTCAAAGTGATTCGCCCTACGAGTACCAACTGAAAATGTTATTTTGAACAACTTTTTCATACTCAAATTATTATGCGTCCTCCACCAGTAGATTAAGAAAATATAATATTTTTAATATACTGCTATTTATTTATAAATAGCAGTATATTGTTCAAAAAGGAGGAAATATGATATTTTGTCCGCTGAATTACACAAAACCATTTTTTTCGAATAGTATCAGTTACAAAAAATCATGATTTTTTTCATTTTCATAAAACAAATCAATTTTATTTTCTACGTAGACAGTTTCGAGGAACATTTTCATCATGTTAAGGAGGATATTATTTGTTAGCCAGAAGTTCCGAATAATTATATTCGTTGAAAATTAGAGAAATAATTAGAATATGCCTAGACTATGAGAAATGCTTTTTAAGTTATGATTTATAGTTTTTGCATTGTGTCTTCGTTTAGTGAAAATTGTTAGAAGATCATGTGGCACCGATTCATACCTAGATATATACCATAACAGGTTTATTGGCCCTATTATTATTGATCTACTATTTTTCTATATGTCTTTATATTTCGTGCCACCTCTGTCCATTTTCCAGCACATCCATTTGTTGTGGATTCTTCCTCAACTTATTGTTTCCACGTGACTCTTGACCTTTCCCTTCCTCTGTTGTCGAGTGGCTCCTTGTTCACAACTTCTTTTATCATACTTGCATCTTGAAAAAAGTATGTGCTAATCATCGAATCCTTTGAGCCTTGATTATCTTTATGATATCCGATTGTCCATAAATTTCGAATAGTTCTTTGTTATTTCTCCTTTCCTAAATACCGTCCTCCCTCTTTCCTCTATATATTCTCCTTAGTAGCTTTCTTAAACAAAAAATAAACAAAAGCTTCCAGTTTCGCTAAACAACAGATCTAAGAATCAGGTCTCTTGAAAACGAGGACGAATGCTCTATCAGGTATAAACTAAGCGTGGTAATAAAGTGTTAATTAGGTGCTTGCAGGAAATTAAGATGAAAACGACCACGAATAAGCGAAAAAAAAATTCGAGATACCTGATTTGGGAAAAAAAAATAACAATATGCAATAAAGTCTTAAGAGACTCGTAAACTAATACATAGATAATCAAAATAAAGTGCTAATTAAGTGCTCACTATATATTCATAGTAAAACTAGATTGTTTAACGCCTATGGGGCTCATGGACCTGAAAACCACCATGACTGATGTACTGAGTTTTTATAGTACGTTATTTAATGAATAAGGACAAGAAAATAAAGTGCTAATTAGGTGCTCACTAGATAAATAATAGTAAACCTAGATTCCATAATGCCTATGGGGCATTATGGAAAACCACTGTGACTGATGGACTGAGTTCTCACTGTACGTTCCTCGATAAGTAAGGGTATGAGAATAAAGTGCTAATTAGGTACTCACTAGATATTTATAGTAAATCTAGATTCCATAATTCATATGGGGCTTATGAACACGATAACCACCGTGGATCCAATAACCACCGTGGACCCGATAACCACCATTAAAAAAAGAAATGTTTAAAATATGTTTTTTCCGTTAACCAGCTATCGCTGGTCGGTAGCCGGGTAGGTTAACGGAAAAAATGGTGGTTATCGGGTCCATGATGGTTATCGGGTCCATAAGCCACATATGAATTATGGAATCTAGATTTATTATAAATACCTAATGAGCACCTAATTAGCACTTTATTCTCATACCCTTACTTGTCGAGGAAGTTCTGTAAGAACTCAGCATCACATAATGCTAGCAACGTAACTTTGAGTATTGAGTTGCGGTGTAAGTTACAGAGCACCTAATTTTTTACTTCGGTACCTAAAAAGCACCTAAAAAGTACCTAATTTTGGCATTTTCTAAATGCGATTTATGTACTTTGCGTTGCTGGTGTAACAGAGTTGGTTTAGGTTAGTATAGATCTAATAACCGTTTGATATTCATGAAAATAATCATATAATTTTCACAATAAATTTTGTTTGGGACGAGTTTTGACTGGTGCCAGTCCAACTGATGAAGCTACCATGTAGAAAAACGAAATTTATTGTGAGAATTGTGTTATTATTACCAAGGTTATTGTTACTAATGTTTATCAAGTAATGAGTTAGTGTGTTTGTAACAGTTCGTTAAATTCTTGCCTCTTCTCGAGGCAACTTTTGATTTCAACAGTTTCACCATCTTCCCTGCACATATACTCCCCTATTTCATCCTTTGATTGTTCGAAATAATAAATTAGGGCACCTACCACAGAAAGGAGAATTGAAACTCCTTTTAAAAATATATACCACGTGCCTTTATCCAAGCTATTTATTGGATTGGAAAGCAAATTTAAAAAATATAAAGTGTGTTTATCAGTAGAATTATTTAATGTTTTATTACTTTGAATATATTCTGAACATTTTCGTGAATCAAACGCGAAAGTGTATCGGCGTTATATTTCTCGAAATATTATCTACATAACCTTGTAATTAAAACTTATCTTTCAGGTCATGAAGGGAATTTTAATAAAGCTGAGAAGGGTACCGCACAAGGCTACGGAATACCTTATGATTTCAGATCAGTTATGCATTATTCCAATACAGCATTTTCTATTAATGGACGACCAACTATTGAACCAAAGGTGAGTGAACTTATCTATTGGATTCGAGAAGCTGATTAATTTTAGTTCGGGTTAAATATTCAATATATACATAAACATGAATATCCAATATACATTTTTCCCTCTTCGATTAAATATGCTTTAATATTTTCCATTATTCGTTTTTGTGAATTTGGATGAAATTTTTGTTTTCCATTTTTTCCTCCTGAGAGATTTCCAACTTCCAATTTTCTCCCTTTATAACCATGTATCTACTTACCTACATTTTTTATTCTTTTGCATTCACATTTTCATTAGGTGTATTGTACTTAGTTCTCAGAAAAATCATCGTTTTCAAAACTATCGGCCTTCATCCACCTAAGAAGTGATGGTGATTATGGGGGATGAGGAACATTACGTTATTTTCATGGAATCGACAGCCTGGGGAGTTTTGCGATTATTTTGTTAACGTCTAAAACCTACGCTTGGTAGCCTGACATGTCTAGAGTTATATATTTTTTATAGATTACTTACTTATCCGTGTAAAACTACTCAAGATAAATATTATTTTAATATTTGTTGCAAAAATTACATTTATTGGCTAGGTTAGGTTACATGTCATATTTTGTTTTATTGAAAATTTCACTATGGAGATAAAAATTTGTGATACATCATATGTTCTTCATTTTGATTGATATGATTGTTAAATACATTCGTAAAATTTTCAATTAGCAACTGAATTATCGGACTACGCGATCACATCCCACAAAAATGAAGAATTCAATGTATTACTTATAACAGTAGAAGCTACTCTAACCTATCCGAGCCGACAATACATGTAGAAAATGCAACAAAAAGTGAAAATATATTTTATATTATTATCATCCAAAAAAGTCAACTAATAACAATTGAAAAAGAAATAAAAATATGAAGTACGCCAGTTATGTTAGACTACCAAGGATATTTTATTGAAACGTGTAGTATGATGATGCCATTTTTATCGACCTTTTTGGGTATTTTCACCACCCACAATATGAAAAATATGATAATTATAATGGAGAACTTTATACAGGTGTAGAAAGGGTAAACTTTTTAGTTTACCCCGATAATTTACTGGGTAAAATCAAAGTATTTTTCACAGAGAAAAATGTATTCAATAATTTTGCCTATCAAGAAACGAGCTAAGGAATTTTGCAACACTTATCAAAACGTTTCAGAGTCCAAAATTTGTTTTTGTCTTCAGAAATGAACAAAATTCAAATATATATATGAAGTTATTCTTTTGCTGATTGCTCTTTTGATATCTATCGAAGAAGTTATAAAAAATCAGCAATCCACAAAGGAATAACTGCATATACCTATATTTGAATTTTGTTTATTTCTAAAGACGGAGATAAGTTAAGATAAGTATTGTATTATTTCTTAGCTATTTTCTTTGTGAAAAATAGTTTGATTTTATGTAGTAACTTATCTGGGTAAACTAAAAAGTTTGCCCTTTCTACACCTGTATAAAGTTCTCCATTATATTTTTCAGATTGTGGAAGGTGAAAATACAAAAAAAGGTCGATAATAAACTAATTTTCGTCCACAAAAAAACTTTAGTTCAATATTTGATAATGACATGTTATATATGTACTTGTGATGCACTGTTTATAACCTTTGGTGTAGTAATGAATATTAGTGAAGTTTTTTCCCAGCACCAAACCGTTTTTAAGGCCATGTCATTACAACAGAAGTGTATTTGCAAATATATGCTACGCAGTAACAAAATAACCGCCAACGTACCAAGATATATTTTTTCATTTCAATTTGCCTAACATCTCCCACGAAGTCGAACTTCAATTATCAAGTTTTTCCAAGCAAATTTGATCAAACTGAAGTTTTTGATTCGCTTAACAATTTCTAGAGTTCTATTTCCTGCCTCCTGCCATTTTTAACGCAATTATCAATAAGACTCTACTGATGAGAAAGTTATCCATACACCAAACATCTTCTGTTACTACCCGACTCCGAAATTCGCCAATAAATAACACAAACGTAAACATATTACATAAAACATTCGAGTATATTATGTTTGTGTAATCTTTGGGTTTGAAATATCTTTGTTTTCAGATAAGTCGGTTATTGTATCGTCACTTGTTTAGTATCGTATTATACAGGGCATTTCAATTAAAATGAACCACCCTGAATAAGTCTGTTTATACTGAAAATTTAAAAAAATCGTGAAGCAGGGCATTTCATTTGGGAGCACAATTCAATGTATCAGCCACTACCGCCCCGAGCAACTCTCAAGTGAAAAATTTCAAATGGAAATAATCGAATGACATCTTATTTGAAAGGTCTTTCAGTTCTGTATCCAAATCTATAAAATGTTTGACATTGAAACGATATTTGGAAGCAAATCCAAATGGTAAAGGATATTTCCATTTGCCGTATAATCAAGTTTTGCCTAGTATCAACAAAGCCATCCAGTTAAATTCTCCAATGCGAAATGCCGTAGTTTTTCAATCAGATGGGACACCTTCTCATTTTGTTTAGTACAAGTCGACTTTTTTCCTATGGTTTCTGATATTCTTCAGAGACAGGAAACAGAAGCTTCCTTATACAATGATATGAAAGTGGATGAAGCTCACTTTGAATATTTGATTAGGTTAATTTACCTCTTTAGTTTTCCTTTCTAGTTCGAAATTGAATACAATCTGACATTGCTTATGATGTAATGGCAAAACGGTTACAAAATTGTATAGGCAATTGAAAGACCTTTCAAATAAGGTATCACTGGACTATTATTCCCTTTTGAAATTTTTGATACGAAGATAGTTATGGGGTGGATTCCCTCTCTATCTGTAGAGTAGGGAGGGTGAGGGTAAGTTCACAGCACTTAGGCCACATGTGACCATTGTACATCCTCCCGAGGAGTTGTCCTTCTAGGTCATCGTCCATCCTGTCCTTTCCAGGAAGGTGTACAGGTCACTACAAGACATCTTTATATCGGCAGGTGTAGGCCAAGACTCACCGAACACACACTCTCTGATTGACGATAACTCCGGGCACTCGCACAAGACATGCCTGACAGTCTCATCTTCCTGTTCACACATCCTGCATAGAGGTGTGTCCACTAGCCCCATATTAAGGAGGTGTTTCCTTAGTTGACAGTGGCCAGTCAGAAATCCTACTGTTAAGCTTAGATTTTTCCTGGTCATCGCTAGATATTTCTTCGGCGCCAGCTTCCCAGGGTCGCTCAGAGTAATCTTGGCAATATTGCATCCTTTCATTCAATCCCATCTCTTATGGATTGAGCATGGGTGTAACATTTGGCTAGTTCCGCAATTGTCGAAGTCATCAGGCTGTCGGTGCCACTGGGTCCTAAAATTATTAGTCCAACCTCTTCCTTGGCTAAAGAGTCGGCAATGCGATTACCTTTACTCTCGTTGTGACCCTTTAACCAACCTCAGGATAATGTTATTATCTACCGAGGCTTTGGCTAAATTTTGGTGGCACTCTAGTACTAGCCCTGAGGTAACACGGTAGGGCTTGTCTACTGTCAGTGCAGATTGTTATGTTTTTGCCAGAAATTCCCTTGTGGTGATTGAGATACCGGACAGTTCTGTTTGGACCACGCTGATATTTTTTCCCATTCCCTACTTAAACCTTACGCTTAGTGATCTGGAGTACATTCCTCATCCTGAGCCTTCTTTGGTTTTTGAGCCGTCTGTATATATGCGTATTGCATTTGTAGTACCTGTGATGTTTAAACAAGCTAGTCGTTGTATTTGATATAATTTTTGGATGGCCGTTGCTTGTAGAACTTTCGGTCCCCATGCAATGGCTCCGTACGTTAACATAGGTCTTATTATTGCAGTGTAGATCCAGGTGACCACACGAGGTGAAAGACCCCCATGCGCGCCCCACTGACCTCCGACATTGCTCATAAGCCACATATGTTCTTTTTGCTCTACTCGGTAGGTGAGAGTTCCATGTTAGCTTCCTGTCGAGGATAGTACCAAGGTATTTCACCTCTTCAGAGAAGTTTAGTTTGCTTTTAAAGATTTCGGGAGGTTTAAAGCCCGATAAACTTCTTTTCCTGGTGAAAAGGACCATCTCAGTCTTCTTAGGATTGATCGACAGTGAGTGTTCCTTACACCATGTTTCCATTAATTTGAGCCCATCCTGCACTCTATCGCACAGTGTGTTCACAAATTTGCCGCTCTGCAAGATGTCATCTGCAGAGCGGCAAATTGTGTAGAATCCATTATTTGACGTGATTAATCAGGGTATCCAGAAGTATATTCCGGAGAAGGGGCTGATTTTTACGAAGAAATGTCTCCCTCTGAAAACTAAAGTTGATGTCAACGTCAATGACGTGTATTACTTATTCAGGATGGCTCATTTCAACTGGAATTCAGTGTAACTTTCTATATTTTTTCATTATTTTATCAAAGATCGAAGAGGTTTTGATCTTGTGCAGTTTTACATTTCTAATTTTTCCTGGGATATTTATTTCTTGGAGTAGGTATGCAACAATTGAAAAACAAAATAAAAATTTGTTTTATGATTTGAATGTATTGATACGCGTGTGCTAATGAAATAAATGTTTTCAGGATCCGAAAAAAGTTGAAAAGATGGGTCAAAGAGATGGTTTTAGTAAAGGTGACATAACGAAAATTAACGCTATGTACAACTGCCCAGAAAAAACAGCTCAAGTTACAGTGAATCGCCCAAGTGCAAATGTGGAAAATAATAATTCAAAAGAGGAAACCAATCCACTCCTTCAGGCAGCAAACGGTTTATTAGCATTATTCATAAACAAAAAATAAGTATGAATTATGTATTTCGAATATTTATTTATTTATTTATGCGGGTTTGTATTACTCAAAATATATATGTTTAACTTTAAATCAAATGAATGTGTATATTCAAGTTTTCAAATATTTATTTCCTATTTATAATTTTACTGTTTTCTCGAAAAATTTGATAGATGAATAGAAATTAAATTATTTATTCAATGCAATGCCTATGAAATAATAAATGACGCCCAGCATCTCAAACAGTTATCTGCGAATAACATAACAAACCCAAACAATAACAGTGGATGATGTATTTGGAATAATTATGTGTTTATTTATTTATTTATGTGTGTTTGTATTATTTAAAATATATGTTTTAACTTCGAATAAAATGAATTGGTATATTCAAGGTTTTAAATATTTATTTCCTATTTATCATTTTTCAGTTTTGTCGAAAAATTAGATAGATAAATAGAAATTGAATAATTTATTCAATGCGATGTTTATGAAATATAATATGACACCCAGCATCTCAATCAGTTATCTGTAAATAGCACAACAAACCCAAGAATAAATAAAACACATTTATGTGAAATCTCCTTGTTTGGTATCAATGGATTTTTTCATGTGAGATTCTGTGTTAAATATTGGAGGGTCGTGTAACTAAATTAATGGTAACAATAAAAAGGTACATGATAATTTGTGTTTAAAAAAATTAAATATCAATAGTTTTTTCATATTTCTCCAATTGAGAGAGAGAAATAAACTTTTTGGCTTTCTACTTTTCTATCATTACTCAAAAAAAAAACGTGTGAAGCTTCCTAAGAACGGAATGAAGTAACTAACTTAAAAAGATGTGCGAAATATGCACATTCTTTTTTTCAAATATTACGTTGTTTCGAAAGTTTTGCACGTTTTAATTCAATCAGCATAAACATTCGGTTCTTGAGATTCGATGAAGTTGAAGAAGGCACTTTTTGCCTGGTCCTAATTGGCGAAGGGTCTACATGTGAGAAAGTTATCGGTGTTTGAAAATATAGTAGTCATTTGGCGCAAAGTCTGGGGAGTATGGTGGGTGAGGCAGAACTTCGATGTTTAATTCGTTTTATTTTTGGACGGCGATTTGTGAAATGTGTAGACTGGCGTTGTCATGATGCAGAATCGGATCTCTTCTGTTTAATTAGTGTGAAGTTATCCACAACTTCTCATGCATATTTTATGACGAGGGACCATCGCACATGGTTTAGAATGAAATTTGCGAACAGTGTTGCCAGATTTCAAATAATAAACATTTTACGGACACTTCGATGATATCATATTAAAATCATGATATATCATTGAAACATAATTCAGCATTCTCATTCTCCGTAATCCCGTTCTATCAGCCAACTACAATACAAGCATTAATACAAGAAAACATATAAAATAAGAGTATATTATTATTCAGGAAAAATGCATTTATACGATATGGGAAATGGAAAATTGTTTTTTCCGTAAAAATTTCAGGACTTGTTACTCAAAAGTATGTCATTTACTCTATTGCGGTGAACAAAACCGAATGCCCAAGTAAGATTCATCCGAAAAACTCAAATTTGTCCCTCATCAAAAATAGTATGTTGATGAAAATTGCATAGTACATTTCTCGAAAGCATGTCTATTGACGTGCTTAAACAGATATGTGTAGCAATATACCATACGTTCCTTCCGTGCAAATTTTTTTCCCTATATTCGCAACTTAATCAATCAAAAAAAGTCAAATTTCTCACTAATGAAAAATAGTTCGTTGATGAAAACTTCAGAAAATATATTTCTCGAAAGTATGTCTCTTGGCGTGTTTGAAAAAATCTGCGTACTATACGTTTTTTCCGTGCAGAAAATAATAGTTCCGTATATACCAACAAGACTGTATCATTGAAATAAAGTCAAATTTTTCCCTTATTAAAAATAGTTTGTTGATGAAAATCGATACTTAATCTAATTAAGTAAAATTTCTCACTTATCAAAATAGTATGTTGATGAAGACTTCAGAGTATATTCTTCGAAAGTATGTATATTATGTCTTTGAACAGATCTGCACACAATGCGTTCCTTCGGAGCAAAAAAAAATGTTCCGTATATTCGAAACTCAATCACGGAACGAAGGTATGGTACTCAGATCTGTTAAGACACGTCAATAGACATACTTTCGAGGAATATACTCTGAAAGGACCTCGCAAAATCCTTATGGAATTTGGGTCTCGGTGGAATTTTTAAATTTTTGATATGGTGTGTCCATGTAATTCTCAACCATTTTGCGTCAACCGCAAAAAATGAACAGTTTTGCCGCTGAGGGTCGTTAAAATCACCCTTTTCTCAGAATGGACTATTCATTTTCGAAACCCGAAACGATATTTTTACCTGTTTCATTGTTGATGATGTTACATGTAAATATGCTCTTTTATAATAAAAATTCTTGACACCCCCCCTACCTATTATGAAACTCAAAAAAATCGGTTGATTTTTCTGAATTTTTAATATAATCCAGTTCATGTTATTCTGAATAGAAATTAATTAGGTGACAAACACCAAAAATAGATAGAAGACATGGGGATACATATTTTTCTTTTAGAAAGAGTAGTAGGTATAGATGGATATATGTTTATTTAAATAAGATTCTAATATTCAAAGATCATCATCACAATGATGTATATGCAACGATGTATATTTTGCGAATAGACTGAATGATTCTACTTGTGCGTATATTCCCAAGTGCAGTCTTATACACCCAAACATGAAGGAAGTAGTTGTTTCGAGAGGGCTTTTTCTTCCAGGTTGTGTCTGAAAATTAGTTCTTTGCATTATCTACACATCTTTATATAGAGTTTATTTTTAAAATTGATTGCTTCCTTCCTTTCCTTGCGAGATTCTCACATTTTTTGTATAATAATGGAGAAGTAGAAAGCCAAAACCTTTCTTTCCCAAATCAAATGTAATTTGATTTTTTACCTTGAGGTCTTACCTTTTAACGTGTGATTCCTAACACGGTTGCAGAATCATCCCAGCTTTAACCAGATAAATTCTCTTGAGAAAAATATATGGTCGAGGCGGGAATCGAACCCACGGCCTTCAGATCGTGAGTCGGGCTCAATATGTAGAATATCAAAGTTATATGTCACAGAATTGTATTGCCTCTAGTTATGTCCCTCAGGAAAGTAATTTAGCACTACTTGTTTTTTCAATCAATGTCAGTAACATAGAAAACAATTTAGCTAGCAGCATTCTTCTTTTTGCTGATGACATGAAACTATTAAAGGATGTAGCAACTTTACATGATCCATCAACCTACAGAAATATCATTATTTTAGATGAACGCTGAAAACCAAATTTGTGGATTACAATTATTATTATTAGGTTGTTTCAAAAGTTTTGTCCGTTTCAATGTCATGTGTTTTTGTAGCTCCATATCTAAATAAATAGTCATGTGTCGTGGTGTTTTGTATTCTATACATAGATGCTGTTCATTTTTTCCAAATTCTAATTTTTGCCTCTATTTTAGCTTATTAGTATATGATGTCTTTAAGCGATTTTTGGCCAATTTTTCCCTACAAATTCAAATCGAACCAACAGTAATTCAGGACAAGGATTTGAAGACCCTGGTGTAGACTGACCCTTCACAAACATTGCATGGGATGGCGAAAGAACTGGGCGTCAGCTCCCATGCTGTTTTTGATGGTTTAAAACGTATTGGAAAGGTCAAAAAGTTCAAAAAGTGAGTGCTCGATGATTTGAACGATCGACAGAAATTGTCACGTTTCCAGGTATGTTCTTTTTGGCATTTACACAACCAAAACGATCCTGTTTTGGATCGTAACGTTTGATGAAAAGTGGATCCTCTGCAACAAGAGGCGTTCAGAACAATGGTTGGACATCGATGACCCACCCAAATACTTCCCAAAGACGGAAACTCACCAAAAAAGACCATGGTTACTGTATGGTGGTCAGCAGCTGGTGTGATTCACTTTAACTAACTCCAACTAGGCCAGCAGAAGTCCTACCGAGAGGAAATTAATGAAATGTACCGTCATGAAATGTTGCGTCAGCAAAAGAGGTCCGATCCTACTCCACGTCAACACCCGTTTCACAAATCACTATCCGAAAATTAAACAAATTGTGCGTTGGAGTGCAGCTTCATCCACCATACTCCCCAGACCTCTCGCCAACAGAGCTCTTTGATAACTTTCTTACTAGTATAATCTACGCCAATCAGGACCAGTATTCACAGAGATATCAGAGTTCAATGTAGACTCATAAAAACAGCAACAACAATTTTTTTAAGCAAATCTGCAATTAGTTTCTCATGATGCAATAAAATTAATCATGGGGTCAAACACAGTTCATTTTAGCTGATTTAAGACTGTTTCAAGAGATAAATAAAATTAAGATCTGTAATGAAACATTCATTTCTTTCACTTTCTCAACTTCAAACATGTTACAATATCTTAATTCAACCATCAAGGGTATTTGAGATATAAAATGATTTGATAGTTTTTCTATTACTTCACTTAAGTGCATAAGTCGCTTAGGTGATACTATTAGACATAAATGCAAATTATTGTCATCATGGAAACGTGGCATTCTCCAAAGAGAAAGAAGAGTTCAAAGAACAATTGAGGTATTTATATGAAACAGTTCAGTTAAGCATGAAGATTATTCAGAGTCCAGACGAGCAATGAGGTTAGAAGTGATTAAATGGTTAAAGTGGAATAAATGCAATAATTATGAAGCGTAATTGAAGGAAGAAGTGTCAGAAGTTGTTATTTGAGTTAATGAACGAAGTTGTTCAAGTTTGATTGAGTGTACCTACCATTTATTTTCAAGAACCCACACTCACATAGAAATAACAACATATTCCCTTTCCAAACAAGCTTCCAACTGCAACCTATGGTTTAACAAAAAAAATTGAGCAAATTCTTGCTATAGAGAGCGACCAATGGTTCTGGACTTTTTTTCGTCAGTGAATGAAGCTTTTAGTGAAAATTCAACAATTTAATCACTAATCTGAGAAACAACTTAAATGAAAATTAAAAGGAGAGCAATGATGCGAGTATATTAAATTTTTGGATGTCATTTTTTATATGTTGGACTTGGATAACAATAAAACACTATTTATCAAACAAATATCTAATTTTAACAATACGTACGAACAAATATAGGGATGATCCTAAGATACAAAAATATCAGATCTGAAAATATTAAATATGATACCTTGCTAAATATTAGTCCTTGCCACTAATATTATGAACCATATTACATATTACAACATATTGAATAAAAATAAGAATACTGGTACAATCAGAACAGATGAATACATTGTTTGTCCGGTAAGGCAAGCGTAAACGTACCAGCACAATGAAAAAAGCATTGCTTGCCAAGCCAAGTGAATAGCGTATAAACTGAAAAAAAAAGTAATAATAATAATATAGTTTCATAACCTCCATATGATACTCACATAGTATCCTTCCCTCTAGCTACTGTGAGAGTTTTTATAGGATCTTTGTTCAAAAATATTCTAGCTCCTAATGTTAAATCACTGAAATAACTTATCCAATTCAGTTTACTGATATCTAAATTGAAATCAGTTTGATCATCTTTGTTAAGCCAACCCTGTAAAATTAAAGAGACTCATGAAAATATGTTTCTACTCCTCGACTAAAGGTCAACGAAGCCGTGAAACGTGAGAAATCTGCCTATATGCAATTTGTGCTTGACAAAAATAAAAATAACGTTAAGACGATGTGGCGCTATCTCAGCGACTGGGGTGCATGCACGAAATCGACTCTCAAAACGAATAATATTCCTTTAGAACTCCGTGAGCCTGATTTACTTAACAATTATTTTTTGAATGTTGCCGTTAATACCTCCGTAAATGCGGAACTACTATCATTCTATAATAATAACCTTCTGGGAAGTAACTTGAAATTCTCATTTACTGAAATAACTAGTGATCATGTCTGGGATGCTCTGAAATCTCTGAAATCGCAGGCATTGGGTTTAGATAATATTAGTCTGAAAATGATAACAATTGTGTTGCCTTTCTGCATAGAGGAAGTAAAACACATTTTCAATGAATTTTTGGGAACAGGTACATTTCCTGAATTGTGGAAAATTGCCAATGTCATTCCGATACCTAAAATATCCACACCTAAAAGTTTTAATGATATTCGTCCCATATGCATCTTACCTACATTTTCCGAACTTTTTGATAAAATACTTTCTCTACAGATCAGGCAATACCTGGATTTCAATAGTATCTTACCAGAAGAACAGTCTGGCTTTCGTTCGAAACATCGTACACATATGGCTCTATTGAAAGTCATAAATGATATATGTACTTATGGTGATAAATCTATACCGTCGATCCTAGTTCTCCTGGATCAAAGCAAAGCCTTCGATCTTGTCAATTTTCAGCTTCTTCTGGCGAAATTAAAATTCATAGGGTTTCAAGAAAGAGCTTTGGAATTAATGAATAGGTATATCCGAGGTCGATCACAAAGAGTAACGCTTGATAATAGCCTGCTATGCTCAACCCTTAAAGAGACTATTTCTGGAGTACCCCAAGGTAGTATTCTTGGGCTCTTATTATTTGTAATTTTCATTTTTGATTTTCCATCATGTTCAAACTTTTGTCAAGTTCACCTATATGCCGACGATTTTCAATTATATTCACCTTGCGATTTGACATATAGAAAACCATGTGAGCATTATTAACGAAGATCTTCAAAACACTCAAGTTTATTCTGAAAAACATGGCTTGCGTATCAACCCAAACAAAACTGTTGCAATCTGCTTAGGCCCTCAGAGACAGACTTCTCAGATCAAACAACATAGTCTCAGAATGAATCAAACGGACATTGAATGGGTTGATTCAACGAAAAATTTCGGATTGATTATCGATCAAAACTTGAACTTCAATGACCATGTCCAAAATATATTTAAAATAGCGTTCTTCAAACTGAAATTACTTCAAAAATTTAAATATCAACTATCAACCGAAATGAAACTTAAACTAGTCAAATCCCTCATCTATCCACATATAGAATACTGCGCTCCAGTGTATTATAATTTTCTACCGGAATATAATCGACAAAAGTTGCAACGCATTCAAAATTCTTGTATTCGTTTTGTTTGCTGTGTACCTTATAGAGAGCACATTACTCCTTTTCTGATAGGATTGAGAGAATTGAACATAAAGTGTAGAATGGAATATCTGATCACAATATTTCTTTTTGAACTCATCAAAAACAAAATACCCCTGTATTTATTAGAGCTTATAGTACGTCGTTCTAATATCCGTAGCATCAATACCAGGTTCAATAATTTCAACATTCCAAGCCATGTTACATCTAAATACGAAGGATGCATTTCCTATCTGGCACCGTTATTTTTGAACAGGATAATTCCTCTCCTGAATTCATCTTTATATGAAGTGAAACATCATTTGAAATCAACTTTGTTGACCAGCATGGAGTAATGTATTATAGTGTAGTGTTTTCCTTTACTTTTCTGCAAACTGAGATGTATTTATCATATTCTTTCTTTTAATTTTGCCGCTGAAGAAAATTGAATTATATTAGGTAATTACCTTATTGCTCATTAATGTTATTTGTATTACTTAGCAGGAGGGGTGGAAGATAGCCATTGGCTAACCCTTACCTTTTGTGTGTAATTTATGCACAATAAAGCTATTATTATTATTATTATTATTAAAGGTGGAATTCTGGTGGGTTATTTCCAGAGAGATTTCACAAAGAGATAACAACAAAGAAATAGTGTATGAGAGTTGTTATTTTTTTCAAGTCACTTAAATCATTTTTGGGTGTTTTAGCTTGAAATTAGCCTTTTTTGTGAAAATACAATTATCTGGTATACAGTAACACTGTATTGTGAGAAACTGTTGTATAGTGAAACATTTGTTGTGGTTTTATAAACTGTTCAACGAAAATCTGAGGATAAAGTATTATTTGAATACGTTATGGGTTTTCATCTAGTATCGGCCAATTCCATTACATCAACAATCATCTAAATTTATTATCCTGACTAGGATTGACCCCAACTGATTTGGATAATTGAAGTCCAACTGTAAAATCAACTTTACCACTACAACATATATCACAATTAAAACAGAATCATATTATTTTGTTAAGAAAAAAAAAGAAATCAATTTTGTATTCCATTGATTTAATTTTACTAGGTAAACTATTGTATCCAAATTCAGTTTTTGTTTTTGCAATTTTCTAATTGATTGATTGCCTTTTATCATGATTATGATACTACCTAACAAGAGTATTATTTCTTTATATTTTTTATTGAAAAGGAAGCCTGTATTTTAACTAATGGGTAAAGATCTAAGAGATTTCTTGGCTATATATCTCGGTACAATCAATTTGCTGAGACTTCAGGGGTTTTCAAATAGTGTTTCCAGTGTACCATATTAAAATTTAATATTTGAAAGATACAAATGATATATTTTTTTTAAAAAACTACACCTCACAATTTGATCTCCACAAACTTTATTTGAAAAATATATCACAACATATTTTGCTAGCACAGTAGTTTTTTCAAGTTATTTATACTTCAAGTTGTTCTTACATTAAAATTTATATACTGAGATAATCATAAACGAGACTACCTCCATATTAATATAAATATTTATGTAAGAACATCTTGAAGTATAAATTACTTGAAAAAGCTACTGTGCTAGCGAAACATGTGATATATTTTTCAAATAAAGTTTGTGGAGATCAAATCGTGAGGGGTAGTTTTTACTATGGATCTTCATCAAGTAACGGCCGAATCAATTAGAAAAAAAAAAGAAAAAGCTAATGTATTTTACCATCATTAATATTTTTATATATTATTTGAACTCATGTAAACAATTGAAACTGAATTTCAAAATAAAAATATAGTTATGAGTTTCATTTAATGTTTATATTTATATTTACCTGCAATGCAGTAGTTTTGGTTGCGGAAAATTTCCATTCTGAAAAAATGAATTTCTCCAACATATCAAGTGAAGAATTTACATTTCTGTGTAGTTTCATCAAACTAAAAAATGAATAAAAGTATATGACTGTAACTTTATCACAGTATTATTCAGCAATAATACTTACATAGGACGACCTCCAGTGAGACGGGTAACAGTATCCAAAATTATAGCAGGAAAGAAATGGACAAACAATGCCGATATTTTGAACCAAGTTAATGATGGAATAAATTTCAGATATGGATACCAAACTGCATTCTTCAGAGGATACTGATGTAAGTAGTCATTGATTTTGTGTTCCACTAATCCCCAACGGAATGAATTTCTTGTACTTGATGTTGCATGGTAAACTGCCACATTAGGAGGTTTTGTTTGACCTAAAGAAGATAAAATACGATGAGTTGTTCAAATCAGCATAAAGAGAAAACAACTCTGGCACCTGGCAAAATGAACCAGATTGCCCCACTCTTTCAGAATGAGCAATAAAATTTCATTATTTTTTTATAAAAAATGGATAAATAGTACTTTGAATATTTACATCCCAGAAATATATAGAAAGAGAATAATCATCAACCACTATACATAATGGCATTTTTCCAAGCAAAAAACCTTATTAACAAATTTACATGAGACAAAGAGCATATGTAGTTGACAAGGAGTTCCACATGTGTCCTCACATCTAATATTATATGCACATAAATTATTACTTCAATCGATTTATAAGTGTCTGATTAATTACTCTATAAATACATTTTCATTATTCATGTAATTAAATATGTAAACCATATTTGTATGTGTTGGATTATGTAAAAAAAACACTTAGCTCATTGTTTTGTAGAATTTTTTCCCAAATTACAATTAGATATTTGAAAATGCATAGAAAGTATGTAGGTAGATTTTTGAAAATTAATTGAAAGTATGTATCAATTCTATCAATTTTATCAAGAGAATCATCATCAATGATTAAACTTCTACAATTTGGTATCCACCTTTTTCTAATTGGAATTGATTCAATAAGTAATCTTGTTTAACAGATCTTAAAATTTGTTACTCTATTGATATCAAGTTACATATCTTCAGCATGGGTGCTAGAATATAATAGAATGTTATCATTTGTGAAAATATTTTGTTAATAGACTTGATAAATTTAGACTATTGAATTGTGCATAGGACCTAAAACCGATCCTTGTGGCATTCCACACTACCACATCACATATTGTCTTATTTCTTCTGAATATAACTTCAAAGGAGTGTATACCTTATTTTTGAAACTGATTTCTAGTATAAATGACTTTGGGTTTTTTAGAATTCTTTTGTAACAAAATGATCTCCTATACATCTTCTTTCAAATCCTTCAGTTTCCATCAGAACTTATGGGACACTCTCTATAAAAAAGTTTGGACAATGAACTGTCATTACATGTTCAATTGTAATATATTTTTCTGAGAAAAAATATGTGAGATTGTTCGGCCTGTGAATTTCAATAATAGGTTTTTATTTTTATCAAAATTTCATTGTTGATCACGTTCCAGGTTAATTTTCCAAAAGAAATTTGGACTGTATTACTCATTAGAAAAATTTTATTGTAATATCTGTAGGCAAGAGATATCAATTTATCAATTTATTTGCTTAATAATAACATAAATATGCATCTAGAAAGTATATAATCGTGTTTTGAACTAACCTACATAAAAACCGGCTGCTAATAAGTTGTTTACAACAATATCAACTGGTATGTAGTCATAAATTATATCTGTTCTGGTAGGCAATCTTCGGATTACTCCTTTTGCTGCACCCATAAAAAATCCTTGAGGTCCATTTTTACTAATTGTCCACCCAGGTACAGGCTCTTTTAGAGATCCAACTACTGCAGAGCAAAAAATTACATTAAAAACGCATTTTCTTATTCTTTAGTGAGGAAGTGATTCAGGTGAATATTTTCATTGAAATGAAGCTTTAATACTGAAGTTAAGTAAACTCTGTAAGGTAAAGTAAAGGTAAAGGTAAAGTTGATCCATGAGTTGAATGAAGAGTACTCTGAAAATATCTGATCACATAAGTAAAAAAATTGCCATGGAGATCAATAAACACCAATACATAAATATGTTGCTATGGAGACCTCAGAACCAGCAAAGTTTGAAAAAATTCCCTAATTCAAAGTTCATTATTTGTTTGTTAATGCTAGCAACCATGAATAAATAAAACTTAATAATTCAATATCTTCATCAGCACTTTTTGCACATTTTTGGATAAATAATGAAAACCACTGAAAGCTTGCTCCACAAAAAACTCCAGTAATGAATAATTCTTTGTGAAACTTGTGTGACAACTGTTAAGGTGTGAATCAACAGATGCAATTTAAACGTATTATATCTGAAGGCAGTGGCAAACATTTAATGGATTCTCAATGTTTAATTCTTTATATAGAATTTGTATGAAAAGAAAACCAATTATTTGTTTTTTAAATACATGCAAATATTCAATTTGTCAGAATCCCTGCTAATATTATAAATGCGAATGTAAGTTTTTTTTTATTACGGTTTCACGCGAAAACTACTCAGCCGATCATCATGAAATATTGTACACTCCTTGGAGGTATTAGAAGTAACATAGGATACTTTTTATTAAAAAAAAAAATTTATGAAAGATGAAAAAACTTGGCAAATTGACTTGGCTGTCACAACAATAGGTGGTTCTTTTGAAATATCTCGCTTGCATTTAGGCAGTTATTTCTATTAAGCACTTTTCTTGGTTGTTCACATTTTGTTTTCAAGCAGGGAGCCGGGGTAGGTTGCTAGTATTAATTAAATATCACCTTTAATCACATGTGGATTTTCTATACTCCAGTAATGACAGTTGCAGTGACTTATTCAAGATATATTCCTTGGGTAAGAGGTCTAATATGTATAATCCCTATATTGAATGAACAATTTATATTGATACTGTAAGTGCAAAAGGTCGTACATAGAAATTTGTACTTTACATGAGAACATAAAAACTGATTATAATTTTATTTCCATCTACTGTTTCCACAAAATGAAATATTATATGATAAATTAATTGTTATGCTTTCCAATGACAATGATTTTTACATATGAACTTTTGCACTGACACTCTTGATATGTGTCATACGAAAATAAAACAGCCGAAGGGAAGGGGGAAATTGCCCCCTTTGTACCCCTTCCTGTCCACGACCCTGAACAGTTGTCTCTTTTTACGTTAACCATAAAAAGGAGTCTCATCATTAAAATGAACCAGTTGTGAGAATTCAATATGATTAATATGGGATTAATATTTATGTATAGATATTGGCATGCATGAATAATAACAGGATCCTTAATTTCTTCAACATTGTTTAAGCAAATTATTTTCTAGTGAAGTTTTTGAATCAGCAAGCAGCTGATACATAATCAGGTACTTATGGGATAAAATAAAATTATAGTGCTAATAATATTTTTTCATATTCTATTATGACATTTAATGATATAAAAACAAAAAAAATTTGAATGAAATTGCTGTCATCAATTACTCAGTCGATTTTGATTTTTGAGTTTGATGTTTTGATCTGCATGACATCCATTTATTTATTTATACTCACTCATGCTAGGTCGAACTATAGCACAGGGAAATATCTTTTCACATTTTTGAACTTCAAGTTCAGCCAAGTGTTTGGTTATAGTGTATGTATTTGGATGATCTCCCAATATTCGAGGAGTTTCTGTTATCAATTCTTCAGGGCTGAGTTTGTTAACCAGACCTATTATTTCTTCAGCAGCTTTTGATAAGGGATAAACAATCTTGAAAAAAAAATAACAGCATGTGACAATCAAGAATATTGATTACATCTGTATTATAAAACAGATTTTCTATCAGAAATTTATTGATAACAGACGTTAACTACACAAGATGAACAACTACAATTTTCACGTGAAATATTACAATAGACTATTCCTAAATTTGCGAAGAATATTTTGAAATGAACAGTAAAATAATAAGGACATTTTTAAATTTGAAAATTAATTAATTACGTTCCATTTGCAGTGGAAGTGGAAGATCTAGCAAATTAGTCTCACCTGGAACATCGGAAAAGGTTTACGCAAAGCTAGACTATTTTCATAAACTTGTCGAAGGATCCGTGAAATTCAATGTTCATATGAACCTAACCTAACCTAATATATTTTTACAAAGAGTTTTTATTATAGTTTTTTTCATCCTTCCTCTGGAAGTTTCCCAACCAAAATACTGATTGTAGATTATATATTTGCTACATAAAAAATTCATACCTCATCAGCTTCTTTTCTCCAAGCATTGACATAAGCACTACTGACGTGTACGAAAGCTGCTAGATTTCTACATTCTTTGGCCAAATCGATTACTCTTCTCGTTCCTAACAAATTGATGTCTACCGTAGTTTTAAGGGTATCACCGAAATCTAAAGTGGCAGCTGAATGAAATATGACATTTACGTTTTCTGTCAGAATATGTTGATCCGCTGGTGAAATTCCCAATTTGTCCTGACTCACATCACCAGCTATTGCTTTCACCTTTGAGAATATCTGAAAATATTGGCCAACTTTGCTATATTTGTTTGATTTAAATATAATTGCTACCTTAAAAATTACAAAACCGGGTTATGAGAATTATATTAGATTGTAACAGACTAGCTCCAAAAAATTTAATGTCAGAAATACTAAACTGAAAAACGAATTTACTTTCTAACTAATACTTGTATTTTTGGTGAATGACTTATCACCAACTTATTTAAATGAGTATGATATGCAAGGGTGGGATATATACCTAAATTGGTACGACCAATCAGCATTACATCCTTCCTGTTGGAAGGACTTGAAAGGATACTGGACGGACACATCAGGAGGGTGACATTATATGCATCCCATCTGAATAACCACCAGTATGGTTATAAAACGGGCAAATCGACATAGTTAGCATTGAACAACCTTGTAGAGAAAATTTCCCAATTCCTTGACAACAAGAAGATTGCGGTTGCTGTATTTCTCGATATTGAAGGAGCATTTGATAATGCACTACCTAAATTTATAGGATCATCTCTGGTTAGGAAAGGTACAGAATCGACCATAATCGGCTGGATTTATGCCATGCTGGTGGCCATTAGGTTCAAGTCACCCGAAGCTGACCTCAAGGTGGGGTATTATCTCCCCTTCTGTGGTCGCTCCTGATAGATAATCTGCTTGATGCCCTCGATAGAAGAAAAGTAGATCTGCACGCTTATGCAGATTACCTTTGCATCTTGGCAAGATCTACGTCGGGAAGCGTAGCTTGTAATATCCTCCAAAGTAAGATGGACATTATTCACAGTTGGGGTCTGAGGGAGCAGATGTCTGTCAACCCCAGTAAAACTGTGATAATCCCCTTCACCAGGAGGAGAAAATTGGAATATTTAACGCCACTTTCCCTCAATGGTGAGGTCATTCCATTTGGAACGAAGGTAAAATATCTTGGCATTGTCCTTGATATAAAACTCACCTGAAGTGCTCACTTGGAAAAGCCAGACTGTCCCTATGGACAATGCGAAGGATTTGTGGTAAAACTTGGGGTTTAGGTCCCAAACAAATCCATTGGATTTATGTGATGATTGTCAGATCAATGATCACTTATAGTGCAATTGCCTGGTGAACGAAGGTTTTACAGAAAACGGCCCAGGCGAAGCTCTCTGGCTTACAGAGACAGGCCTGTCTGGCTTATCAGTGGTGCCATCAGTACCACACCGTCAGCGGCCATGGAGATCCTTCTAGATCTACCTCCTCTCCACATTTTTCTGGAGAGGTTAGGTGGACTGCATATAGACTTGTGCACATTGCCAATTGCACAAATCAATTTAATGCAGAGTACAACAGACTGTCACTGGAAGTCACATCATTCTGAAAATGACCTCTGACTTTATGCCTCCAACTGTCAACTACGATCTGTCTTATAAAGTACTGTTTGCGAGTAGAGAGGATTGGATCCTCTGGGAGAAAGAAATATTAAGAGCAGATAGTTGTTGGTTCACATATGGATCAAAAACACATCTGGTGCTGGTGTTTTCAGTCGCAAACCCAGGACAGATATCAACCTGCCTAGGAACCTATGCGACTGTATTTCAAGGGAAATTTAGGCTACTGAATTGTATTCGGAGAGATTGGAAGAATCCAACCTCATACACAAGTCAATAAAAATATTCTCGGACAGTCAACATGCGTTGGAAGCTCTTGGCTCCTTCCGAGCAACGTCTAAATTGGTGGCAAATTGCCAAAAACTACTCTCCTCGATAGGAAGTCTCAACAGATTGTCTCTAGTCTGAAAGGCAATGAGGCTGCTGACCTCCTTGCAAAGGAGGGTGCGGCAAGCAGCTTTATCGGACCAAAACCTGTCATGGCATCGCTTTAGGCTTTTCCAAACAAACATTGAACTGTCACTGTCATTTGAATCATCATATGCAGAGACTCGGAGTGTCAGAAGTCAGAGTGTGTCACCTCTGTTTGGAAAATGATGAAACAGAAGAGCACCTACTTTGTGCCTGCTCCGCTGGGGACCGAATCAGGTTTTCAGAATTTGGTAGAGCCATACTCTTACCATCTGACCTGAAAGACCACTCACCATACAAACTAATCGGCTTCGTTAAGAAGCTGGGTTTATTTGGTCAAGTATGAATAGGTGTGAGCCACAATAAACCCTTGCGGGTCGAATAGATCCACCCACTTTTGACCTAACCTAACCTATGTTATTTATAATAATCAAATCCATAACTACTTTACAAACAGACGACAGAGTGCATACAATTAGTCAGGTTAGGTCGTTTGATATGAAAACTATTATTACAAAGGTTATCAACAGTTGATTCGAATATTTAAAAAATATTTATAGCCTGCTTTATTTCAAACACAATTTACCTGAACACAATTATGAAAAAACAAATATAAGTAAAATATTTACTAATTAGTCAGCCATGTAGATCAATTTTGAAATTTTGGTAACCAACGCTTTTCACTTATCAATTCATATTTTTTAAGCTGGTGATTCTATTTTCAAATAAATAAACAAATAAAATATCGTTTTTATCATATCATAAATTGAGTCATTCTGAGCAGTGAAAGCTAGAGGATTGATATTTGTTTCCACTTTGAAAATAATAATATCACCTAAGAAAGGGATGCTATCGATTTCAATGAGCTATTTTGAGTGATTCTGAAAGAATCACCCATCCAAATGAGAACTACTTCTAGTGATACTTTTATTATAGAGACTGAGCCCATTATTATTGAGTGGCGTTCCTAACGGCTTAATGATTTTTGGTTAGACATTTAATGTTTTTCAAAAGAAGCACTAGACTAAAAGTTTAGTGTAACTAGATATATCATTAATTTTCTCAATGCAAGTTAATTTTTTTCAATCTTATTAGAAACCAATGAATTAACTTTATTATAGAGGAGTTGTTCAATGGTAGTATCAAGTTTGGTGAGTTACTTTATTCAGTGAAATGCACATGTGCAACTGTCTCCCATTCCAAATTTTAGATATTCAAGCATAATCTATATATCAGGCCCAGAGTAAATCTAGTTATTTAATTATTCTGCTCCTATGATAAAGCACAGTTATAAAAAATGTTTTTCATGAAAACATAATAAAATCTTCAACCTACCTCGTCAACAGTCTTATCCTTCAAAATAGTTTCAAAAACTTGATTTTTTTTAATTTCCTCCAACCTCTCAGCGATTTCTTTACCTCTTTTTGGTCTCATTAGGATGTAAATGTCTCCATGATCTGGAATCGTCCTCAAGATTTTTTCCAAGAGACATAATCCTACAAATCCGCTGCCTCCCGTTATAAAAATACTCTTTCCAGAGTAGAAACTTCTAAGGCCATTTTCTGATGACATTTCCCTGCAACATAATGTTTCATCCCAATTTACAAATGAAGTTATTTAGTGTGTCGTAAATTTAAAATATAATTTTATTCAAGTACACTTTTAATATAAATAAAAATCTGAAATGTCTCAACATAAAGAAGAACAAACTGGTTAGGTTTTGAATCCACTTCGCTTGCCATTTTATGTAAATATTCTTCCCGACATAAATACCATATATCTAGGACATAAATAAAGTTGAATAAAATATCTGAAATTATCTTATTCATCGATTTTTTATTTTCCAAAGGTATTTCAAGGATAATCACATTTGGAGGTTGATGATAATATTGCAGCATGTATTATTCATGAAAATTGATTAAAAATATTAAGCGATATAATAAAAACTTGATACTTTTTTGAAACATAGGAATATGCACCAAACTATCATTGTCTGTGCACATGTTATACAGGGTGTTCCAAATTAAGTTTGCACTATTGCCACTATTGCACTATGATCTTCTCAATGACGAAAACAAAAAAAAATTGACAGTCGCGTTTTCAAAATATTTCATAAAATTATATTTTTTTGAATGAAATACCCTATATTTTATCATGCATTTTGATTCGTGAAAACATTGTCAACAACAAATCGCATACCATCTTTCTTCCTAAAGTTGAAAATGAACAACTTACGTGGAAATATTCATTTATTTCACTAGTACAAAAAATTTTTTGTTTTGACAACTAAAAGGATTGTCCAAACACCCAATTAAGGTACTCAAGACAATATTTTGTTACTACTCGTAACAGCAAAAAGAAAAAATTGCGCTATATTTCAATCTCAAAGCCATTCAACTAGCCGTATTTATTTTGTGAATCAAAATATGTCTGCTATAACGATAACTTTGCAGCCGTTTTTGTACAGAACAGAAAATACTTGAGCATCATATTAATGCGGTTGAAAAAAAAAGTTTGATTCGATAAAATAGAATTATTATGAGTAATCAAGTGGCCTTGAAACTTTGTTGAAATACTATTTGTCAAATATTTTCAAGTATATCATGACAATGTCATAAATTATGGTAACTGTCAACTACTGTATTTTTCGAAATGCCGTTTTCCCATCAAGAAAAATGTGATATGTTAGAATCATACTTGGTTTGCCAGAAAAATAGCACTCCACGATCGTGAATTACCTAATCGACCTAACAATGGAAACATTTTTGAGAAGAGAATTAAAAAACGTTTTGTAATATCTGAAGAAACAGAAATTGGCGTTCTAGCCTACTTTAAGGTAAATCAAAATAATTCCATCAGAGATTTATCTAGAGAAATAGTCGTTTCACCATCTGTTATTCAACGAATTCTGAAGAAACGTAAGATTTCTCCTTATAAGTTAAGACCAGTCGGTGGTTTATGAATGAATGCAGACAAGATCCAAACTTTTATAATAGAAATATTATATGGAGCAATGAAGCTAATTTTTCAAATTGTGAAACTTTTTTTTCGAAAAGTTTCAATGAAGTTTAACTTCGGCACTTGTTTGTGATTTAAATTTAACTTAAAATGATGCGGCCAACTGCGACCCACTGACGTTCAGTGTTTGTCTAATACAACTTTTTTTTTGAAAAAAATTGAAAAAGTGCATTTCTAGATCGAATTTAACAAAAAGTTAATTGAAAAAATTGTGTCTACGGCAATTTTATATCAACATGCCAAATTTTATGCAACTAGGATAAAGTTAACGTTTTGCTTATTTTTGACAGATATCCCCTTTATTTTAAAAAACAAGTTCGGTTAATTGTCATCAATTCATGTAAACATAACAAACTCATCGTGGAGTTTAACTTTTCTGATACATTTTTACTTATACGGAAATTTTTAGAGATAAATTAAAAATGTGCTCTAAAAATTTTAACATGACTGGTGCAAAGTTTCAATCACTTGGCTATTTTCTTAAACAAACCTTTGATTCCGAAAAAGCAGAGGCAACTAAAAAAAATGCAAATAATTTCGATAGAACTATTATTATTATTATAAATTTTAAATAAAAATAATATTATAGAAAATACAAATGGGTACAAAAAATTACTTATTGATCTAAATGAGGTTGTCAAACACTTATAGCCTACATTTCAGTATGTCGTCCTCCACGTTCAATATAAATTATGGTCCTTCTACAGACATCTGTAACTGCATTTTTAATAAATCGGGGATTTATATTTGCACAGCACTCGCGAATGGTATTTTCCAGATGTTGTATGTCAGTGAATGGTCTACTTCGGTACACTTTTTGTTTCAGGTAACCCCACAAGAAAAAGTCTAAAGGCGTCAAGTCGGGTGATCTAGGTGGCCAATAATGTTTCCAGTTACGTACAATAACTTTGCCTCTGAACATTTGTTGGAGGGATTGTTTTACAGCAACCGTGTGATGAATTGGTGCGCCATCAAGCTGATACCATAGGTCGTATTTAATATTTAAAGGCATATCATCTAAAACTTCACTAACCTCATTATTTAAAAGGTTGAGATAACCGACGGATGATAAATTTTCCCTGAAGAAAAATGGCCCAATTATTTGGTCGTTAAGTATCCCACACCATACATTAGTTTTAACGGAATACTGATCACCACATTCAACTGTGAAATTGGGATTTTCTTGGGCCCACCATCGGCAATTTTGAGAACATACTGTTCCATTTGAAGAGAACGTTGCCTCATCTGTCCATAAAATTTTATACGGAAACTTTAAATTTTCTTCTCCTTCTCCTTGAAACCAGAATGCAAACACCAAACGGACATCAAAATCTCGTTATTTTAATGCAGTGGTTCCCAAACTATGGGTCGCGACCCACCAGTGGGTTGCGGGATAAATTTGGGTGGATTGCCTTAAAGTAGCTGATGGGGTTTTCAACCACATATTTGTGTGAGAGGTCATTCTCCACTTTGGTATATTTAAAAAATAAATATAGAAATAGGCTCAGTCTGAAAAGTGACCTGCGTTTAAAGCTTTCAACTTTCAACCCAGATATAGAATCTCTTATAAATCATAAGCACCAGCTCCACAATTCGCGTTAATTTTTTAAATGTTTTGTATTTGTTCAGTTTTAAGATTCTGAATTGAACCTCTTTATCTCATCTTTATATCATCTTTACCATTTTCTTTTAGAGGTGTATTCCTCAGTAGTGAATTTTCACGATAATAATAATGAAAATATTAAGTAGTAATAATAATTATACTTAATATTATTCAATAGTTGTATAAAATTTGGCATATGGATATAAAATTGCCGTAGACACAACTTTTTCAAGTAACTTTTTGTTAAATTCGATCTAGAAATGCACTTTTTCAATTTTTTTCAAAAAAAAAAGTTGTATAAGACAAACACTGAACGTCAGTGGGTCGCAGTTGACCGCATCCTCGATTGAAGACAAAATGAGAAAAACCAAGAAATTACTTGATAAAAATAGCTGCGTAAACGCAAGTGAAACATAAGTGGAACCACCTATTGGTGTGACACCCAAGTCAACTTGCCAAGTTTTTATGTCAGTGTTGGTGGTTTGACCTATCAACCTGCCCGGTACTGACGATGCCCAATAGACTGAAAAAGCTGTCTACCGGTGGCTCTTAAATTGAAATCAATATGTGAGTGATCAAAAAGTACTTATCTATTTATATTGATTTTCATGAAATTATTTTCCAGCAGCTTGACTGCATTAAACTTTCTAGATTTCATATCATTTCTAGAAACATGTGGATTCGTTTTCCGATGGCATTTCAGGTTAGCTTTCCAAATTTCTGCTACCGCAGTTGTCGGTTGATTGGTCAAACCACCAACACTGACATAAAAACTTGGCAAGTTGACTTGGGCGTCACACCAATAGGTGGTTCCACTAATGTTTAGCTTGCGTTTACGCAGCTATTTTTATCAAGTACTTTCTTGGTTTTTATCATTTTGTCTTCAATCGAGGACCGCCTGCCCGGTACTGACGATGCCCAATAGGCTGAAACAGCTGTCTATCGGTGGCTCTTGAATTGAAATCAATATGAGAGTGATCAAAAAGTACTTGACTATTTATTTTGATTTTCATGGAATTATTTTCCAGCAGCTTGACTGCATAAATCATTCTTACATTAATATATATATATATATATATATATATATATATATATATATATATATATATATATATATATATATATAATATTAATAATAGTATTTATTGGCAAAGATACATTGTTCAATGATACAAATTGTACGAGTCAATTTCCAAATAAATATAGAATTCCCACAGAAGGATATACCTGTGCGTGGGGTCTGCATATATATATATATATATATATATATATATATATATATATATATATATATATATATATATATATATATATATTTGAAGCTCTATGACTTCTATTTGATTATCTGCGAGCGCTTTCGACAGCTGGTCGAGCTGTCATCCTCTAGGCACTATTCTATCTGAACGTGTCATCCTGTTGTGTGTCCTTTTATACGGTCTGAACGCCTCAATACAGGTACTTCTGTGGCTTTAGGTAAATTTGCCTGTATTTGGATTACATCAGGCAAATTTACCTGATAATGAAGACTTAACATTTTATAGGAATGTAGGCTTTTACGGCTGGCGTCAATATTTTGGGTGGTTTGTGGGTTTTGCAGTGGTCTTTGGTTATAATCTCCAAACGTTTCGACTACAATTGCGGCAATCATCTTCAGTGAGGTGGTCAAAGTACTCTTCTTGATGTGTCAACTGACACTTGACACTTGTCAGTTGACACGTCAAGAAGAGTACTTCTATCACGCCACTGAAGATGAGTGCCGTAGGTCGAAAAGTTTGGAGATTATAACCAAAGAAGACCACGGAAAAACCGGAAACCATCCAAAACACTTTACATTTTGTCGAAAACTTTACTTATCGGTATTGATGAGGCTATCGAGAATAATAATTGCCAACTGGGGCAGGATCAGAAACCTCATTTTTCAATTTATCAATGATTTGATGATTAACGCAGTCGAACGTTGCTCAGATCGCAGAAGATCCCAATCCCAAGATTTTCAGAAAACTCATATTGGTTTCTCGATATTACTTTAGATGTAATCAGAATGGAATCCAAGATATTGAGGATAGGCATATCATAAAGCTTTTGAAAATACCAAAGTTACGGTGACTGTTCAGTATTTATTTGTATCAGTGGCATCTCAATGTTTATTAACGGGAATTACAATTTGAAATAATGGTAATAACGGTTTGATGGTGAGGTGAAAACCTTTTTTTCAGTAATATCTGCTACAAATGTACAATAACACTGGTTTTTCTATTTCGCTGTGATTTGATCTATCCATCAAAAGATGAAGTTTTTTGTTCTATAATCCATTCTGTGTTTCCGCAGGTTAAGATATTTTTCCATTACTCCATTATGGTTGCTGTGAGAAACGAGATTTGACGTCACATATGAGTGCTTGAATTCAGGTGCCTACCAGTAACACCCAACTAATATGAATTTCAATAATGAGGTTATAACGACTCATTTATTATTCTCCAGAAACATTTAAATCCAATAAAATTTACTAGTTATAACTAATTAATTTTAAATGAACAACTTAGCATTCTACAAAATTTGGGAAAAAGTCATATTGGATTTTCATATGAATATGCAATAAAAATATTTAATTTAGATGGGCAGGTATTACAAATACTGAACCAGATCAAAGGGATCAGAAGTAATTGGTAAATAATAGTTCAAAAACAGCGTAACTTTTGAAAACTCTCACGAGACTATGGAACACATATAAACATACCTACGTCTCATTCGGAATATTTTTTAAGGACAAAATACAAGCACTACAGAAAAATCCTTAAGGCGCTCTCAAAGCGATGCCTGTGCGAAAGTAAAGATTCACATTGAATTTGAATCGCTGAATCCATTTTGAAAAACGTTCTCAGGAAGTTTATTCCACATAAACGCAGTTCTCTATATGAAAGATTTCTTAAATAGTGAAGTTCGAGGTGTACTGAGTTGAACCTCAAAACGATGAGTAGCCACAGTCCGTCGCGTATTTCTGATATGTGGAATCAAATGTACCAAGTCACTTGAACACTTCTCTTCTTTGATGTTTCAAGCTATTAAGGTTGCATGTGATGTTCGCGTCTCCAATCAGGCGAATGGCTCTTTTCTGGATGGAATCCAACAACTTCAAGGTATGTATGGGGGCAGAGCTCCATATATGAGAACAATACTCCAAAGAAGGTCTGATCTGAGCTTTATAAAGCATCAAAAGTTGCAGAGGTGTGTACAGTTTTCTGGTTCGGAAGAGTGTTCATCAGGAATAGGATAATATAGGATAATAAGTATTAAAATATATTTTATCGATAATAATAATAATAATAATCTTGAAGTTCGGATCCCCTTCTCTGCATAATTCGTGACCATGAGAAAGCAGGACTTGGAGCATTTCTCTTTAGGGCAGCTGTCCGAGCCGATGATGAACTCGATTTAGTTTTCGACACTGAACGAGGTGACCACAACTCTGTCATCAAGTTGGAATCGGTTCAGCAAAAAGCTCATATAAAAGCCGCAGAGATCACCTCACTTCTGCGGAAACACAAGGATACGCCAATGCATGTAGTCTTCTTCAATAACATTGGAAACTTTGGCTTATCAAAGCGCCTGACTTTCGCTTTCCTCAGGTCGAGTGGGCTGAAGTCGGAAACTGAGGGGTTCGTCATGGCTTGCCAGGATGGTGTCTTCAACACATTGGTTTACCGCAGTCGCGTGAAGGGTTTAAAGGTTTCTGGCACAAGGTGCAGGGCCTTCCGCGAGGCGCTTGACACCCCAATGCATTTGCTATCAGCATTTCCAGCATATGTGGTTGTTACATGTGTCATTTATTTTATTATAATCTAATACAATTATATTAGGTGTTCCATGAGGAGCCGACAGGTGACAGAGAACTAACCTACAACCACGTGTGTATAATGAGCCTCAATAAAATAGGTAATAAGTTTAAATGAAGTTTGATTGGAGAGTAATAAAACTAAGAACATAACAGCGGTCTCGGCCTATATCCATCGACATAACTCGGCCCTAAGAGTGCTACATTACCATCTACAGCACTCTTACGGTATTGACGAGACACCTGTGTTGCCCTACGCTCCTGGGGATATTGAATCCGTTGTGGGAGACGAAAAGTGCCGAATTTATTGGAACTCTTCGTTCCCCACCCTCAGACTTATACAAGCTAATAAGCCTGATGTAGTCCTTCTCGACCACCAGAGCAAGACGATATTTGTCGTAGAGTTTTCAGCTTCCGACTGACTTTTGTGTATAAACCAGAAGAGATAGGTATAGGGAACCCTGATATAGTTTTGAAGGAAATCTACTTCTGCGTCAAATTACGCCACCAAATACGGGGTGTTCCATTCAACTTAAAGAAGTTATTTAATTAAATGTATGTCCAAATTTTGAGGCAATTTTTTTCGCCATTCGGAATAATATTGCATTAAAAATTTAATGTGGTAGTTAACTTTAACCTTTGAGCTGAGCAGCACATTCATGCACGAGCAGCTCGTTACAGTTACATGGTGTGTATTTTTAAATTTCTCGAAATTTCTCAGAAACGGTCAGTTTTAAGTATGGAAAATATAATAGTAACTCACCTTTATTTTTTTATAGTATCTAAAAATATAAAAAAGGGGTGTTTCATAAGAAAAACTATAACATTGCTATGTAACTTTTTTGGGAGTCACATATAACTGTGCTTACATTTTTTCCCTAACTCTCTTTATTTCTCGTAAAAATACCGAGGCGAATGTGGTGGGCCACCCTGTATATTTGCTTATATTCACTGTATATTAAGTAAAACCCATGCGCAAAAAATTTGTTTGTTGACTGGTTTTATTGACTAGGCGAAGATTCCATTCAATTTCAAGTTAGTTTTCTTTTCAAAGTATTTTTACAACATGAAGGTCATATAATTATATTAGAAATAACACTGATGGCATCCAATTATTTTTCTTTGAAGTAATTTGAACCATTAATGTGTAATTTTATCATTAGGGCATAAATATCGATCAAAACAACCATTTGAATATGGTCATTATATAAAGTTGATGATGGAGAAGTGATTAGTTTTCGTAAAAGTTTCCAGCGCTTAGGCAGTGCTGAGGGCCAACGATTTGTGAAATTAACATTTTTCACATATTATTGGTATCAGATGTATTAACTAACCTAAGCCAGTCAGCAATAACCGTTCTTGATTTTAGATTAAGAAGAGCTTCTTCCCATGCCCCTCGTGGTATCTTATTACTTTGTGTGAGATTTCCCCAGGAGGGAGTTGAAAATCTAATAAACAAAAAAAATATTTATTGATTATATTTTAAATATTAGTTATATAGGGGAAAGTGGGGTAATTGCGAACACCTAAGGAAGAACTGAAATTAAACAAAACCAGTTAAGATTATGAATGCTATTTATTACTAAAAGTTAACTAAAACGAATCAATCTTATGTTCTCTTACCCAACGTAGATAAATGTTCCATATAAAATAAAATATTAATACAAAAACAAAAAATTGTAGTCCGGGATTACCCCACAACACGTGGGGTAATTGCGAATGGTCTGTTGGGTAATTACGAACATAGTCTAATCAGAACAGAAATCACAAACAAAGGTTCGTGATGTACTTCCACCACTCGTACAGTTTTCGTGAGCCCATAAATTACATTTTTAGCATTTTATCCAGTCTTCATTAGGTGGATCTTCATACTTTTCATGACAAACTAGGCAATAATACTCGTTTTCCTTCCCATCTCCTTCATTGGCCTTTTTCTTTTTGCACGGTATGTCCTTTTCTTGAGCCTTTGTATGAATGCTGTCATCGGAAAATAATATAAGATTCTTCACTCCTTTTTTACCTTTAGTGGTACTTACAAACTTCTGACTCTCTTTTCTTTCAAGATATCTTTCATAGAGGTACTGGTACAAAACAAACAATAGGATATGAAATAAACTATATGAATTATACGGTGTGTAGGGGCCGGATGGCCGGGATTACCCCCCTAAAATCATCCGTCATTAGCCGACACACACAATACCACAAACCAATATTTTTATTTGAGGTTAGAATAGCGTGGTGCACGCGATTACTCCCTAAAAACATTGTTAAATGATACATTAATTCGAAAAAATAATGTGATAGTTCTCTGTAATACCTAAAATATTATACACCTATACAATTTTAGTAAAAAATATATATGAAATTGTTGATAAATCTTTACATAAACATACCTTGTAAAACGAGCGCATCGTCATTTCACCACTTATTGCACAGCACTAGGTCTGGGATAGACTCACGATTGCGTTACTCGGAATATCTTTCATTCTTTTCTATCATAGTAAAACATACACGTCCGCGATAACCCCGCGTCCGTGATTACCCCACCTTCCCCTAATTGTGATTGGGAAAGGATTTGGCTTTCTAGTTCTCCATTTCTATGCAGATGAATGTCGAAATCTTCCAAAGAAAGGAAAATAGCATTTAATTTCAAAATAAACAATTTACAAAGATATGTAGATAATGCAAAGAACTAACTTTCGGACATAAACTGAAAAAAATTCCTCTCGAAACAATTACTCTAATAAACATTGAATTACATGAAAGTGAAGTCATATATTGGTCAGACATCTAGAACATAAAATAGTCGCATTATCTCTCATGTGAGTGATAGTAGGAGACATTATGACAATAATATGGATTGTAGGATAAGACGAAAATTTTACATACTGAAAAGAAACCGTCGAATAGATACTTGGGTATGTCATATGCACCTCTCCGGAATGTTTATTAGTCCCCGAACTTTGCGACGAATCTTTCAAACGAAAGACACTGCACAGGTGCATGATGGTTTCATCACTTCAGCTTCCACCTACAAAGTGGTAAGTACACATGAGAGGCAAGGGGTATGATATTTTTCATCTGAACTTGGACACATCATATGCACCTCTCCGAAAATATATATATATATATATATATATATATATATATATATATATATATATATATATATAATCCATAATCCGACAACTACTATAATCCGCCGTTTTTTCGCAAGTTGATCCAATCTATAGACTCTCTGTAATCCGCCGTTATTGAACGAGTTTGGTTCGGTAATCCGCCGCCGCAATCACCTCCCTCTCTTTTTTTTCTGGAATGTTCTATACATCGCCGTTTAGTCTTAAACAACTATGTACTCGTTAGTCCGCCACTAGGAACAAAAACGAACGGTCGCGCGTCTTTCTTTCTTGTTGTTGATTAGCAAAAAAATGGCTTCTTCACCACAATCGCGATCTACTAAACGAAAGCACGAAACTTTAACTTTAATGGAAAAGATGGAAATCTTAAAGAAAGTGGATTTTGGTGTGCCTTTTACAGACATAGCAAATCAGTTTCATATTGGGCGGTCAACAGTTTACGATATTCGGAAGAACAGAAATAAGATCGAAAACTATGTCACTAACGCCGAGTCTGGAATAGGAAAACGCCAAACGATGAGAACTGGTGAATATCCACAGTTGGAAGAAACACTTTTTTTGTGGTTTTTACAAGAGCGTCAACGTCACACACCGATAACTGCTGAAGTGTTGCGACAGAAAGCACTCCAGTTCTATGAGAAAATTTATAAGAAAAATGATTTCAGAGCTAGTGAAGGATGGCTTACAAAATTTAAAGCAAGATTTGGAATCAGGTTGCTGTCCATAACTGGAGAGAAATTGTCCAGCAATGAGGCTGCTGTATCACCATTTCTTGAAGTTTTTATGAAAAAAATTGAAGAGCTTAATTTGGCGGCGGATCAAGTTTACAATGCCGATGAAACTGGCTTATTTTGGCGACTTTTACCACATAAAACGTATGTTCACAGAAGTGAAACGTCTGCTCCAGGCAGAAAAGTATCCAAGGAGTGGATAACCGTTATGCCTTGTTCAAATGCAAGTGGCAGTCATAAGTTGAAACTCTTAGTTATTGGAAAATCTAAAAAACCCTAGGCCATTCAAGAACATAAATCTCCCGGTTGTTTATATGAGTCAAAATAAAGCCTGGGTAACCAAAGATTTGTTTTACGACTGGTTTCATCATGTTTTCGTGCCTGAGGTGAAAAAATTTTTAAAGTCGCTAAATCTACCACAGAAAGCTCTTCTTGTGCTTGATAATGCTCCTGGACACGGCCCAAATGACGAATTATCATCTAGTGACGGATGTATAAAAACACTTTTCCTTTCTGCTAATTGTACGCCTCTGCTCCAACCAATGGATCAAAATGTGATACAAATGATGAAAAACAATTACAAAAAGAAGATTTTACTTAACGCCAAAGTCGAGAGGCAAACATTTCTGAAACTCTGAAAATGTTGAATATCAAAGATGCAGTTTTTACAGTTTCTGATGCCTGGGACGAAGTTGGAGAAAGAGCAATAAAATCATCATGGAAAAAATTGTGGCCTAGAATTTGTGAAGATGATGACACTTGGGAAGAAGAGGATCTAATTCCATTACAGGAATTGATACAGTTTGCAACAAATCCTAATGCAGGTTTAACACGTGAAAATGTTGAAAATTGGTTTGAAGAAAACCCAGAAATATATGAGACACATTTAACCGAAGATGAGCTTGTAAATGAATCATTTGACTCATCCTTTGATAGCTCATCAGACGAAATGTCGGTACATGTAGATTGCACTGTCAAATCAGAGGACGCTTTGGAAAGTGTTGACACTTGCATTAAATGGGCTCAGGAAAATGGAATGACATACGATATAGTTAGAAATTTACGTAAAATGCGTGATCAAGTAATTACGAAGATTTATTATGGCAAAAAACAGGCCAAAATAGACCAGTATTTTTCAAAACCTGAGTAATCAGTTACGTGTCGGTTTATTTTCTAATTTCAATTCATTTTTGTAAACCTACATACTAATACAAAATATATCTGCATATGAGTAAATATCTACATATGTTTTTTATTTTTTTGTTCCTAGACACTATAATCCGCCGTTTCCAGTAATCCGCCGATGGTCCGGATTTTATGGTGGCGGATTAGCGAGAGATTACTATATATATATATATATATATATATATATATATATATATATATATATATATATATATATATATATATATATATATATATATATATATATATATATATATATATATATATATATGTGGTGCGACATCCAATTCAACTTGCCAAGTTTTTATGTCAGTGTTGGTGGGTTGACCAATCAACCAATCAACCGACAACTGCGGTAGCAAAAATTTGGGAAGTCAACCTGGAATGCCACCTGGAATGCCATATATATATATATATATATATATATATATATATATATATATATATATATATATATATATATATATATATATATATATATATATATATATATAATATATATATATAATATATATATATAATATATATATATATATAGGGTGTTCCATCTCGGACGAGCCACCCCGTATATTTCTTATCCCATAGTGAGTGGAAAAATTTCCCGAAACACGTTGAATGATTTTGTTTGGGGGAAATCTTTTGAAGTATATTTTAGGCTTGAACAAGCAACCCCCTAATAGGGGCTAATACTTTATTTGAAAGGTTTTGGAAGCCTCTTTACGACGGTGTATGAAAAACGTAAAATTGATGAACCGTTTTCGCCAAAAATCAATTTTGCAACTCAAATGAGCCACCTAAAATAATTTGATTATTTTTATATGTACAAGCCCATTTTTATTAATCCCTTATTACAAACTTGAAAAATCTTCAAAAAATCACCTTGAAAAAATTGAATTGTTTTATTATCATGCTTACAATCAAAAAAATCAAATCTACGTGTTTAAATGAAATGTTCAAATTGTCCTCCATTGACTTCCATACAATAATACAATCTTGACTGAAAACCGTCTCTGACATGGTTCAGCATAACTGGAGTTATTTGACGACACTCATTCACAATTCTTTGGCGTAGTTCGTCCAAATTTTTAGGGTGAGTCACAAAAATCTTGGACTTGAGATGTTCCCACAAAAATAAGTCCAGAGGGTTCAGGTCAGGAGATCAGACAGGCCACTTCATAGGACCTCTTTTTCCAATCCAACGACAGAGGTCCAATTATATATATATATATATATATATATATATATATATATATATATATATATATATATATATATATATAGATTCTCACGGACAAAGTATGATTAGCTGTCACTATCTGTGTTAGCTCGACTACCCGACTACCTGTTTTGTTTGGCCCTATTACCTGAGCTGCCTCTGGTATTCTACCTCTATTGCTGAGAAAAACTCAGCACAGGACAAACCAGGTAGAATAACAGAGGCAGCTCAGGTAATAGTGCCAAATCAGGTAAATTGGAACATTCATCCCTATATAAAGTGAAACAGAGTTCGAACTAATTAGTCTAGTTGACATCACCAGAAAATGGCAAATGAGAAAAAGTAGTGAGAATAATCCTCATGGGGATAAAATACACAGAACACGGAGCGATATATACCTGGTGGCTCTTAAATTGAAATCAAATTGGGAATGATCAGAATAGTACTCATTTTCATCTTTTGAATTTCATGGAATTATTTTCCAGCAACTTGACTGCATTAACCTTTCTTGATTTTATTTCATTTCTAGAAACATGTGGATTCTTTTTTCTGATGACATTCCAGGAAAGCTTCCCAAATTTCTGCCAATGCAATTGTCAGTGTATTGGCCAAACCACCAACGCCGACATAAAAACTTGGCAAGCTAACTTGGATATCACACCATTAGATGGTTCCACTTATGTCTCACTTGCGTTTACGCAGTTATTTCTATCAAGTACTTTTCTTGGTTATTCACATTTTGTCTTCAATCGAGGACCGCCTGCCCAATAGGCTGATACAGCTGTCTACCGGTGGCTTTTAAATTGAAATCAAATTGGGAGTGATAAGAATAGTACTCATTTTTATTTTTTGAATTTAATGGAATTACTTTCCACCTTACCCCTAGCCTCTCGTGTGAACCTACGACTTTGTAGGAAAGTGTGGCAGAAAAACAACACCTAACCCAGCTAATGCTGCGCAGAGAGCCATCAGGCACCTGTGCAACGTCTTCCATTTGGAAGATTCGTCGCAAAGTAGAAATCGATTTCATTTGGTTGAATCGACCACTGATAGACAGTTTTCGGAGTACCTACCAAGCAGGTCATTTAAAAATTCATTCGAAAGTGACTATATTTCCATCAGTACTTCTGGAATTTGTTGTATAATCAAATTTTCGTATTAAAAAGCAATTTCTTGAGGTGCTGGGTGATATTTCAGTAGACAAACATTTCCAAGTCCGGACTGTGCAACTAATGTTAAGTGTTCTAGGACCGTCCGGAGAGGTAACCTGAATAATATAGTTAGTTCTGTACAGAAAAACGGTTGATTTGGAAAATAAAATATAAATTCATTTTTCAAAATATTCCTTGCAATTTTTGGAAATTCTGGGGGAGCACAAAATCAAGTAGTTTCATCATTTTCTAACCTTCCAAAAAATTCTAGGTTCGATGTTGAACAAGTACTCCCGATAAGTATAATAATAATAGGAGCAAATAGCTGATCTGAATACATATTTTTTCTGAATCTATTAGGACCCCAAATAACAGTCTAGTCAACTGTCTTGATGAATGACAGGTTTAAAATATATTGGAGTGTATGCTTAAGACATATTGAGGAACTATTGTTTTAATTTCATATAGGTGTGCATATTCATTATTTCCTTCTCTTAAAACATAACAAATGTAAGTACTTACGTTTCTTGTATATCCAAATGCACAATATTCAATTCACCGTTATACGTTTTTAGAACAAGATATCAAGGTACCTACACAGATTTTCAGTCCAGTTGCAGTATCTTTTACTGAATAAATCAACTTCTAGTTTAAACTCAGTTATGAATAATAAAGTGATAAAAATATAATGAGACAAAGGTGGGAAAATTATTTTGTACTTTGTTACTTCTTTTGGTAGTCCGGCTTACTGTCAACAGTGTCAACGTTAACCGTAAACTTCCAAAGGAAAAGGAATATCTTGTGTGCCATCAATCTTTGACAAGGTACAAGGTAGTGGGGCGGTGGCCTTTTGCTTTGCACTTTGCACCACTGTACAGATTTTATGTGTTTATCAACAAATACGCGAATCTGGCGAATAGGTAACGGAATACATACTCTGTATTGTACAGGTGTCTAACTTCATGTACGTAATCCGGAATATTAGTCACCAGTGGGTAGTGAGAGTTTATTAAAGGACACGAGCGTTTCTATCTACGAGATGAAAGAAAACTTAATTCACAAATTGGTATTTCAGCATACTAGTGGGCGAACAGCAGGCACGTGTTTTTGGCTACTTAGTCTTCGTCAGTATGGTACAGCCAAGTGTAAATGGTAGGCAACACTTGGTTGCGGATTCGTAACATCGTCGGGAGAGCTTGTGATGACAAAAACAACTCTCAACTTAATCACGGGTGCACCTATTACAACATGCGTGGCATTTGGGTCCAAGATGAAACGAAAATGAATGATGGATATTGGGTGATACAATGTTAATCAATGAAAAGAAACAATTAGACTAGAACTCATAGGAAAGTTTGCAAACCGGAAACACTCGTTTCTGGCTTGCACTTGCACTTGGCTGCACCGCACTGATGGGGTCAATAGCCAGAAACACGTGTCTGTATGTATATTTTCAATTTGAAAACTTCCCACCCTTAATATCTTCCTTCCAGTAAACAATACGAAGAATCGAAAGAACAGGTCAATTTTATTGTCAATAGGGACACTTTCAAGAACTATTTGTAGCCCGCGTGGTTCAATCCCCTAGGAAGTGTAGATGTTACCCTTAGAATTTTAAATTGGAATGGGGGGGTCAAGTGGCACATCATTTTGATTGACGTTAAATTCTGCTTCCAATGGTAACCTGACTTATTATTTTTTGATGAGCATTTTTTGAAAAATAGCGTCCTAAACTAAAAGAAGTAATTATTATTACGCCTATAGTGAGATGCATGGTTTGACCAGAACTGGTAAGAATATTAGGTGGTACCGTTCTAAACCTTTATTAGGAATAACATTACACATTCGCTCCAATTAATTTACATCAAAAAGTAGTCTAATGGTGAAACGCAGATGGTAATAAAGTTGTGTTTAGTAAATGCTGACTTTTTATTTCTCAATGCAGAAAGTGTACAGATAGCCGTTCTTTTTGCTGCTTCTGCTGTAAATAATTTCTGTTTTCAGGCAACAAATTGGTTCGCAAATTTGAACGAAGTGTTAGTATTGTGCATATACAGTTGTACCTGTTGGGCTGTTTAGTGATTACTTTAAAAAGTGTACATTCTTCAAGACAGAACTGAAAAGATTATAACTTACGGAGACGTTGGAAATTGCGCACGAAAGGCGGCATGTCTTTTTAAAGAAATCCATCCAAAAATAATTCAGCGATAAACAAAAAAAGGAATAGCCCCGGAATACAAAATGAAGCAGCTCAAATTGAAGTTTTGGGAACATTTGCTGCAAGGCGTACTTACGCTCAGTATCAGAACAGACGGGAATGTCACGCGAGACTGTAAGAAAAGCATTGAAAATGCAATAATTTCATCCTTTTAAAATGCAGATTCTCCAAGAGCTCCACGAGGATGATTATGATAGAGAAATAGAGTTTCGCGAAATCATGTCTCTTCAAGTCAATTCGATCCCTAATCTTTTTTGTTAAACGTCTTTTCCAGCGATGAGTGATCATTTTTTTGAATAGCAATGTTAATAGACAAAATTATCGCCATTGAAGTGACAAAGTGACATCCTGCATAGAGGTGTGTCCACTAGCCCCATATTATGTAGGTGTTTCCTTAGCTAACAGTGGCCAGTCAGAAATCCTACTGTAAGGCGTAGATTTTTCCTGGTCATCGCCAGATATTTCTTCGGCGCCAGCTTCCCAGGGTCGCCCAAGGTGATCCTGGCAAGATTACATCCTTTGATTTCATCCCATCTCTTTAAAGATTGAGCATGGGTGTAACATTTGACTAGTTCCGCAATTGTCGAAGTCATCAGGCCGTGGGTGCCACTTTGAAAATGCCATTATTGATCTATTGTTTCTGGGAGAAAACATAAGTGGCTTGTTTATAAAACGCAACCTTCTGATATACCGTACTGATGACATCTAATGAGCTACAAACACGTATCTGCGGTTTACTTATTTAATGAGTACTTCGTCCATGAATGCCCCTTATATGAAAAAAACTTGTTCGCTATCTTAGGCGGTTCGATGAGCAAAACGGTTAAATATTTTGTACTCAACGTTTTCAGAATATCGAACTCTAAATATTTTTGATATACCTATTATCAGAATTGGTTACATGAAAAGAGTTACCATGTGAAGCAAAGGTATTTTAGAGGAAAAAAACTGTTTCAAACGAAGAAATCAAATTGACAAGATACATTTTTAGTGATAATTCTGTAATATCTTGAAACTCATCATTTGACAATTAGTTTTAAATATTTGATTCACCAAGATGTGTGTTTTTATATAAAGGAATATACAGAGCCGGATCAACCCTGTATGGGCCTGTAGGCAATACAATTTTCGGGCCCCTTTTCTTTACCTACTCTGACTAACTAAATCATGTGATGTATTTTTTTGCCTTCTACCCACATTCCTGAATACAATTCCCAATATAGGCATGGATGACGTCCTAAGGGCGAGTTCAGACATACGCAGGCTCTATGCGTGCTCAACGCGGGTTGGCTGAGTACAAAGTCACCCGCGCAGCCCACGCGTAGAGTACGTGTACGTTTGATTCCGCCCTAAGTCTAGGTGTTTTCTATGTATACATGAAAAATTAAACGCGACTCAGTCATTTTTAATTTAAAATATATATTTAACCAAACGCAATAAACAAAAGAAAAAATTGAAGTAATTTCAGTAACTTCTGTTAATTCAAATATGAACTTTTATAACTTTTTTATATATAAAATCTTTCACGACTTCTTCAATGTGAACCTTTTCCAATACATCATTTTCAATTGCCATTATCGACAATGAATTTAAGCGATGTTGAAACATTGTTGCTCGAAGAGAATTTTTTAATAATTTCAATTTTGAAAAATTTCGTTCTCCTGTCGCGTTTGTGATCATCAAACTTCTATAAATTTGCAATGCTATCATACCATTTGGGAAAGTTAATTGAGCCATATTATTAAGGATCAATTTATACGATTCTTCAGCAGCTACAATGTTATCTTTCCCGGCATCCTGCAATTGTAAGACGAAGTACTTGAACTGTACCATCTCGTGTATAAATTCATGCTCAATATCCTCAGAATAATGCTCACAAAATTTTGTAGAAGCCTCTTTGATTTGATCGTCCGAACCAATCATGATTTATTCTCCCGTTAAGTTTTCAGGACAATGTTCATAAAAAGAACTAATACTTTACTCCTATTCAGAGTAAACACAAAGCATAAAGTGTTTTTCAATTCACTGTCGTAAAACGCTCCTGATAGCATCTTACGAATCGGGGAATTCCTCAACGTAAAACGACATAAACAGTCCGCCTACTCGCTGCGTTCCGAATTTTTTAAATACTTTTGGTGTATGTGGAAATCGTAAGTCTTCAAAGACGGAGCACACTAAAACTTTTTTAAATTTACCTTAAAATCGCAAAACTCACATATTGTACTTAACGTATTTCGAAAGTTTTGGAATTATTACGCTACACATTATTATCACGCTACGGAAGCTTACAGAACGCACCCAAAGAATCAGGGATTCCCCCAACGTAAATGAAGTCCAGTTGCGTTACAAAGGATTATATTACTTCTAATATTAGATACTAGATGGTTCTGTATATATAAAGTGTTACATGCGTTGAAAAAAAAAAAAAGAATAGTATTGTTGATTATCATTTTCGATCCATAAAACTTTTTTTTGCGGGCTGCAGTGGGCCCCTGTCGATCCTAGGCAGTTGTCTACTCTGCCTTAAGGTTAATCCGTCTCTGGGAATATATAATAAAGATATATAAAGTATCATGTGGCAATCTTGATTCTGAGGTTAGTTGTTTGTCATGCTCATTACTCAGAGGGTTCATTACAGATTACGTGACGTAATAATAAATATGGACTGGTCAGTGAAAAGAGAACATTGACTCATGGATCTCATCTCATTTGTCCATGCATTGACACTACAACGTTAGACACTAACGTCAGATACAACGTCACGATGTTTTATGTGTTGCATCTTTTCATGTGAAAAATTTCAAATTTGATTCGTCATAATATGATGATATGACCAAAGAGTACACCAAGTTGTTTTTATTATTGAATTTGACATCTGACAAAAACGAAATCATTCCATTCTGGCGAATCTTATTATTAATGACGTCACTACGAATCGGTTTTGAATAGTTGCTCGAAGCTCGAATAAGTTAAACGCCAGAAAACATCTTTATTTTGAATTTGAAATTGAGAACGAATTTGAAATTCTAGATTGGGTAGGGATATTCAAACATTTATCATGGTTAGGGAGGAAATCGGTCAAAGGAAGAAAAAAAATAAAAAGACTGAAGATGAAGAAATGGGATTTGGAGATTGGGTATATGTTTATCTGAATTTTTAATTCAGGAATTAACTAAATGCCTCCATAACTTTCCAGGGTGGTTATATGGAAGCCAAACGAGCCAAACTTTTAGAGCAGTTTCGGGAGTCTGAAGTTAAACAAGTCTCTAACATTTTTCAAGGAATTGCCATCCATGTTAATGGTCTCACAAAACCACCAATGAATGAACTGAAAGATCTAATGGCTGCCCATGGAGGGCTGTTTCATGGTTATCAAGTTTCGAGTACAACACATATCATAGCTTCCAATCTGCCAAATGTTAAGGTATAATCATGTAGGGGGATGATACTCTATTGACAACCAGAAGTTAAAATTTTACATTGGTTTTTTAAACTTAGATTCACATTCAAGTTGGCACACTAGTCAGTCACCAGGTCACCACTAGTAAACACAGACAAATCTACTTATAACTTGGTCGTTGGTGTTTCTTGTACCTACATATTTTATGTATACATATCTCTAAAAATTTGGCAGAGCTCTTTTTTCAATTATTCGTTTTCCCACATACATATAACATTGCGCATTTGGAAATGGGTCTTTTTGACTCAATTTTAATCACGTCAATATGTATTATTTCATGTAATGTGCATTAAAATGCCATAACAATGTGATATCGTCAAGAAACAATATGTATATATGTTATGTATATGTTTTTTCTGTTAATCAGCTTTTGCACCCCTACGAACGACAACCCTCAAAAGTCGAAACTTGTACTATCGAGGCCTTCTTTTTAACGTGTGATCCCTAACACGGGTTGGACGATAGCAAGTGAAAATCAAGCTTTCAGCCCGCGGCTTGAACCATCGACTCACACATCGGCCGATTGACTGAGTGAACAAAGCACCCACTCCGAACCGCCCGGCTACCAACCTAAAATTGGTAACAGAATCAGTTTGTTAATGCAGTGTATAAATAAAATCTAAACTAATACACAACCCCAAAGCATACCACACTTATATCTCTTTAACGCAATGAATGAAAAACTGTCCTCCAGTTAGTACCTGTAAGTAAACTTCTATGCATGGACTACACATCATTGTAAAGAGTTTATTTTGCTTTCTTCTAGAAGATTCCCACATTTTTTGTATAATAATGGAGACACAGAAAGCAAAAAATCTTTCTTTCCCATAAACTGATCTCTCCCTTTAGATTTAAACATTATCAATAGTTCTAACGTCACTGCTACAAACGTGCTAATGAACTTCAGCATCTGAAACTTGAAGTTTGAAACCATCTCAAGGGTTAGTCACAATCCCAATGATCCCAACATAAATCTCGAATCATTCAACAACTTTTACCTGTAAAAAGTGTTGAATAATTGCAATATTTCAAAATGTCCATGTTGATTTTATTGACTACTCAATACTTTAATCAATAATCTGATTGGTTCACTAAATACACTTTCATATTCATTTCAGATAAAACACCTAGGATCAGTGCCAATTGTCAAGCCCGCTTGGATTACCGATAGTATTTCTATGGGAAAACTTTTAGAGTATCAAAGATATTTACTTTATACAAATCAAAGTAAGACTCAACCAAAAATAGTATTTCCTGTTGTCGAAAAACATTCAAGTGTGGAAGAAGTCGAGGCAAAAGTTTCAAGTAAATTTGAGGAAAATATAGAAAGGGAATGTTCAAAAGGGATTTTCAGTAAAAAAAAAAATGAATTTGATTCAGTTAAAGATGTTCACAAGGTTCAAACTCTTAGTTCAATTAATACAGATATGAAGCAATCAATGGATATGTATGAAAATAAAGAAGATAAGTATAAGCCAGTTGAAAACATTTGCAAGATTGCAAGTCATCTTGATACAAATGATGTGTATATGAAAGAGGAAGTGGACATTTCTGATGAATCCAATATTTTAAAAAATAGGTCAAATCAAAGTAATAAACTTTCTGTAAAAACGGCTTCAGATCCGAAATTTCTAGAAGAATTCTATAGTAATTCCAGACTTCATCTGATATCTACTCTTGGAGCTGAGTTCAAACAACTGGTTGGAGAAATGCGGCTGAAATCTAATGGCCAATTTCCAGGGAAAGAGAAGTTGCTTTTGACTAAAGGTATCGATTCATTTCATTTATTCAGTTCAATGAAGTAAATAACATATTAATGAAGAAGGTAAAACTAACTATTCATTTTTAATGAATAGAAAAAGACAAAATTGTTCTTATTTTTAGGAAATGCAACAGCAAATTCAATATCTGACATCATAATAATGCACATAGATATGGACTGTTTTTTTGTTTCGGTTGGTCTCAGAAATAACCCAGACCTTAGAGGTAAACCTGTTGCTATTACTCATGCACGTAGGGGTCAGTTAACTAATACTAGGCCAGAACAAGAAGCTAACAGAAAGCAGGAGTTTGCTTTGTACTATGACCAATTACCACTGGGTGCAATTTCACGAGTAGATAAATTAGATACCCAGTCCAGTATGTCAGAGATAGCCAGCTGTAGTTATGAGGCTAGAAAATGTGGAGTGAAAAATGGAATGTTTCTTGGGCAGGCAGTGAAGCTTTGTCCAAATCTGAATACCCTCCCCTATGATTTTGAGGTATTTACTGTGTGTTGACATATAATTCCTGTTTCTGTTTTTATGATCAGAATGAAACAAAGACATTTCCATTCAGATTGAATTTAGATGTCAAATATTCGGTTAACTATTAAAAATCATATATCTGATTTCAATTTTCTAAAAGAATGATTTTTGTTAAAGAGTTCTCATCCTTATCAAGAATTTTATTTCAAGGCATCTGTTTGATGTGTGATTAAAACATTTTTAACATTATTCTATGGTTGGAAATGAATATAAAAATAATTCATTTAATGAATGAAAAGTGGAGTACAATAAAAAAAAAATTATATTTTCAAATCATTATAAGTAACTTTTTTACTATTCAAATGATATCTCTCATAATTTTTTTTGAAGTCGTAAATTAACATATAATATAACATAAATCTTACATAACTCACTATAACATTGAAAACAACAGTACAAATATAACATTTCAAAACGCTCAAAGGTGCGATCTCGTTTCCTCCTTTTGATAAAAGAGAATGTATGCATCTCCACTCTCAAGCGATTTTGGTGAAATTGGTGACACATGTGAATCATTGTATTCGTGCCAGTATAAGGATGTCTGCAGAATGCTGTATAATGTCCGCTGTAGGTAGATCCAATGTGATTCAAAAGGGCATATAGATTATAACGACAAGGAGTCACATTTTGTGCTGCATAATTGTTCATGTTTAATCCATCTAGAGGAAATTCGATGGCAACATTTAACTTGCCTCTAAATCTTTCTGTTTGAGAAAATCTTAAAATGAGTGACTAAAATACGGGGAAACTTATGGATCGATAGAGACTTTGTGCATTTTGTTCTTTCCTGGCAACTTGTACACGTCGGTTTTTCATGTCCATCCAAAGTTTCCTCTCTTGTGAAGAAATCCAAGCACTGTGATAAATTCAATTGGCCAGTTCTTTGTGGTATGGGGAGTGACAAATCCCAGAACGGATTGAAGGTTACAGATGAGTCTCCACAATGTGTGCACTTCATCGTGGATTTTAATTGACCAACGAAATTATCTACAATCTTAGAGTTAAACGTACTCAAATGAATCAGCCATGACTCTTGCGCTTTTTCTCTGTCGCTCAATTTTTCGTTAATCTCCGTTAAGGTCGGTTTAGGTTTCTCAATAATTATATTAACGTCATCATGTAATCCTTCTAAAAGATAACGAAGGAACTCATGGGCGTCTTGATGCGCATGACCCATGAATCGAGGGGCAAAACTCTGAATCTGACTTTTTAAGGAGACTGTGTTCACTGCTCTATCAGATGAATCTTCTGACGACCACAATTCCTTGATAACTTCTGCGAAAGTTTTGATTAAAGCATCCTCCGTATGAGAAATATTAGTTTTGATATCTTTCATGTATTCATTCTTTTCCAAATATTCCAGTAACCATCTCGTATTTGATAAACATTGTATTGGACTGTTCATGAAACAGGTGTTGCCAATAATTGTTTTATAAAGAAATTGTAGCAAGAGGGTCTGAGAGTTTGGGTGATATGAGAGTCCCCTTTCTATTGGTAAAACTTGAAAAGTTTTTCTGAAATTTGGCAACCGTTGTCAAAGTTAGCAATAGTAAACCTAGAATAACTCTTCTTGGATCATAATTCGTTAGAAGCAAGCAATGGAAATGTACAGACTAAGAACTATATTATGATTCACGAATTTTTTGCTCGTGATAGACACTGAGTGTTGACATGAGAGGATTGCAAAATTTGAGATTGCACTTTTTACCCTTTTGGCATGGTTTTGATAAATAGAGAGAGCAAATACTTTCAACTGAATCAAACTTTGCTTATCTTAAGAATTTCAGTGACTGACTGCTTCTCTGGCACTCTCGACTGTTTTTAATGCAATATCGTATACCTATAGGGGATGCTCAATATAGTCATAAAAGCACAGTAATATCGCGATCTGGATACTGAATCGAATAAAAAGACATTGCTTTTAGAAAACACCAGGGTAAAAAAAGTAATAATCAATTAAAATTAGATTCAAACGAGAGGTAAAGACGGAACACATTTTTCTATATTCATAGACCTCATCTCAGGTTGTTTCCTTGAAGTTGAAAGTTTCATTATTTAAAAACATCATTTGAAATTTATGATTTAAAAGGGACATTTGTCCCGGATTTATATTTCAGTTGAATTTCACTTTAAATCATAACAGATTGAACAAATTATTCCAGCCTGCAGATTTAACGATAATAAAACATAAAAATATCTTTTTATAAAGGTGTCTTGGTGAAATTACGTAACATTAAAAAGGTATTCTTGGTGTATTCAGCCACAGCTGTATATAAAACTATTATTTCTGAATATTAGTCATTTTCCATTTTTTATTCAAGGGCTACAAAGAAGTATCAAATATATTATATAGGACCATTGCTTCATATACTTTAGATATTGAAGCAGTAAGTTGTGATGAAATGTTCGTAGACGTCACAGGTATTCTGAAAGAAACAGGACTAACCGTAGACGAATGGGCCACTCATATAAGGCAAGAAATTATGTCAGCTACTGGATGCCCCTCTTCCACAGGTAAGTTTTAGATCATCAAATTCAAAATCAAGATTATTTTGTGTTTTTGAAATGAAAACATTAATTTTTTTCCATCTCAAATAGTATTGTCTAAAACAAAATATATGTATCTGGTTTTATAGATACTTTATTCATAACAACATTCTCTATACTTATTTTTTATAGTTTTTTTCACATGGAATGAAATTCATGTTTCCTTATTAGGTTTTGGAGCTAACCGTCTTCAAGCAAGATTAGCTACTCGTAAAGCCAAACCTGCAGGTCAATACCATTTGCAACCTAGCAACCTTGAATTCTACATGTCAGAAATTCCCCTCTCTGATCTGCCAGGCGTTGGAAGAGCCACTTTACATAAACTTAAAAATTTAGGATTGAATACTTGTGGCGATGTACAGGTATGTTTTCCAATAACAACTAGGTATCTTCCATGGTACAGTACTTGAAATTTTTTACCAATATGAAACGTAAAAATTAGAAGGCATTGATGCTGACAATATTCATTCAGGCAACAGTGTTAAATAGTTCATCACCTGTAAAAGTATACTTTATAATGAGGAGGATACTCCCATATGCTGGAACTATTCCAATGCTTTTCATGACATGTATTACAGAGATGATAAGTTAACTTACTGTATTTATAATTTCACAGTAAATAAAAAAAATCTCAGACTTATCAAAACGTTGATGGAAGATTATAAGAAAATAAAAATTTCAGATTGAGGTGCTTCTAACTTTAATCTCCTGGTGGAAGAGGTTTATTTTAGTAGGTCACCTATAAGTGAAAATGCATTAGTATTAGGTTGTTTCAAAAGATTTGTCTATATTAATGTTTTGTAGCTCCCTATCTCAATAAATATATATTCTACTGTGTCGTGTGTCGGGGCACAGCTCTCAAGCTCGGCCAATCTTATCTAACAAATCGGTGCCAATTTGTTGAAGTGAACAACGTAAAGTCAAACCTCAAAGAAATGAAGCATGGTGTTCCTCAGGGATCCCTTTTAGGTCCAGTATTGTTCTTGATCTACATCAATGACCTATGCAGTCTCGTGAAACCAGCATGTTGTATCTTGTTTGCAGACGACACAACTTTAATGTGCTCTAGTAAAGACTTAACTAGCTTACAACTAATGATGGAAGATAGCAAAACATTAGCTTACAGTTGGTTTGCTGCTAACAAACTCACCTCGAATAAAGATAAAACTCAAAATATAATCATATCTTCCAATCGCAATATTCCCCAATCTAAAAGTGTAAAGTTTTTGGGATTCACTATTGATCATAGAATGAGCTGGTCTGATCATATCAAAGCTATGCTCAGAAAACTTTCTACTGTTTTGTTCGTTTTGAGGCGACTGAACGATGTGGTCACCTTGATGACGCTGAAAAGAGCCTACTACGGATTATTTCACTCAGTTATTTCTTATGGTATTCTCATTTGGGGTCATTCAAGTAACTCGATAAGTGTGTTTAGGTGCCAGAAAAAGGCCAAAGTGTTACTGGAGATCCATGAAAATGTTGACAAATTTGAAAGACATGGTGAAAATCATGCATATGAAACGAGGTCCGCATGTTTATTGAACCTGCCTAGACATAATCTGACTATCAGTCAAAGAAATTCACTGAACTTAAATCTTTATAATCATCTTCATTCATCTGTGAAGTTACTCAACCTTACTAAATTTAAATTTATTATCAAAAGCTTTCTCCTCCAACAATGTTTCTATAATACAGGGTGTAACTAAATCAGTATAAAACATTCAACGAGGTGATTCCTCATCGAAAAAAAGATAGGATCTTTCATATAAAGAAATTTCATTAGAGCATTCCTTGTTAAGATACAGCCCCTTAAAGGGGGTACATAAAATTTGTATGACAATTTTTTTCACAAGCACTGAAAAAGTTACAATATTGAAATTAACCTGACGTTTTGTACTACCAAAAAGACAGCCAGAAATTTATTTGGTTTATTTGGGTTTTTCGCCCAAAATAAACGAGTTCGCAGCAAAAAATTATTTTACGAACAACTACAGAGATACATCGTCATAAATGCGAAAATACCAAAATAATCTATCTAGTAAGTGGCTATTAGCGATAGTGACAATTAAATTGGTATGACGCTGTCAGTTTGTGAATTTTCGAAATTGAATTAATACTAATTGTGTGTTGTTGTTCTGTTCCTAATTTGTTACTATAATAATTCACCTGTGGTATTAAAATGGCATACACAAATGAGGAAATGGCTGATATGCATTACGTTTACGGTCTGTCGCAGAGGAATGGGTTAGAAGCTTCTAGAAGATATGCTGAAATGTATCCTCAACGGCAGCATCCTTCACATAGAATATTTGCTCGACTTCATCAACGATTATGAGAATATGGTTCATTCGACAAAAGAACGCAGGATTGTGATCGTCATCGAGAAGTACGAACACCACAGCAGTACTTGATTTGATTAAAGAACAACCTACTACCAGTACTAGAAATATTGCTTTTCAGCTAAATGTTGATCATACGACGGTATTTCGAATTTTAAAGGGACAACTCTTATACCCTTACCATCTGCAACGAGTCCAGGCACTGTTACCGCGAGACTTTCCAAACCGTCTTGAATTTTGCAATTGGATGCTGGAAATGATTAGAAGAAATTGTGACTTTCTGAAGACGATAGAATTCACAGACGAATGTAGTTTTTCTCGGGACAAGATTATTCATTTTCATATTTACCACATATGGGCTGATGAAACCCCTCACATTATTGTCAAAACTAACAATCAAGAACAGTTTTCTCTTGACGTGTGGCTCGGAGTTATTGAGGATGATTTAATTGGGCCTCATTTTCTACCTCCTCGATTAAATGGTGAGGCATACGTTTAATTTTCAAGAGAAGTGCATCCAGTACTGCTGGAGAAAGTTCCTTTCGGCGTCAGAAGGGATATGTTTTTTATGCATGATGGGGCTCCCGCCCATTTTAGTCAAGTAGCACGTCAGCATTCAACTGAAACATATGCAAATCATTGGATACTTCGAGGAGGACCACAGAACTGGCCCGCTCGATCCCGGATCTCAATCCTCTCGATTTCTCTATTTGGGGCCATTTACAGCATTTGGTTTATCGTACTCCTGTTCGCGATGTAGAGGACTTAAGAAACCGCATCATCGATGCGTGCAGGGTAATCAGAGAGACTCCAGGAATATTTGAGCGAATACGTGGCTCAATGCGCTGACGTGTAGACGCATGCGTAATATCTGAACATTTACTATGATTTCTACATGTAGTGTGTTTTGTTATTAATAAATTAGTTTTGTTTATTAACCTTTAATCGTTTAATAAAGGTACTAACTACATAATAATAATAAATCCAGTTCGCATTTATGACGATGTATCTATGTAGTTGTTCGTAAAATAATTTTTTGCTGCGAACTGGTTTATTTTGGGCAAAAAACCCAAGAAACATTTTTTGTTTAGAATGAAACAGACTATCGGAAATAAATTTTCAAATGGTAAACATATAATAAGGCAAAAAGTTACATTGGAAATAAATTTTAGGGGTTGCGTTTTCCACCCCTTACAACCATGGGGTAAACCAAATAAATTACTGGCTAAGTGTCTTTTTAGTAGCACAAAACGTCAGGTTAATTTCAATATTGTAACTTTTTCAGTGCTTGTGAAAAAAATTGTTATATACATTTTATGTACCCCCTTCAAGGGGCTGTTTCTCTACGAATTCAAATTGAACCAAAGCGCTGCCGAAGTAAACTGAAAAATCAACCAGGCATTTGGCAATGATAGTGGTAATGAACGCACTGTTCGACGTTTTTTCACGACATTTTGTTCTGGAAATTTTAAGCTCTAAGATGAACCCCGAACTGGTCAATCTACAGTAATCCATAACGAGGATTTGAGGACCCTGATGGAGATTGAACCATCACAAACCGTGCGTGGAATGGCGGAAGAACTGAGCGTCAGCTCCCATGCAGTCTTTGATGGTTTCAAATGTATTGGAAAGGTCAAAAAGCTCGAAAAGTGAGAGCCTCGCGATTTGAACAATCGATAGAAAATGTCACGTTTCAAGGTTTGTTCTTTTTTACTTTTGCGCAACCATAACGATCCTTTTTTGAATCAGATTGTCATGTGTGATGAAAAGTGTGATGAAAAGTGTGATGAAAAGGAGACGTTTAGGACAGTGGTTGGATACTGATGAGGCATTCAGGCACTTTCTAAAGGCAAAATCCCACCAAAAAATAGCCTGTTTACTGTATGGTGGTCAGGGGTTGGTGTGAGGAAATCGACGAAATGTACCAAAAATTGCGTCCGCAGCACTGGTCAACAGAAGAGGTCCGATACCACTCCGCAATAAGTCCCATCCGCACGTTTCACAAATCGCCGTCTGAAAATTGAACGAATTGAGTGTTGAAATTCTGCTTCACCCGCCATACTCCCCAGACCTTTTGCAACCTAACAATATCTTTTCATCAGTTCGGACTTCCATTGTCTAATATAATATAAATTGATTTGAAATTCCTGAGAAAATATTAACCAAATAACAATTTTATTTGAACAAAAAAACTGAAATTATAAAGAAATAACATTAAGCACATCAACAACGTAAGTCCTTCCACCACTTTCACAATGGAAAAGGAAGTCCACAACGAATTGCCTTTCTTAGACGTATTGGTGAAGAGGACCGATACTAAATGGGAAACATTTGTATATCGAAAACCCACTCACACAGGACAGTATCTGAACCAGAAATCCAACCAACATCAATCGACTAAGAGAAAAATCATCAAGACTCTACTAGACCGTGCCTTCGGGCTCTGTAATACAAAGAAAGGTCTCGAAAGGGAACTAGGCATCATCAAAAACGACCTTCAACGGAATGGTTACTCCAGAGTGATGATAGAACAGGCTTTAGCTAGAAGACAGCAAGGGTTCCACAAGGAAGGGAAGCCTCCACAACCAGTACTTGTAGTTCCCTACATCAGAGGATTATCGGATAGGATACGAAGGATTGGTTCCAAGTATAACATCAGGATCTGCTTCAGATCTGGGAACACTATCTGTATCAGCCTTTCGAAAACCAGGCCACCAAACGCGAACTGCGATTCCAAGAATTGCATTTACCGGATACCCTGCGAGTGCGGAGGGTATCCGGTGAAACTAAGAGGCCATTGAAAGTTCGCATTGCTGAGCACAAGAAACACACACAGCGAGGAGAAACCAGCAAATCCGGAATACCAGAGCATGTTTGAACTCATCAACATAATATCAAATGGGCTCAAGCTGAAATCGTCCACAAAGAGGAACACTGGTTTAGGACAAAATTTTAAGAATCCGCGTATATGTTGTCCAATAACGCATTTAGTCAAGCTAGCGTAGAGATACGTAACATACGGAAACCGAAAAACGATCGACACCCGCCAAACGGTCATCTCCCGCTAAATCCAATGAAGCAGAGAGAGAGAGAGAAGAGGGAATAGGTGAAAGCACTCGAATGGCTTATAAATAGTTGTATCTCGGAGGAATAAGTCCAGTTATCACCCGAAGACGATTGTGGATACTAACAATTGAAACGTCGTGACATAACTTGGTTTGGAATCTTTTAATTTTTATTTATCATTTTTTGTTAATAATAATTTTTAATTTTCAGCTTTTATAAATATTTCAATTTTTATTATTTTTTTGATTGTTGTTTAGTTTTATGTTATTTCTTTGTAATTTCAGCTTTTTTGTTAAAATAAAATTGTTATTTTCGGTTAATCTTTTTAATATTTTTTCAGGAATCTCAAATCAATTTATATTATATTAGACAATGGAAGTCCGAACTGATGAAATACACCACGAAACATTGTCAACCACCTTCAGACAAAAATATCTTTTCAAGTACTTCAATAACTTGTTTATCGGTAGAACCTTCGTCAATCAGGACTAGACAAAACGGCCTTCGTTGACTTCATCGAATCCCGAACACGCAATTTCTATGCCGACGGAATTGATCAACTTGTGTTACATTGGCAAAAGTGCACTGATTCAAATGGCGATTATTTCGATTAAATTGAATAAGTATTCATTGAAACATTACGGAATATAGTAAATTCATAAAAACGGAAAAAACTTTCGAAATCATCTAATACCTAGTACAAGTGAATTATATATCTGAGTGAATAAACCATTAACCTAATGAACATTCGCAGAATGTTGTCCCAAATATTCAAACTCTTCAGTTGTAATTGAGAGATATACAAGTAATGTTAGTGAGAAACAGAAGAGGATTGTAATACTCTTTCAAATATTTGCCTTATTTCTTTAAGATGCTTGTAGGTTCCTTATAACCGAGAAAGCAAAACTTTTGACGAATTGAATGAAATGTTGACGGATCATTTGTCTTTCGTGTCATCCTGTTTTGCCAAAATGTTAAAATTTTATATGAATACCCCACTAGAAGAAAGTGGGTATTCACAGAATTTTTTTTTAATGTTTTCTTAGACAGAAAATTATTTCTCAACGAATATCTGTTTTGCTTATGCTATATCAGCACATTAGGATTATATAATTGAAAACTTCAAAGAGACTGAAAAAATGATAAAGAATCCAAGTAATAAATATCGTATCAAAGTTTCTAATCAAAACATTAAACATTACTTAATAGTGTTGAAGTTAACGTTACAATAGCAATGTATAAAGTCTAATATATTTTTGAAAGGTTAACAAGTTAGTCAAAAATTAAAACAAAATCTTGAATTTTCAATGATCTTCCTCAATGATATTTCAACTGCTATTTTCTTATTTGAATTTCAGGAAACTCCTTTGAAAGTGTTACAGGCAGAAATAGGTCAAAGAGCTGGGGAAACACTCAAAGAACAATCTAGAGGTATTGATCGTAAACCACTCAGCTTTAATCATGAAAGAAAATCTGTTTCTGCTGAAATTAATTATGGAATTCGTTTTAAAACATTAGATGAATGTTATAACTTTTTACGAAGCCTGTCGAACGAAGTATACACAAGGCTCTATGATATAAAGAAAAGAGCTAGATGTCTCACTTTGAAATTGCTAATTAGATCTCCGGAAGCACCTGTGGTAAGTAAAAAAGAAACTATCATTTAACCGAATTGAAAAAAAAAATTCATTGAATATGTGTCTAGTATTTATAAATATTGACCAAACAATAATATCAGTTAAACATTGTTATACAAGTTAGATGAAAACAATTTTTATTACTGTTTTCTTGATGTTTTCACACTTAGATAAATACCAAATTATTGATTTTCTTAGACTTTGTTAGAAACAAAGAGAACAAAATCATGACTGATGGGCTGTGGTTAAATGGAACCTGAAGTACCAAACGTTTTGTCTGCTATTGCGGCAGGACTATGGTTATATCTAGAAGTCTCAGCAAAGATTCATGACGTTCACTTATAACACATTTTAAATTCTAATTTGAAATATTGGGCATTTCTGTCGAAATTTTATAAATTTTGTCATCCCATACAGAAATAAAAACTCGCCAAACCAAGAAGTATGCAAAGATATAACCCCGTATTTGATTTAAGGAAACGGCAAAGTATTTGGGCCATGGAATCTGCGACAGCCTAACCAAAACTGCAACAAATATTATAATAAATAGTCCTGAAATTGTTTTTAAAGAGTGTAAAACTTTGTATGAAAAACTGAACCCATCATTCGCTGATTTGAGAGGCGTGGGAATTCATTTGAGTAAATTGGAAAACATCACAGTTCAGGATACGGCCCTAAGCAATTTTTTGAAGTTATCATCAAATAAGAACATTGTCAAGCCAAACAGAGATATTGAAAATCCAAATAAGGATGAGATTGAAAGCAGAGAAAATGAAACTTCAACAATTTTAAAGAGTAAAGAAAGTTCATCAAATCAAGAGGTTAGAAAGTCCAGTAGAGGCCGTCCAAGGAAAAACAACAACAGTAGTGAAAATAAAATAGTTAAACCTACATCCAAGCCACTGACTGATTTTTTTGGAAAAACCAAGAATTTGGAAATAAGTGAAAAATCGCAAAAGGTAAAGAAAACCTACTATATTTTTCTATTACTGTTATTATGTTTCATTCCAAATTTTCCAAAAATAATTTAACAAATCTACATGTAAAACTTAAAAGTCAGAAGTTAATGAACTTCTGTGTTTAACGTCAGAATGTTATAAAATTCCATGTTCAAAGTAATAATTTAATTCACTTCAGATTTTGCAGTTCAAGTTTAATAAAATTTTACGTTTCAAGGCGAAACTTTAACCATTAATTAATATTTGTGATGCGCTGTTTGCAACCTTTGGTATAGTAATTAATATTACTGGAGTTTTATCCCAACATTAAACCGTTATTTTAACACGTCCACACGTGTTTCGATCACCAAGTGATTATCTTCAGTTTAATCTTCCTATTGAAGATGATTGCTTGTTGATCAAAACCCATGTTGAGGTGTTGAAATAACAGTTTGGTGGATAAAACTCCAGTAATATTAATAAATTAATAACAATATAATTCAATTCTGACTTCACTTCAGAATTTTTTTTAATATTGTAATTGTAATATTGTTAAATTCCGAATTCTAAAAAGTTTTAATTGAATATTTTTTTTTATTTTTGGCCCACTGTGCCTACAAATTCATAATATGAGAATAGTTGAAAAGGGAATAGTTTTTGGGAAAAAAGCTTTATGGCTGTCTATTTCTTCATTATCACACTAAAAATGTGGGAAAATAAATATGTTTAGTAACATCTTCGATAATAAATCTACACAATAGTGAGGAAATACCAGTCTTATCTGAAGTTAGGAAAGTAACAAACAATTTGTTGCCAACTTGTATTTTAAAAATACTTATGAAAAAAAAAAATAATAAAGAAAAACTCAGCTTTCTGACAAATATCGACTTTTCTTGAGATACATTTGCCCCTGTTTTCAGAACTTAAATATAATTTCAATATTACTCATACCCCCCTTTATGATGTTCTCGTTACATCACTGTTTGCATTTTCTTCAAATCTAGTTATTTTTTTTTGTGTATTCATAGGATTAGTTGATGAAAAAGCACTATCATTTTCAAATAATCATGATCGATAACTCTTGGTTTAGTATGTTCCAGTGAAAGGTGAGATCGATTTGGGAGTACTCAGTGAGCTTCCTGAAGAATTGAGAAAAGAAATAATGAAAGAATACAAGTTAGAAAGTACTATTCCATTTACATCAAAAATTGAATTGGAAACTCAAAAGAAGCCAGGGAAAATTCGTCATAAACATTCAAATAAAGGTAATGGAACTTCGAAGATTCTTGCTGATATTGAGTTATCACTTAGTTATAGTAATTCTATGATGCTTAGGATGTTCATGATATTATTCTGTATTTCCTTATGTAGAAACTTAAAATCAGGAAATATTGTAATGACGTTACAGCAATTATTGAAAACTGTTTTGTGAAAAAATTATCTGAAGTATCCAGTAACGTTATTCTGCTAATTTTGTAGACTGTAGTAGAGCAAAAAAGTACTCATAGTTTTTCATTAACAGTCCGTGAAAATGAATACCACAGGCTTTATAGAGCTCGTGAATTAATAATTTTCAGAAATAATCATTCATTTACATTAATTGAAATATATTTTATCTTTCAATAAATCATTTTGATAATATTAATTAGACTGGTTTGAGTTTGACAATAATCATGTCACTAAATATTCTGGCGATATCTTGGGTTTATTGAGGCCTCTGGAGACACCCTACATTCTATTCTACAAAAGAGAGGACATTGGCAGATCTATTATTACTTATTTAATTACCAAACTTTCACATATATTATTATTATTATTATATTGAAGTTAATTAATTTTTTTTCTTTGTGAGTTTCCCACATTTTTTTATAATTATGGAAAATATGGAAATAACTTTCATTACATTTCCACAAAAATTCAATTGAAAGATTAAACCGCTCAAATGAAATTAGTGTTTTTAGTTGCAAAATTGTACTTATGAATTCAGAATTATTAGGGAACAAATATCAATTTTTATTAAAATTCATCTTTCAAGTCTGTTACTTGAAAACACATCTTGAAAAATACAGCTTCAACGAAAAAGGAATTCTTTAAAGCAAATTCAGTGCTCTACAACACTAACTTTTTCTAAAAAAATTAATACAAAAAATCGAATTGAAACCTCAAAAATATTTTCAGTTTAATTCTTGGATGAGCAAGAAATCTAATTTATTTAGAATTTTTTCCAGCTGGAGTTTTTTGTCATATAGTGCCAGATTTTCATGTTGGAAAGAAGTTTCTATTGTAATAACTGACCCTAGCTGTAGTCACTTTCATAACTTTGTAGCAGAATATCCCCGCAGAAAGTATTTGAGGAAAATCAGTCATCAAAAAATTCCTCAATTCTCTAAAAAATGTATCCAAGAAGAATATATTCAATTGTGCAGTTAATATTAAATACATATAGTTTAAAAAACTAAAAAACACGCTTTTTAAAAACATGAGCTAAAAAGTTAAAAAAACAATGAGTTTAAAACAATAACTAACGAAAAATACTAATATTATTTTGAAAAAAGCGACAGGCGCTTGATATACAAAAAATATGGCACAAAGCGCCCACGCTTTGCTATAAAAGCGTATTTTTTAGTTTCTTTAAACTATATGTCATATAAACTTTGGGATCAATCAGCCGTATATTGCTTAGAAAAATGTCCATTGATATTTTCCGATTCCGAAGAGGGAGCCTGAAAGTCAGCTACCATGCCCAAGGCAGCAGGCGCGCAAATGAGGGTTACAAATAAGAGCAGGCGCGCGTGTTAAAAAAAATACTTTTTTCAAATGAAGAAATACATGTAAAGTAAGTTCGAATTATATCAAGGAGGTTACGTACAGCACTATCTCCCGCGAATAGATCAAGCAATAATGTCGATATATCAAGGAGGTTACTTACAACGCCATCTGCCCGGGAATAGATTAAGCGATAATGTAGATAATTCTGTCAAATACAGATCCCGAGCATGAGAGTTACAAACAAACAAACAAACATACATACATACAGGTGAAGCTAATATAAAGCGTGTAGTAAAAATCATAATTATTTTTGAACTGTGTCTGAAGATTCTATCCAGGAGAAATACATACGTACTAGAAAATAAATATTTCAAAATAAAACTTCGAAATATTTATCTTTCCTAATTTACTAAACTGTAGGTTCTGGTAAATGCCTCCGGAAAACAACTACTTCTCCGGCTAATACCACTCTGGATATTGAATTACATCCGACATACATTTATGCAAGATACCTCATAGGCTAGTCTCGCAGATGTTTCTCGTTCATCCAACAGCAGGACCAAGCTGGTAGTTGGGAGAGATACATATTCCGAGATTTTATTTCAAAATATTTATTTTCTAATAATTGTTTCTGTTTCAAAAATGGTAACTATCATTATTTTCCATGGCGTAAACTAAATTAACCACTCTATTTAAGGTCAAACTCAATCTAGAAGTCATCCATTCAAAAACCTTACGTGGGATCAATTCAAGCCAGTGATAGAAAAGTGGACGCTATCAGGCGAGAACCCAAGACAAGTTGATGTTGAAATGATAGCTAATCATTTCAAAAAACTTGCACTTGATAGAAAAATTGAGAGTTTGAAAACTACTTTCAGTTTTCTCCATAGGTAAATTCATTTTTTTTAATATACTTTTGATGTTGCAGCATTTACGTGACGAAGATTATTAGTTATCCAGTTAACACATGTAATATATCTAGAGGAAATTCGATAACAACATTTAATTTGCCTCTAAATCTTTCCGTTGGAGAGAATCTTTTAAAATGAATTACTAAAATACGGGAAACTTATGAATTCTTAGGGACTTCGTGTATTTTCTTCTTTCCTTGCAACTCGAACACGTTGGTTTTTCATCTCCATCCAGTTTCCTCTCTTGTAAAAGAATCCAAGCATTGTGACAAACTCAATTGGCCAGTTCTTTGTGGTATGTCTAGCTATTTAGATATCGGAACGTTCACCTGACTCAAGAAGTTGATTATGAACCAAAATAATCATTGGATAATCCCAGACTTTCTGACAATGTTATATTATGAAGCGTTCGTGTGAGTGATATGTTTCAGTTCCATACCGAATGTTCGGAGTAGAAACTGAATAGGAAAATGTTTTTTTGTGTGATTCAATGTTCGTATGAGAGAAGTTGTTTCAAAAGTACTTTTACTTTTGTGTAATTTAATGTTTATATGAGAGTAGTTGTTTCGAGGCGGCTTTTTATTCCAGTTTTTATCTGAGAGTAAATTCTATGCATGATCTACACATATTTGTAAAGATTTTATTTTGAAATTATCCTTTCTTTGGATGTTTTCCATATTTTTTGTGTAAAGATTTCGATTTGTCACACTCAACGGAATTAACATTTTGAGAATATTCTTCAGCAGTTGATAAATAACGAATTTCTAGATATTTGGTTCTTTAAAATTTATTTTCTTCGAATCTCAATTCATCATTCCTTGAATTAGACTAGTCCAGTCTGACCATGGAACAAAAAATTACTTTTTTTCTCATGACTATTTTCGTAATGATTGAATATTTGCTTTTTAATATTTTGGATTCAATTTCAGACTTTTTTCGGTGCTAAATTGTAACTGGCATGGAGCTTATTTCAAAATAGTAAATATTATGCAAGAGGGAATGGTTGCAAGATATGGAGGAACTTTGATGGTCAGAAGGAAGTTTCAGTGTTGTGAAATGTATTGAAATTTTCAAAAATATTTTTTTGACATACATAATAATAATTTCATTTTCAGGGATTTGGATTCAAAGAACACGCATAATGGCTCTACACACACTCTGTAGTATTAATTGAGTGCTCTCATGTATATATTTTATGTAAATATTTTTTTCATTTTTAATAAATAATAGATGAGCAGCTTCTCCAATTTTATACAATAAATGTGGAAAACTTCAGAAGAAAGAAAGAAAGTATGTCCAAAATTAACTCTCTCCAAAGATGTACAGATCATAATATATACAGGCTGATTCACGGTGGATGGCACATTAGACGTTTCTGGTGAACCAGACAACGGATCACTTTGAAAATTTAATGGAGGGCATATTCGGACATTCTCTAGCCAACTAAAATATTTTCGACAATGCGGTGTTGCCGCTTCTATTAGAAAGCAGTAGCAACTTTGATTTTTCAAATGGAACACTCTGTATATAATATTATTTTTGGAATCTCCAACAATTGCCCGACAACTTTTCATGATATTTCCCTACACCTATCTGTTACCGTTTTCGAAATAAAAATTAATTTCAATTTTTTTCTTCGAAAATCATAACTTCTAAAAATGCCGATATCTTTTAGTTAAGAAGTACTATGATATCGAAATTTGGTTTGGAGTTAGGTGATACTTGGACACTTCCCACACGTCAGCCTAATCTCCGTTACTTCAATACAGGGTGGTAAAAAAATACAGTTTTTTCGTTTGCTTGAAAAAGTTGCTGAAATTTGATTATTTTAAATGGAACACCCTGTATATTATTGAAAATTCGGAAAGCTGCTGAAATTTGCTTTCTTTCTATGTATATCATATCTATACCTAACTAGTCAAGTTTCGGACTTATGAACATTTATTTGTGAAAATGTCCCTTCAGAATGGTATTTCCATTCGGTATTTGGTAAGCAGGCCATGATTACTATTTGACAGTAGCGTTGTGACATTCTCCTAATAATATCGACATTTTCGTCACTTCAGAAGTTGCAAATACCTTCAAAACGATGGAACAAAACTATTCAAACGAAGTTCTTATGAATTTGTTTATTATTTTTGGACAGTGTGACAAAATTATCAGCAGAACATGTAGAAAGTTCAATGAAATGTATCCGAATCTACCGCCAATGAACCTCAAGAAATTTATACGAATTCAGAACAATTTCAATATGTTTGGATAAACTTTAAAAAAACACTAAGAAACTTGAAATTGGAAATATTGATATGAATAATTATAAAAAAGTAAAACAATCATGTGGAATATTTCAAAATATGTTCGAATCGCTGGCCGTTCACTTCCAAGCACTTTAAAATGCGGGTGTTGACTGCTTTCGTGGTGGCAGATCTGATTTCATTGGGATCCAAATCTTCAAATGTTTGGGCAATCCTTTCTAACAATTCATCTCTCGAACGCACGGGTATTTTGTAAACTTTTTCTTTAAACATTCCCCCAAATAAAAATCTAATGGATTAAGATCGGGTGATCTCGCTGGCAAATTCCATGGTCCCAAGCGCTTCATCCACCGATCGTCAAATAGTCTATCCAGTTCTGCGCTCACTTCTCTTGTGCAATGTGCAGGAGCTCCGTCTAGTTGGTACCAACAGTTTCGATAATCTTCGAGTGGCAGATTATCCACGAAACTGTCTACAGTATTCTCCAAAATATTCAGGTAGCTTCTGGATGTTAATGACTCCTCGTATATCACGTACCTCAATTTGTTGTCCATCAACATGCAGAAGACATTAAAATTAAATTTTTCTTGAAATCAGGCTTCTTTTGTGACGTGAGGATTTTCACTGGACCAATAATGACGATTTTTTCTATTGAAAATCCCTTCTCTCGAAAATTTCGATTCATCAGTCCAAATAATTTTATTTAAAAAAAGTGGATCTTCTTGAATGCGTGTCAACAACATTTCACAAAATTCTACTCTCTGTTGAGGATCTTGAGGCTTCATTGCTTGAATTTTGGTGAATTTATAATCATGCATTTTATGTCTTCGCAAGATTCTTTGAACCGATGAATATTTTATACCCAAATTTTCTTCAGCACTTCTTATCGATGACTCGGGAAATGCGTGAAAATATGCTAAGACATTAATCTGGTTGTCTTCGAAAGTTACGGGTCGAGGCAAGTTTCTTGGTGCTTTTAAAGTTGATCCAAATGCATTGAAATTGTTCTGAATTCGTATAAATTTCTTGAGGTTCATTGGCGGTAGATTCGGATACATTTCATTGAACTTTCTACATGTTCTGCTGATAATTTTGTCACACTGTCCAAAAATAATAAACAAATTCATAAGAACTTCGTTTGAATAGTTTTGTTCCATCGTTTTGAAGGTATTTGCAACTTCTGAAGTGACGAAAATGTCGATATTATTAGGAGAATGTCACAACGCTACTGTCAAATAGTAATCATGGCCTGCTTACCAAATACCGAATGGAAATACCATTCTGAAGGGTCATTTTCACAAATAAATGTTCATAAGTCCGAAACTTGACTAGTTAGGTATAGGTATGATATACATAGAAAGAAAGCAAATTTCAGCAGCTTTCCGAATTTTCAATAATATACAGGGTGTTCCATTTAAAATAATCAAATTTCAGCAACTTTTTCAAGCAAACGAAAAAACTGTATTTTTTTACCACCCTGTATTGAAGTAACGGAGATTAGGCTGACGTGTGGGAAGTGTCCAAGTATCACCTAACTCCAAACCAAATTTCGATATCATAGTACATACTTCTTAACTAAAAGATATCGACATTTTTAGAAGTCATGATTTTCGAAGAAAAAAATTGAAATTAATTTTTATTTCGAAAACGGTAACAGATAGGTATAGGGAAATATCAAGAAAAGTTGTCGGGCAATTGTTGGAGATTCCAAAAATAACATTATATACAGAGTGTTCCATTTGAAAAATCAAAGTTGCTACTGCTTTCTAATAGAAGCGGCAACACCGCATTGTCGAAAATATTTTAGTTGGCTAGAGAATGTCCGAATATGCCCTCCATTAAATTTTCAAAGTGATCCGTTGTCTGGTTCACCAGAAACGTCTAATGTGCCATCCACCGTGAATCAGCCTGTATAGTAGTTACTTTCAGATATAAACTGGAAGAAAAAGCCCCCCTCGAAACAACAAGCACATGTTCACATGAACATGTGCTTCAACTGGAGTATAAATCGAATAGGAAAAAGTGATTTTCGTAGTAGTTGTTTCGGAGTACTTTTTTCTTTCGTGTATTTCAATGTTAATGTGAAAGTATTTATTTTGGCTTCCGATGGATTTATTGTGTAGCAGTCCTTTCGATGAATCTCAAGAGGTACGTACCTCTTTCAGTGTGGCTCCACCAACCCCAACGTCGGAAAGGTTTTTGTCCCAAGTTGCAGAGACCATGGCAAGGACCTTACTTGGTAACCAAAAAGATAAACTATCTGGTGTACAGAATCCAAGTGTCATCCAGAATCAAGCTTAAAATTTACCACATAGGCGGAGTCCTTACACCTTTGTGCATTCAAATGATAAAGGAATATTATTATTATCACCTTAGTGTGCGCTGGTCAGGCCCTATCCTCCGAAGCCCCGATACATTCAAAAGGGCGCGCCAGCATTATCAACCAATGACCACTCCCCACACCGTGGGGTAAGTGATCATTGGGTCCGAGAATTATGCGCCCTGAGCAAGCGCAGTGAGCCAAGAATGACAGCCTTCTGCATCTGTGTGGCTGAGATTTCTGCCTTAGTGCGGCAAGCCAGTATGATTTTAAGATTCGAGAGTAGAGAGGACATCATTCCACCAAGGACTCCAATAATCAAAACAACCATTTTGACAGAGTGATCTGGATAGAATCTGCGAAGTTCGAAGAGAAAATCTCGATATTTTATCCGTTTTTCCTCCTCTTTTCCGACAATATTTGTCTCGCCAGGAGCTGAAAACACCACGACAAATATCGTTTTGCTCTGGTGGTCGAGAAGGACTACATCAGGCTTATTAGCTTGTATGAGCCTGAGGGTGGGGAACGAATAGTTCCAATAAATTCGGCACCTCTCGGTCTCCACAACGGATTCAATATCCCTCGGAGCGTAGGGCAACACCAGTGTCTCGTCAATACCGTAAGAGTGCCGTAGATGGTAATATAGCACTCTTAGAGTCGAGTTATGTCGATGGATATAGACCGAGACCGCATATGTTGGACATGCTGATAGTAAGTGCATTAGGGTCTCGAGCGCCTCGCGGCAGGCTCTGCACCTTGTGTCAGAAACCTCTATACCCATCACGTGACTGCGGTAGACTTAGGTGTTGAAGACACCATCCTGGCAAGCCATGATGAACCCCTCAGTTTCCGACTGCAGCCCACTCGACCTGAGAAAAGCGAACGTCAGGCGCTTTGATAAGCCAAGGTCTCCAATGTTATTGAAGAAAACCCCATGCATTGGCTTATCCTTGTGTCTCCGCAGAAGTAAGGTGATATCTGCGGCTTTTATCTGAGCTTTTTGCTGAACGGGTTCCAACCCGGTGACAGATTTGTGGTCACCTCGTTCAGAGTCGAAAACTATACCGAGTTCATCAGCTGCTCGGGCAGCTGAAGTTCTGTCGAAGTCGGTAACATTATTCTTGCTACTTCTCGAGTGACAGGGAACATTGTGCTTTCCCGCGCTCTTCGCTACGTCACGTTTGGCTTATGGTTACCAGTGGCGGCCGGTGTTATTTTCTTTCGGGCATGATTTACAACACTACCCCCTTCCCTGAGGTTGTTCACCCCTAACAACATTCCAAGAGTTGACATCACAACCCACGTAAGGTCTCAGTCTCTCTATGTGAACAACTTTGGGCTTGCTTCTGGGTGACAATTGGATTCTGTACATCAAATCGTTCATCTTTTTGGTAACCAAGTAAGGTCCTTGCCATGGTCTCTGCAACTTGGACACAAACCTTTCCGACGTTGCGGTTGGTAGAGGCACACTGAAAGAGGTACCTCTTGAGATTCATCGAAAGAACTGTCACACAATAAATCCATCGGAAGCTTCAGTTCCCTACCAGTTAACAACATGGATGGTGTGTAACCTGTCGCGTCGTGTTGGGAAAAAGACGGAAAAAGAGGAAACAATTTATCCCAGTCTCTTTGATTTTCGGAAACAAACATCGACAGGTAGTTATTGATGGTACGATTATGCCTCTCAACCTTCCATCGGATCGTGGGCGAAGAGCAGTTGTTCTTGTCTTCTTTATTCCCAACAGAGTCATCGTTTCCTTCCATAAATCCGATTCGAAGTTGGGCCCTGCGAATTACGTTCTGCAACAGGGCTTCTGCCACCGTTTTAGCCTCTTGGTTGGATAAGGCTACTACTTCAGGCCATTTGGAAAAGTAATCTATGACAACCATAAGGTACTTGTTACCGGATGTGGTCATAGGGAGTGGTCCTAAAATGTCGACTGCGATTCTCTCGAAAGGGCACCCACAGGGGTACTGCTTCAACTTTCCTCTCTGCCTTGTCTTCGGACCCTTTCTTGAAGAGCACAGGTCACAGCGCTTACACCACTCTTCCACGTCTCGACGGCAGTTGACCTAATAGTACCTCTTGGGTACTTTCATCCAGGATTTACCATTTCCGAGTGAGTAGGTCATCTCGAATGCTCATGGAGTCCCATTGGAGGAGCCATTCTCGTACAGTTTTCAAGACGGGATCCTCCTTCTGCGCTACGACGATGTCTTGCCTCGTCAGAAAGGTAGTGTCACCCTCAGAGGCTGTTAACGACCGTACCACACCATGGTGAGGAATCACCTGACCATGGAGATTTGGCTGTCCGTATCCCTGGACAAGGGACCCTTAAAGTTTGCTACCCTCCGGGTCAGAGGGAACCCGGAGCAGTGAGAGGTAGAGGAGCTTATGTCCATCTCCCTATCAGAGCTGTCCATAAAGGAGTCTCTGCCCGCAACTTATCACGTCTGGTGGGAAGTTCTTCTTCTGGTAGCTGGGTATCCTTGTGTTCCTGGCGTTGGCAAAATTTGTGTTGAAATTAAAAATTGAAATTAAAATCGTAAGTTTGTAACTTTTCGATCCACCTAGCTATTTGTCCTTCTGGTGGTCTGACCTAATAGTGTGATAGTTATCCACCGCTTTGACCACTGCGAGCAGTTCTTTTCTAGTGATGCAGTAATTTCTTTCGGACGTTCCCAGGGACTTACTAAAATAGTTGATGACGACTTCTTCTTCCCCTTGTACTTGGGTATGCCAGGATCGGTGCGCTGGTCAAATGTCTCTTAAGGGCAGCAAATGCTTGCTGGCAAGCCAAAATAAAGGTGCTCTCTTTTCAGTTAAGTTCAAAGCGTTCAAATGTAGCGGGAGCGTTGCACAACCCGAACTGCATAAACTTGAACTGGTATAATCCATTGCCGGTGGAAAAGGCAGTATTCTCTTTATCCTCGAGACGAACTGCCACTTGTCAATATTCGCTTTTCAGATCTAATGTTGAGAATCATCTGCATTCGCCCAAGACGTTCAGGGTATCATCTATTCTAATAAGAGGGTAACATTCCTTTCTGGTGAAATCATTAAGCCTCCTGTAGTCTACGCAAAATCTTGTCAATCCATCTTTCTTAGTTACTAACACAACAGGTGACGACCAGGGGCTGTTTGATTCCTCGATTATTCCTTCCTCCAACATGTCCTTAATAATGGATGCAGCTTCGTCTTGCTTTGCGAAGGGAAGACGTCTCTTCCTCGACGAATCGGGTGGCCTTGCATAGTTCTTCTTCAGACAGATTTATAGACTCTTTTTGAAAGAGTCTATAAATTCTTTTTGGGTTGTTGAGCACGCTGAAGGGGGATTTTCTCTTCGATTCTGGTGGTTTTCACGATCGGTTCGCAGGTGCCTATCACTTGACCTTTCTGAGAGTCACCCTGTTATTATTTGGGTTGATTATTCTTACTGAAATGATCTGGTTGTTGCCATTCACGATTGATTTGGCCACGATAATTCTTGATTCAGAGCCATTGGATGGCTCCATCAATGCTGTACTCAAGCCGCCAAGTACAGCAATTTCCGCTTGAATAATTTTCTCGGTGTTAGGAGAGAATCTGGAATCATCCAATATAACCACCTTGGCGCTGTCATAAGGCTGCGAGGGTACGTCGAGCAAAATTTTCTCATTTACAACCTTCAACAGTTTGTTCCTTATGTCCACCACAAATCCGTAGGGGGACATGATGTCTAGTCCCAGAATGAACTCGTCGACAATGTTGGCCACTAATACCTTAGTTTAGATTTTGCAATTTCCAAACCTGGGTCTCACTTCAGCTTATCCATAGAATGTTATTATATCTCCATTAGCTGTTTCCAGAACAGGTACCACTGATAATTTCTTCAAACTGCTTCTGTTGGAAATGTCGGCTCTCATTACTGACCTCGTTGCTCCAGTATCGATTTCGTTGCTCCAGGATCGATGGTAAAAAGGCACTGATGATTATTCAGGAATCCGTCGACAACCAAGCTATTACTGTTGCGTCCAATTATGGAAATCGAATATCTGGGAGCTTGGGATGCAGCAGCCAATGTACATCTCTTAACGCAGGCTGAATTTGGTTTTTCCAAACCACGACGCTCCAGTTCAGGTGATCTCGAACGCCAGTCTCTTCTTTCGTCGGATGTTGGACGTGATCGACAGTTCCGCCTTAAATGTCCTTCTCTGCCGCAGTTATAGCATTTAGGCCGTCCTCTTGCCTTGGATGCAGTTCCAGTCGTCAAATATTTCTTAAAGAGTTTTTCAAGACCTACCATGACTCGATATTTTCCTTCGTCTTCATTTTCATTGACTGCCCTCACTAGAACTTTTCTTTGTTGTCGCGAAGCATTTTTAGCAGCTTCAAATTCTAGGGCATAAATGATGGCGTCATTCAATGTTTTATGACGTATCATCCTCAATGACTGATGCAGCTCCGTGTCACGAACCCCGTCGATGACACTATGGACACTAATCCAGTGGGTGAAGGTATCTGGTGCTTCTGGGTAGGCGAGTCTTACTAACCTTTCGACTTCAGCTCCAAACTCTTGCAAACTTTCTGATGGACCTTGAGTTCTCACCTTCAGTTGAGCTTGGTAGACTTGTTGAAGGTGCTCACTGCCATATCTGACCTCCAAAGCTGATACGAGTGCTTCATAATCCTTCTGACTATTCACTGAAATATTTTGCAGAATTTCGGAAGCCTTTCCTCGTAGTGCCAGTATAAGAGCTGTTGTTTTCTCCTCATTTCTCCATCTATTATTTTTCGCAGCGGCTTCAAATTGTCTGCGATAAATTGACCATGAAGATTCGCCATCAAAAGTTGGAGTTTTAATAAAACTACTGCTAAAAGGGGAATTTGTCTTTTTCGATTTGCATTTTTCCACAATAAACCTTTTCGGGTCCGGTGATTCTTTGTGAAGTTCCCAGAAAACCTCTTCAAATTTCTTATCGACTCCTTCAAGCTCTTCCTCAAGCTCCTCTTCAAATTTCTTTTCAACCTCCACAAGTTTCTCATCGACTGCTTTTTCTAATCCCTCCTTTGTTTCCTGAAACACTTTTCCAAATTCTTCCTGAATAAATTCTTGTACCTCTCCTTTACTCACTTGGGAAGATTTTAAATCTTCTAATAAATGAAGGTATATCTGATTGTCTTTTTCCTGAATCCCTAGTGGTAATTTATGATCTTCATATCTGCGTAATTTTTCTTCCTCCCTCCGTCATTCATCTTCTTCATTTCGGCGTAATTGTTATTTCCCTCTTCTTAGTTCATCTTCATCTCTTTTGCGTGCATCTTCCTCTCCTTTGCGTTTTTCATTCTCCGCCAGGCTCGCTTTCAAAGCCTCGAACATTTTCTTAAGCTCTTCCGTCTCGTCGTAATCGACAGTCCTTGTTTTCACCATAAAACAAAATATTTCATTCTATTATTCCATTTTCGACATCAAATGTTACGTTTTTCCCCATAGGTTGACCAATAATTGACTACACTGAATGATCAAACTTATCTTCATTTCACTTTAAATACACAAATTCTTCAACCCAAACTTCAATTATTATTTGAATGTCTATCGCCTTACTAGATCACTTCGCGTACCGCACTGTAACGTCTACTTGACTTTGTCGATATACTCGTGGCTAGCCTTTAAATATTGTAATCAAATAACGTAGAAATTTCGCCAAAGTTCTGTTGAAGTCGGTAGCATTATTCTTGCTGCTTCTCGAGTGGCGGGGAATCATCGTACATTCGCTCGCTCTTAGCTACGTCACGTTTGGTTTATGAAATTTTTTAAAATATGACACTGACCATTGAGAAATATATCTGATCCTAACATTGACCTCGGAGCTAACCGATCACATCCTCGTTCTAGTGAATATCGAACACAGAGCAGATGTAACTAAGACAATAGATCTGTATTATCGAACGCTTGTCAAGCTAATCGAGCGCTCTGATAAGTATGAATGGAACACACTTTTGCGAATCCTGAGGTTGATTCCTTAGAGTAACAAAAGACATAGAGAGATCTTTTCCATCCTTACATTGAAGGCAGCATAACTTTGTTTTCGGCAAGTAAGTTAGCCATAAAACAGTGGATAATCGGAGGGATGGTATACATTTATAAAATAAATCATTTCAGGTGAAAATGTATTCTGTTTAAATAGTTCCTACAGGAAATCTGATTTATTATTAATGATTATGGAAATGAGGCCAGTTTTTCTACCATCCACTAGATGTTTATTTACGTATGACTTTATAATAAAGCGCCTGGTTTACTGGGTTGAAATTAAATTATTTCAAATGAACTAATTCATAACAATGATAAATATTAATTTTAAAAGTAATGAACTTTGGTTCATAAAATCAGATGAAGAAATTTGTGATCTATTCTCAGATTTGATGAACAAGCGATACGGTTTGTGAGGTCTGATATGAAGAATTTTCGATTAGAAATCATGAATATTTATAATTACGATTGAGGTTTGATATTATTATGTGATTTCATTAATAATTGGTATCTAGGGGTCTTTGTGGACCGACAATATGTTTTTTTTTAATAATTCATGCTGACGAATTCTATAATTACGAAAAATCATTAATGTAAATGAAAAAACTGTACCTATTCAAAAATAAAAAAAAAATAACTATCTGTTATTCGATAAAATATAAAGTATGCATTCATCATCAGTTGTATCACTCAACATAGTTGTTTCTCAACGTTACTGAAGCAAAGTAAGCTGTGTGAGGATTTTTTGAGAATGTTCTTCAATATGCGAGTTGAATACAACATATTTAGAAAACACTTCAATGAGAAGACAGTGTAGCAACTTTGCAACAATCAAAAATGACCAGTAGCGGTATTAGCCTGGGGTCTTCCGAATGAGAAAGTTTACACTTTCAAGTGGAAATCTCATAGGGAAGTGTATTTTATTTTCAATACGTTATAACAGATTTTCATCAAGTATTGGCCAATTTTATCATATTTTCAAATACAACCATTTTGTCTTTTGTCTCAAGTTTTGGAGTGTGCAATTTCTATTGACAAAGGTAACACTGGTGGGCAGAGAGCACACTGTGGCACAGCGTGCCACAGAATAGTGAATAGTCACAGAACACTACAAAATTCTGTGGAATAGTATTGTTTATTATTCTGTAGCAGAGCAAAGCAGAGTTAAGGGTGATACTGTGACCTAACCTAAATTATAAATGACAAATGTTTGTTTTTAGATGAATTTTTGGAAATATTTTTCAATATTTGGCTTTTGTTGGAGAAAAATGTTACTTTAATTGTGTTTCACAATTTTGTCATAAAATATCTGGCCAACATTTGGCCCAAAACAGAAATGTTCGACGATAATCCCGATTAAAAATTTCGATTTTTATACTTGATATGTTAAATCAATACTGGCATGTTGACTATTCTATTTAAATCAAACCTCTCCTGTATTTAGAAACACACCCTGAAATTACGTCAACTATTTGGGGACCAGTTTCATTCTTTTGATATAGGAGGATTATCATTAGTGCATTAAATTTGAAAATCCTGTATTCATTATGGTACGGGTAATATCTGTCCACCACTTTGCTAATCAAAACATCCAAGTTCTTGAACAACCTACAGCTTGTACAATTGCCCCACCAAATCGTCTACTGTCTGCTCTGCTGAGTAACTGTGTCGAAGTTAGAGATCTAAGTAATGAATCGGAAGTCATGTTTTCTTTCCCTACGGTGGATGAAGTTATTCAGATTGTACATTGTTTGAACGGTAAGTCTGTTGGTGTAATCGTCCTTCTTAGCTGATTATTATCTCATTTTATTTTTTAGGTGATTATGTGGCTACTCTTGAGACAAAATTTAATCGTCAGAACAAAGAAATCAATTTTGTACGAATTTATATCAATTGGGACAGTGTAGCAACTTTGCAACAATCAAAAATGACCAGTAGCGGTATTAGCCTGGGGTCTTCCGAATGTGGCATGGTTCAGCCAATGAGAGCAAGAATTGCAGGCAGAGTGACCCCAACCACTAATCAGTCTGAATTAGGAAGCCTTGAGATGGTTGAAATACCTGTGAAACGAAATCCAAAATTTATTGATTGTTGTCAGGTAGGAAAAAATGGATATCGATACTTACATTTTCTAGTTATGTACAATAAATTCTTATTTTTGAGTATGTTAAATATAGGCATTTAGAGGAATTTAGGGATTCTCTGGACTTGAATGACCCATATGTTTGAAAATAAATTAGTAATAGGTACTCACTTTCAGATATAATTTTCATACGAAAATAGCACAATCATATGTAAGAACAATCATAAATTTTACTCAATTGTATATATGTTGTTTTTCTAGGTATCCCTTGACAGAATTCTTTGAGTGTCTATGTTTTGCAATAATCATGGCATTATCCAGAGGTGTTATTCTGCTTCATAAGGGGAAACATACAACTTCAAAAAACTTTGACCATATAAATTCACCAGCTTAAAACAGTTTTACCACCTGTGAAAATAAAGTTATAAAAGTTTCACTATGTACAAAAAGATTCAAAAATATAATGTTACCACTAAAAATAAAGCAAAACAAAGATCTTAAAACAGTATAAATTATAAAATTCAATAATAATTAATTCATTGCAGTGCAATTGAATATTGAACAAAAGTAATTTTTTGTGGAGATATAAGAGTTTTTTTAATGACGTTTTTGGGATTTTCACTTTCCACAATCTGGAAAAAAATATAAATTGTAGTGGAGGACTTTATACAGGTGTAGAAATGGCAAATTTTTTAGTCAACCCTGATAAGCTACTGTCTAAATCAAAAGTATATTTCACAAAGATACATTTTTTATTCATCAGTAACTTGTTGTAATTCATAATTTTGCCTATCAAAAAAATTTGACAGTCTGCAGGATTGAGAAAAAAAAATCTAATGTATCTTGCAGTTTTTTCTTCTTTGACATTTGTCAAAGATGTTTGAAAAATAAATTGGACATAGAAAAAACTGTAAGATCCATTAGATTTTTTTTCAATTCTGAAGTCCGAGTTAGCCTTTGAAATTTTAAGATAAGTATTAGTATAATTCTGTCGCTCGTTTTCAGGTAGACAAAATTACAAATAAAGTTACAAATGAATAGAACATTTTTGTTTTGTGAATAATACTTTGAATTAATGCAGTAATTTATAATTTTAATTTTTTTACAAAATTGTGGAAATTTCCAAAAAGATCGATAAACAACTTCTAAATATCTGTCGAAAACCAGACATCTGTTAAATCTGTTAAAATCTGTTTTTCCATTAACGAGCGATAGCTGGTTATTGGAAACCACCGTTTCACTTGGTGGTGAACACTAACCCAACTGGCTACTGTCCCGTATCCTTGAGGAAATTAAATTGTAATAACAGCTGGTGAATTTAACATAGACCTAATGATATTAAATAAATATGCTTGAAAACTGTAACGAAAATATTGTAGAAATACACATTTTGGATCATTCAGGTCAACTTGTACACATTAGAGATCAAGATACACCATGTTCAAGTTATTAATATAATTCTGATGTTGACACCGTTCTCTCATTTCAGACTTCTGGTAATCTTTTGATTCTTTCAAATACAGTCATCAATTTGTACTCATTTCAAATCAAAACTCATGATATATCAAAGATGAGATTTATTGATTTTGAAGAACTACCTCTTCTCATAGAACTATCATTCAGCCCCTTTCATATTGCTTTTTGTGAAAACTACATAGCCTGTATGAATAAGGACACTTTACATTTCTTCAAAATAATAGAACACCAGGGACAAGATAATGAAGAACTGAACAGCAGTAATGAAACTGAATTCAATTTTATTCGTAAGTATTGCAATATATATTTATTTGAAATATTCAATCTCGTTCTTTTTAGATTCCATTGACGGACCAATAGATTATAAAAAAATATTGACAGAGGAAAAACTGAATTCCAGTCGTGACAAAGTAACTGTTAATCTTCCTACAATAGTAAAAGAAAATAGTTTGATTCACAAAAGTAGCCCATTCACTTATAGCGATAAGGATGTTAAATCCACAATCAGGCTGAGTTCACCTTTGGAAGTAAGATTATTTTGTTAATGGATAGATGAAAATTCATGTAATAACTCATCGTTTGTTTCATGTTTTTACAGTTTTTTAATTGTCACTGTTTTCATGTTGTAATTTTTTTTCTCTTTCTACAAATAAATTAGACAGTTTATAATCATAGAAGTTCATCTGGCAACTTAACGTACCGAGCCAAATCTTAACATCTATTTATCCATAACTATGAAACAGTAGAATTATTTCATAATAAAACTCATTGAAGTATTAATTTGAAAAATTACTTCTTGGTGTACAAAATGCGACTTAACATTTAAAAAAACTTTTACAACATATAAGAAAGCGAAAATAGAAAATACATTAGTTTTCAATACAAGTTGTGTAGTCTTTTATAAATGAAATTGATCATTTTCTCGATATGAACTATCGATCAACAATATTTAGCTGAGATATCAATATGTTGATCTTTTATTTAAAACTGAGGTATTAGAAAATACATATCAACTAAATGCTTTTACAATCAAGTCACTTGGAGAGGTTGTTGCCGAAGAAAAGAATGGTCCTGAGGTTCCATATTGAATTGTTACAATGTCAGGAAGAATTCATTTTAGTGTTTCACGTATCTAGCAAGACCATTTGTGATCCATTCTTTCTCTCCTGTTACATTGGTTTTCATTGGTTTTTTTTGTATGGGGCGTGCTGGATACTGAAAAGATCCATTTTTTGTAGAATAAGTTCCAGAATTATAAAATTGAAAATTTAATACAACTAAGACTTATTCCAATACTGATTGAAAGTGCACAGAGACAGGTGACGGAAGAATTTAAAAGCATGATATTGAAACCTTTATATATCGACCAAAGTTTGAACAGAACAACTGAAAAATCTACCAATCATGTATTAAGAAGCAACTTTAGTAAATGTCTGAACAGCGTCTTGTGCATTATTGCAACTCAGCAAGAAGGATACTTGTACCATTTTGATGATATTGGTGAGCTATATTGAGATGATGTGAAATAGTGAATTGATAGGAAGATAATATTAATTTGTAAAATTTTGCAGAACCTTGTATCGATAGAGATAATTGTCTGGCAATATATCCATTCACAGCCCCTGTATTCAAGTTAGTTATGGAGGATCATTTTCTACATGCTCTCACTGAAACAGGATTAGAATCGTATACATTGAGATATGGTCATCAGATGTGCAGAAATTTCGATACTGTGGATGATATCAATGTGGTAAGAAAATTCAATAAAATCAAAATCATTTGAAGGTTTACAAATTCTACAGTTGCAAAATACTACTGTAGTTTCTACTTCAGTTCAATATTCTTTTTTAAATATTACCGAAACTGTGTGAGGTCTAAGTTTTTTTTTGTATTGTTACCTATATGCCTTCTTTATAAATGAGAGACCAACTTATTATTTAATGGTTTAATCCAATACCAGGAACATAAATTTAACATTGCTTGTAGTTATTCTTCAATAATATACTTAGGGCTCAAATATTCACTTTTTATTTTCCAAAGTCGTTATCACGTCTTCCCTGATCTAGACTGATCAAAACTCTTGCAAAAGCTCCTTCTATAACCAAATAGTATCAGTTTGCAAGGTGTTCAAAAACATATTTTTCTGTTGACTGGCTCTTGTTTGCTTACGAGTTGAAACTTGCGCGACCTGAGAATTAATAATAACTTAATTCATAACATGTGATTTCTAGCGGAGCCAATGTCTATCGTATTTTAAATCTGCTCAAAAGCTGGTAAGCCATCCAAATGATAACCCTGCCCAACGTTACTTCTCTCAGATAGTAAACGAGTTTTCATAATGACCTGTTGTCCTCTCCTAAACCAATTTGTCAAGGAAAAATTATCTCAGGAGAAAGTACTGCAGGCAACTACACTCCAGGAATGTACCCCTGGTAGTAGGAGAATGGATACTCCAGATGCTCTCTAGCAGAGCAATAAGTATTAATGTAGAAGACATCACAGTAAAAGGATTGGTCATGAGGTGATGTCCACAGGGAGGGGTCTTATCACCCCTTCTCTGGAACATAGTTCTGGATACCCTAATTAATCACCTTAACAAAAATGGATTCTACACAATTGCATCCGCAGATGACATTGTTATCTTGCAGACTGGCAAATTCGTAAACACACTGTGCGATAGAGCGCAGGATGGGCTCAAATTAATAGAAACATGGTGTAAGGAACACTCACTGTCGATCAATCCCAAGAAAACTGAGATGGTCCTTTTCACCAGGAAAATAAGTTTAACAGGCTTAAAACCTCCCGAAATCTTCAAAAGCAAACCAAACTTCTCTGAAGAGGTGAAATACCTTGGTAATATCCTCGACAAGAAGCTAACATGGAACTCTCATCTACAGAGTAGAGCAAAAAGAGCATACGTGGCTTATGAGCAATGTCGGAGGACAGTGGGACGCGAATGGGGTCTTTCCCCCAGTGTAGTCGCCTGGATCTACACTGCAATAATAAGACCTATGTTAACGTATGAAGCCATTGCATGGGGACCGAAAGTTCTACAAGCAACGGCCATCCAAAAATTATATCAAATACAGCGACTGGCTTGTTTAAACATCACAGGAGCCATGAGAACAACACCAACCGCGGCAATGGAATTAATCACGGGTCTGAGCCCTCTGGATCTATACGTTAAGGAGGTTGCGTTAATGGCCATGGTACGATTGCGCACGGCTGGTGTAAACCTCGAAGTAGGAATGGGTCAATTGAGGCTGGGCCTATGGCGGGAAGCGTTTACTGCGCAACCTCTGCTGCAGGCAACAAGTGATGCAATTGAACCCAGGTTTGTGTTTAATAAACCCTACAAAATACAAATTAAGCAGAACACAGAGTCAGATGCTACAAATGCAATACGGATTTATACAGATGGCTCAAAAACCAAAGAAGGCTCAGGATGTGGAGTATAATCCAGATCACTAAGCCTAAGGATTAAGTGGGGAATGAGAAGAAATACCAGCGTGGTCCAAACAGAACTGGCTGGTATCTCAATCGCCACAAAAGAAATAACCAGGGCTAGCACTAGAGTGCCACCAAGATTTAGCCAAAGCCTCGGTAGATAATAACATTATCCTGAGGTGGGTTAAAGGGCACGACAGGAGTAAAGGTAATCGCATTGCCGACTCTTTAGCCAAGGAAGCGGCTGGACTAAGAATTTTAGGACCCAGTGGCACCCACAGTCTGATGACTTCGACAATTGTGGAACTAGTCAAATGTTACACCCATGCTCAATCTTTAAAGAGATGGGATGAAATCAAAGGATGTAATCTTGCCAGAATCACCTTGGGCGACCCTGGGAAGCTGGCGCCGAAGAAATATCTGGCGATGACCAGGAAAAATCTACGCCTTACAGTAGGATTTCTGACTGGCCACTGTCAGCTAAAGAAACACCTACATAATATGGGGCTAGTGGACACACCTCTATGCAGGATGTGTGAACAGGAAGATGAGACTGTCAGGCATGTCCTGTGCGAGTGCCCGGAGTTATCGTCAATAAGAGAGTGTGTGTTCGGCGAGTCTTGGCCTACACCTGCCGATATAAAGGAGATGTCTCCCAGTGACCTGTCCACCTTCCTGGAAAGGACAGGATGGACGATGACCTAGGAGGACAACTCCTCGGGAGGATGTACAATGGGTCACATGTGGCCTAAGTGCGTGGGCTTACACTCACCCTCCCTACTCTACAGATACAGATACAGAAACTACTAGAAAGTCCAATTAGTCGGTAACTTGTCGTATTCATAAATTTTGCGTACGAATTGAAAAAAAAACAATTGAAAAATTTAAATATCGATACTTAGCTAAGTAGTTTATATTACACAGTATCTTTTCGGAGTGAAATTTTCAGTTTACCCCTTACTACATTCCGGCAGATTCTTTATTGATTCATCATTCATTTTTTCAAATCGTGGAAGGTAATAAACCCAAAAACACAGTATAAAATATTAAGTCCTCCACAAAAAAGTGTCGTTTAAAGAACCTGACCAAAAGTATTGCCTCTGAAGTTCATCAAGGAAAGGATGGTCACATTAGAGTGGTAGATGTGAAAATGTCCATGGATACATTTGAGAGACTTCTGACTAAGTTGTGCACTCTCAATGTTGATGAACTACATAGTATTAGTTGAAGAAGAGGAGCTCATCACCAGGAGGGAGATTATGACAAGAACCAATCATGTTTTGAAAAATTTTGACAATTTGTGTCTCGAAAACAAACGATTTATTTTGACGAGATCCACCACATACTTAGTTTTTGAAATGTTCTCAGCAACTTTACTTAGCGCCCTAGAAGCTATGTGATATGCATCGATATATAAAATTGTAAACATATCGAAAACGATCACGATCAGGAAGTGTATCTTTTTTACTTGGAAAATTTCAACACCCTGAATCTCCGAAATGAAGCATTTCCAGACACAAGTTTATATAGACTTTTATTCTTAAAATTGTCTCAGGAATGCGGACGGTAGCCGCCGTGTTGGTCGTAATTCAAGCCCCAGGTTGAACGATCGATTTTCACTTGCTATCGTCCAACCCGTGTTAGGAATCACACGTTAAAGATAAGACCTCGTTAGTCCTTAGCTCGCATAAGTTTCGACTTCTGAGGGTTGTCTTTCGTAGGGGTGCGACAGCTGGTTAACGGAAAAACAGATTTATTTATTTTTTTATTTATTTATTCATCAACGGGTGACACCCAATTGAGTTTAAAAGATTTCACAATAGATTATATGAATACAACAAATAATTACATCTAACTTACTTGCTAAAAGTAAAACTAATTTATTAATAAAGAATAACAGTAAGAAAATAAATTTACTGAATTGAAATATTAATTAAATGAATGAATAATTAAGATATGGTAAATTTAATAATTTAGGATGTTTATGTTTATATTTTTTACCATTTATAATTTATTTCTGAGCGAGCGTAATGCAACCTTAAATTTTGTTTCGGTCAATGAAAAGAAGTCCAGATCGACTTTATTACCACCAATAGCAACTCTAGACAGGGGAGAATGTTTACCGTAGTTACAACGATGAAAATCTATTGCAAATATTTCTGTATTCCTTGTACTTCTAGAAGGAACATGTAAGCCAATTTGTGCTAGCAATGCAGGGCAGTTAATACGAGAATTTAATAATTGGAATAAGAGTTTTAAGTCAGTTTCCACTCTACGACTACTTAGCTTCATTATATCTGCAACCCTACGAATATCATCTAATGAATGGTCCTTCAAGGGCATTTTTAACTTGAACACCAAAAATATAATAAATTTGTTTTGTACCCGTTCAATGTTAAGTGCAGGAATTTCATAGATGGGTGACCAAATGGAACTGCAATAATCTAAGACTGATCTTACCAGGGTGAAATACAGCATTTTTATACATTCAATATTAGAGAAGTCCTTGGAAGTACGACAAATGAAGCCTAGCATTTTTGTTGCTTTGTTTATAATATAATTATAATGTAAGTGAAAGTCCAGTTTTTTATCCATCACTACTCCTAAATCAGTTACAAATTCGACACTTGTTAAAAGTTCTCCCAATATGTAGTAATCATAGTTTACAGGTGTAAGTATTCGATAGTACGTCATACATTTACATTTATTCACGTTGAGATTCATATCATTTTGTGAACACCATTCACTAAATCTGTTTGTAATACTAAGCAATCGTCTGGTGTTTAAATTATCTTAAACATTTTTAAATCATCTGCAAAAAGTAAGATGTCAGTATATTTTAAGTTAACTCTGATATCATTAATAAAAATGTTGAAAATAATCGGCCCTAGATGGCTTCCTTGTGGTACACCTGATAAAACATTAATTTCGTGAGATATGAATTCCTTGACTTTTACATATTGAGATCTGTTACTAATATAGCTTATCATTCATTCCAATAGTTTTCCACACAATCCAATTGCTTTCAATTTCTTACATAAAATTGAATAATTCACTGTGTCAAATGCTTTGGAAAAGTCAGTATAGATGACATCTACTTGATGTTTCTCCTCCAAAGCATTCAACACTTACTGTGAAAATAACAGTAGGTTGGAAGTTGTTGATCTGCCTCTGGTAAAGCCATGTTGTTCATCTATAAGAACTTGATTAACTGAATCTTTGATTTCGTCACATACTGTGGACTCAAGCACTTTGGGTATAGCACTGATAATACTTATTGGGCGATAATTCTGTATATTAGCTTCATCACCAGATTTATGAATAGGTGTTATGAAGCTTGATTTCCAGTATTGAGGAAATATACCAAATTTCAGAGAAGAAGAGAAAAGCGCTAATAATGGTTTTGCTAGTGTAAATCGGCAGTTTCTCAATAAAATACTTGGTATTCCATCCGGACCAGGACCTTTATTAATGTCTAATTCCCCTAGCTTGGTTAGAATCGTTTCCAGGTTAATAGTGCAGTTACTTATGTGGAGGGTATTATCGTAACTAATTTCTGGTATATTAGTCAGCTCATTAGGTTTATAAATAGATTGAAATTCTATAGCAAAATTATTTACAATATCATTACCATTTCCAAAATACTGATCACCCTAATACATATTTTCGGGCAGACCAGGATTTTTTCTTTTATTATTAATACAATTCCAAAACTGTTTAAGGTTTCCTGTTGTATTTATATTGTATTCAGTGATTCGTACAAAATTATCATAATTGTGTTTACTTAGTTCATTGCATTGTCTTCTAAGGTTGAAAATATCAAATAATTATCCCAATTTTGACTTAAACCGCTTATGTGCTATTTGCTTTCAGATTTCAGAAAAAGATGTCATACGTCACTTGAATATTTCAACGTATATATGTTACACTTTGTATATTTCCATTCATGAATACGTACATGCATTCTTCATCTACATTTTATTTATGTCTTTTATACTTTTTTTTATAATTAGTGTCTTCATTAGATAGTTCAATTTGGTTTTTCATTAATCAAAAAAGTTCTGTGCTTTGTCAACACTAATGAAAATTTAAAACTGATATATTTTACAATACCTACCTGAAATCATTTTACATTATTTTTAGAATAGCACGTTTGTTTCAAGTTTCATAATTCACATAATGTTTTTAAAATTTTACTCATAAAAGTAATTTGTTTTTAGGCTTGCCCTTCCATAACCGACTCTATTTGCCTGGTGGGCCTGAGACCATTCTTGGGCGTAGAACAAATTTTATTATCTGAAAATTATATGGTTCTTTTAGCAAATTCTGAAACCTCACCTGCTCATTCAGCCAGCTCAAATAGTAGTTCAAATGTGTCATTCCTGACTTTGTACAACCTGGAGTTGCCTTCTCCAAAGATGGTGTTCAATGACATTTCAATTGTGGCGAATGTTCATAGATTTACGTCAGTTCAGACATATTGTCAGTTGATGAGTGAGGCTCATATGGTGTTACGAATGGTTTTACTCCTTAAAAAATGGACAATGAGCGATGAAAATGTGAGATTGATTTTACCGAGCAATACCAAAAATGATGATGTGATAGAAACTTATAGAATATCGTGTGCTCTTTTAGGAGATCATTATATAATGTAAGTACCCTAGAAGTTTATTTCATTGAAGAAAAGAGAATTGAAACTTTCTATGTTTTTTACCACTTTTATTTGTAACTGACGTTACTGCAGTTTCGTCCTATAAGGACATTTTCAAACTTATACATTAAACTCTTTTGTTTTTTATTTTTTTTTACTTCCGGTATATACAATCACTAATTGTAGACCTAACTTGGTCATAAAAAATGTCAAATTCTATCTGGTGGAGTTTATAAGTAAGTTCAGAGTGCAATACCTTCAAATAATGTTGCAGGATACTCCTTTTTGAGAACAGTGCTTTGCACTCTTCTTTTAGCCAGATCTCTCATGCCTTCATTATCACCTTTTCTGCTGCTGGTGTTTTTGTCCTGGTTCTGATAATGTATTTCGGGGTAATTTTTATTCTTAAGCACTCTTGGTTGAACCATAAGTTTTGTGATGCTTGATAGTACTTCATTTTTGGTTTAAAGTAGTATGTGGCTTGTCTAGCTGAACTTGCTTCTTTCAATAAATTTATGAATGTAACCGTTACTACCTGGTAGGAAGTCATAATGAAGAAAAGAGAATTGAAACTTTCTATGTTTTTTACCACTTTTATTTGTAACTAACGTTACTGCAGTATCGTCCTATAAGGACACTCTCAAACTTATAGGACGAAACTGCAGTAACGTTAGTTTCAAATAAAAGTGTTAAAAAACATAGAAAGTTTCAATTCTCTTTTCTTCATAATGATTTCCTACCACGTAGTAACGACTACATCCATCAATTTATGGTTTCATTGAACATGCTAGATTTTCTTACTTCCTCTCTTCTCATTGGATTTCCAAGCGTGACTCTTTATTGAATTGCCTAACTTCACGTTGTGATAGGTACGTATAAGATGATTCCAATATCCATCAACTTTTCATACAAAAACCCCCTTATTATGTTATAACTGTACCCACAAATTGGAATAAAAATCTGCCACCTAGGTTAAACTGTTATTAAAATTTGAGGGTCGATATTCTTTTTTGTTATGAGTCTTAAATATGTGTAGAATAGGTTGAGTTAGATGGCAGTGGAATTGCGTAAAATGTTGCCATTTCCTCTATATCATCTGGAATCATAATAAGTAAATTTATTGGTTCATTGGTAGTCGGTAGTGTTTTTTTCCTGCATCTACTCTGAACATTTTAAAATCATCCCAGTTAGAACGGAAGTTATAAGGAAATGTATGTGACAGGTGGGACTCAATATATTGTATTCTAAGGCCTTTGACTGTGTGTGGCATGAGAATTTGCTGGCCAAACTTCGATGCTATGACATTTCGGATCATTTTTGTGTATGGCACTTCAACTTCCTGAAAGAAAGTTCCCTGGAAGTGGCCGTCGATGGATATCTCTCGAATACTTTCACCATCAACGCTGGTTCCCCAGGGATCCATATTGTCTCCAACCCTCTTTTTATTGTATATCAACGACTTATTGGAAAAAAACAAGAATCCAATATATTGGTTTGCTGAAAACAGCACACTTGTCTCGTCATTCCATTTGGATTCCAGGACATCGGCTACGGAGGCACATCTTCACTGGCAGCAGGAGGTTGCATATCCTAATGAGGATCTACAAGTGATTTCGAATTGGGGTGGAAGTAGCCAGGTTCAATTCAATGTCACAAAAACCCAGGCATCGGTTTTCTCCAAGAAGATAAATGTCTCCGAACAAGATATAATAATGTCAAGTCATATAATTCCGCTTTCTGCTTCGATGAGTTTGTTGGGGGTTAAAATGGACACAAGTATGTTATGGCACAATCATGTCACTGGAATTGCAAAGGCTGCTTCGCAAAAGCTTGGAACACTGTTTCCAACCAGAAAACTGTACACATCTCAGCAAGTTTTGATGCTTTATAAAGCTCAGATCAGGCCTTCTTTGGATTATTGTTCTCCGCCCCCAAACATACCCTGAAGTTGCTGGATTCCATTCAGAAAAAAGGCACCCCTCTGATTGGAGATGTGAACATCACATGCAACTTTGATAGCTTGGAACATCGAAGAAAGGTTGGAGATTTGTCTCTTTTCTATAGATACTTTAACGGAAAATGTTCAAGTGACTTGGCACACTTGATTCCACTAAGAGCGGTACATATCAGAATTACACGAGGGGCTGTGGCTGCTCATCGTTTTGAGGTTCAACTCAGTACATCTCGAACTCCACTGTTTAAGAACCCTTTCATCTGCGGAACTGCGTTTATGTGGAATAAATTTCCTGAAAACGTTTTTCCAGTGATTCAAATCCAATGTGAATTGCTACTTTTGCACAGGCACCGCTCTGAGAGCGTCTTGAGGATTTTCCTGTAGTGCTTGTGTTTTATCTTAAAATAAAAATTGAGAAAGATAGATTGATTGCAGTTTGATTCATATCCTCTCGGGACAGTGTCAAGCAAGGAATACTTATTTTTTATGAACTTTTTTTTGTGTGGATAGTCTACATTATTCTCTTGACAGTTTTCGTTGATGATATGAATTGAAACGGATTAACTGGAAACTAATTTATATTTCTCAAATTATATTTCACTAGCTAATCCCCATGGCGTGTACAACATATTTATTCAACTTTTGTAGGCCAATTTATTTTATGATACCTTGGGATACATTGTTGCAATTTTCATAGTGAGGTCTTTTCATTTTGAAAATGTAATTCGTTCCAGTTTACTCGCTGATAATGTAGTTTTCTATAGGAGAAAGAATTTTTGAAATCATTCAAGTGGTTCTTGACGGAAATATTTCATCTTCATATTATTAGTTTAGATGATATCTTCTGAGATACTCCTCGAGTGTGGTATAGAACCTTGAAGATATTTTTAGAGGTACTTTCAATATTACATTTACATTTTTATAACATTGAATTTTAGGTGTAATAATGAAGATGAATACAGTCTTGCTATTCCCTATTATAAAATGGCCAGAATCTTACCTATCGAGGTTTTAAAAAGAGTGAAAAAAATACAAGAACAATCGGGAAACCAGGTAGGCATTCTTTGTTGAAATTTTTCATTGTTAAGATTCACATATCAGTTGATATTTAATCTTCTGATCAGTTCAAGATGATATAGAAAGTTTGAAAATTGTTTTATTTCAGTCTACAAAAGGTTTGATGCATTATTTGAAGAAAATTTTGTTGGAAGTTAAAGTAGGTTCTGATGCCGACAAAATATTTGGTACAAACTCTAAAGAAAATTTATCTGAATCGATTTTGGATTTACTGGAAAACCACTGTTATCGAGATCTGCCGAATTTGATATTGAAAAGTAAAATAATTAGGGAATATTCAACTGATAAGTTGATTTCCATTCTAACTGAGAAACTTTCAGAGTGAGTATGAATTATATAAGTTGCTTTCTTGTGATATATTCTTAATAAATTAATAATATTCCTTTCAGAGATTTTCCAAAAATAGTTGAAAAGCATTTAGTGTTAACAATTTTATACATACAGAAATGTAATATGAATAAAGCGCGGGAGTATTTAGAAAAAATATCCAAAGATTGTATTTATAACCTCGTTCTGGAGAACTACGACCTTCTTTTTGAAACAACATATTCTGTGAAGAATCGAAACAAGGGTGTAATGACTTTTTCCGAACTGACTATTTTGCTTATAAGTGTCTGCCCAGAGTTATTGTCCTCTATTTTCGTTTCTCTAATGATCAACAAAAAAGTTATCAATCTGAATAGAATCATCAAGGTGAGTATGTAATTTCATACCAATTATTTCTTCATGTGGCTTTTCAAGAAATCAAAAGTATGTTTTAATATGAAATTGAATAATTATTAATTTCTCTAAAAAGCTTGTTTGAAATGATTTATACTGTATTTATACTGATTTATACTGCATAATCGGAACCAAGAATACATCAATTATGTTTATTTTTTGCAATTTTTCTACAATGTTTTCTAAGAAGGCGCTAAAGGGCCACAGAGTATTTTTAGTTTTTCAGTTTATAACTGTCGATTAGCCATATTTATTAGTGTCATCACTACATAGTATAAAATAAAGTTGCTTCTTGCTGTTTATTCCTTAAAAAGGTCTACAAAAAAGTCTGCGATGATGTATGTCTATCTCTTAGAGATAATCCACAATAAACATTTTTTGTATTCTACTTTTTTATGAAGCAATTTTAAGAAATAAAGCATTAACATTTATCCAATTGAGTAGCTTAAATACATTGTGCATTTAATATAGATCAATATGGCCCTTTACGGCATGTAAGTTAAATGAATATTTTCGAAAATTCTACAGATTTGAAATGCAGGGACGTAGCGGTTGTGGCGTTACCGGCCAGGGGACTAGCTGTGTCTATAAATAGCACGTCGAAGGCCGCCCTTCGTCTTATAGCACAAGTCCGAAGCCGGGGCGTGTCGCTAGTTTACTTACAATCTACAGTTCAAACTATAGTTCAAGCTGTCGTTTATCTATAATCTACAGTTTGAATTATCCGCATCTTGCTGATTATTAATTCATGTCAGTATACCCCTAATTCAAATATATAAATGTGAGTTTTTAGGTATTTCTGGAATATCTTCCATCCAGCATTAGCAATGACAGCAATTCAGCAAGCTTGGTCCTTCAAAAAACACTAGAAACATATTTTGAACAGTATTTTTCGAAGCCTGAAAACATTGATTTGAGTAAAATTATATATGAGAGAGGGGCATGTGAAGCCATGAAACTTTTGGTGAGATCATACTTATCGCAATTACAAATCCTTCAGTTGCGTGAAGAAAGCATGAAAAAAGAGGGGAACAGTTTTAGGTAAGATGGCGATGTTTGTTTTGAAGATAGATGACTGATAGATTCAAATTGTTTTCCAGCCACAATAACAAAGAAGATAAAGATGTATTCGAAGATGAAAATGATGATAATAATAAGGACCGACATCAAGAAAAACTAGGGTATAATCGAATAAACCAAACGTACTTCGAAGAACAGATCAAGAAACATGAAGGTTCATATTTATTCTCTAGTCTTCGGTATGAATATTTAGACAAAATGCAACCATTCCAATTGGAAATATGCTCAAAGCTTTACGAAGCTTGTATTGATAACTATCCTGTCACAGCACAGTGTTCAGCAAATGAAGAGGCTGATCTTATATTGAAAAAGTTACAGGCTCTGTTGTGCAGCCAAGTTGTTCCAAAACAAGTTATTACAGAGGTAATAAGCCACTAAGATATTCATTAATCTTATTAATTATAATTGAACTTTTCTCTCAATACTTCATGAACCCTACAATTTTTATGAATCTCTTTCTGATCATTTGATTAAAAATACTTTTTTATTGATAGAAAATCTATACTTCAACGAATAATATATTTTATTTTATTATTCATTTCATTTTTGAAAATTTCGATTTCTAATATCTGTTTCACCTTATTTAAATAAAAAATTGGATTTTGCTCAAGTTAAATGAGATTAATGAATAGGTTAGGTTGCATTATCTTTTTAACCAGTATGTTTCTTATTATCGAAATAACATCTTCCTTTGTAAATTTTTATATTTGGTCGACAGCCAGTTGAGCAAAATTGTAATTTTATTCAATAAATTACAATTATTATTATTATTATTTTATGACCATTTTACCATATTGACCAACTGCTTATTGAGTATTTCTCTCTCTAAAAAACTATCATTCAATATTAAAGTAATTTAACTAGTTCGAAACTCATCTGATTTTATACTGAATGGATTGAATGAATTTACAGAAACGAAATCTAGTAATGGAATGAAAATTTACAAGGAACTGTTTTGAAACCTATGTTTGACTTTTACATATCTAAATCTATCATAATTTCTTATAATTTGCAAATGGTCTCGATTGAAACAGAAATAAGTCTTTGTGGAAGATTCATGCCCTCATTTTCATTGCAATGTGACATTCTGCCTTCATCAAAATAGGTTAAAAATTGTATTACAAGTATTGTTCATAATTGTAATCCACTTGCCTATTAGAGATGTATTTGATTTTCTTACCGTATATGATCTTGAAAATATCTGAGCTTCGCTTCTATAGTAAGAAACACAAAATTATTCAAGTGAAAACTGAAAACACTGACTCAACTATTCTTTTAATAGAACTGCAATAGTCCAGACAATGTTCACACTGGCCCAGTTGAAGATTGGTTTAGTACAAATCATTATTATATAAGTAGACGACGGATTTTAACATTCAATACAAATATTACAGTAACTAAATACAGCTCTGCTTTAATCGTTGAATTTTTTTTATTCGACAATATGAAGAGCTTATGATAAAAATGTCTGGTCAGTCAGAAACAATCCCAAGTCTACCAATACAATTTAAAAAAATAATTGAATCGGAAATCACTAATGTCTTGACAAGGTTAATAATAGAATTGGAAAATTTTTAAACTCACAATTACTAAATGACGGATTTCAATAGTAATTTATTCAAATTTCAATTTTGAAATAAATATTTTTTTATGGTTTTAATAAATAAGTATAGACTCTTCAGAAAATATCTCTACTAATTGATGGATATAGCCATTACTACGTGGTAGAAAATCATAATGAAGAAAAGAGAAATGAAACTTGTCCTATACAGACATTTTCAAACTTATAACAATAAACTTTGCAGTAACGTTAGTTACAAATAAAAGTGGTAAAAAACATGGAAAGTTTCATTTCTCTTTTCTTCAATATCTCTACTGTTTTTCAAAGATTATTTATAATGAATATTTAGATTATGTGCGATTAGAAATAATTTTCAAACAACCAATTGTAATGTTAATGAGGAAACGTTTTTAATTTTTTTGCAATTATTATTAATAATAATTATTCAATTAAACTACTTACTTTGCAGATAGAAAACAAGTCAAACTGACTACTTCACTAAATGATTGATTAACAACTTTTTAACAATTAAACTAAAATAAACTAACCTGAATTGGAAACACAGTTTTTTAACAATGGAGTTAAATAAGCTAACTCAAATCGAAAATACAATTTGGCTGTACTATAACTTAGATTCGTATAGACGTACGCCAGGTTGATCTTCAACCATATACTGTAACATATCAAATACAATGTTTTTAAAACGCTTTATATTGAAGTGTTGAAGGTGAATTCGTTATCTACGCCAGTATTCTTTTTGTTTTTTATTCTGTAGGTAGCTGTGTTTTTTTTCTAGGTGAATGGTTACCTTTCTGTCAATGAAAATTTGAGAGGCAACGAAAGTTTGCAGTCAATTATTATGGGTACCAACGATGCTATTTTATTACTTATTGATGCGTGTCCACAGTGCCTCCTTCAGTTTGGAAAGGTAAGAGTATTAGCAATAGGCATTTAAGAACTATAAAAGTAAACACATTGTCGAAAAAATCTACTGATTTCAGTTGGTACAATTTTATATAACATTCTGCAACAACCTGGAAAATGGACAAAATTCATTTCACTTTGAAATTTTTCAGGACCGTTTCAGTAGAACAGATGAATGGAAACTTTTGATAGCAACTGTACAGAGAAGAATCTTGAAGTTATCTCAGAATGTGAACCTGAAAAGAGTGTGTTTTTTCCATAAAAAGATTCTTAAAGGTAAAGTGCTATGCAAGCTGGTCATCAAATCTAAGGAATATTAAACCTTTAGAATATGTTCTATCACATTATAATCTAGTAGAATTAAATCATTAGGTATTGATAGTGATATCCAATTAGCTCATGAGACATCTATTGCACATCCATTTTGGATATTGTAAAAACACGCTATTTATAAAATAGTATAACATAAATTATTCAATACAACTAAAAAACTACCTTTTGTAAGTGAATTATTGGGAAGCCATTAAATTTCGATTTTTAACATTTAAATTGGATATCTTGTGGATTGTATGGCTATTTTTTCAAAAAACAAAATCCCGTTATATTCTGAATATACTTCATAATCAACAAAAATTACCAATTTAAAAAATTGGGTAATTTTCACTGATTACTTTCTCATTGATTATGTTGAATATCATATTGAAATTAATTTTTTCATCATGTACGAATGTGGATTCATTAACATTTTCTTAAACTTTCAGATATTTTGACCTATGTAGCTTCAAATATGACACTTGATCAACTTGTTCAAGTCTTTCCTCAACGATTTAGTGTGAATAATCAGGATAACACTAGTGACATATCACTACCTATTGATCGTCACATTACGACTGAAACAACTTGCACCGAAGATGATTTGGATCTTCTGAAAGAAATTCAAAACTATGAGCCGTACGTTATCATATGCAAAGAAACGATGCATGCTAATCAAATAAACAAGCTAATAATTACAACTGGACAGCAATTGTTATGTTCTTTGAACCTGTAAAATGATTATCTTAGTGTCGGTTCAGAAAGTGTTTTCACTTAGTTAATTGACTTTATTTATTCATTACACGACCTCAGATTTAATACATAACATATATATGGCATTGTGTAGTTGACATAGGTTTTCATAGTTTTTATCTAAAACACCGAAAATCTCTTGATTTAATATTGTATGTTGAAAATTTGAGAGGGCAATTATATACTCATCGGTTTACCCCCATTTTCTGCTTCATCCTTTTTGTTTTTTTTAATGGACCCATCAAACGTGTCTATTAAAAAGTCATGTTTTGGAGTTCAGTTTTATAGTTGAATACATTATTCTATATCATTGTCTTTTTTATATACTCACTGAGCGGGCTCAGAGGCATCGTTTTGGCACCGACACACACCTTAGGATGAGGCATCACTTAGAAGAATTCTTAGCTCCACGGGTGACACTTCATTTAATTTACAAATGAAGAATTCAACTCTTCATTGACTAACGAAAATATTATTCATATAAGGTATAATTGTTAGAATGTCAATAAAATTTTATATTTTTAACTTATAATATTATATTTTAAATTATGGTTGTACTGGTTACAAAAAGATAATAAAATGATGGATTCCTTCTTGATTATACTTTAAAGCGATGTCTCGGTGCCATTATGGTAAAATTAGGTTTTGAATGAAATTTTTTTTTGGTGTTCTTCACATATTATTATCATTGTAGGATTTTCAATACTCTCAAGAGGTTGTGTGTGGCTCTCTATATCGCAAAAGATTTTTTTATTGGATTCAGAAAATTTAAAAAACAATTTAAATGATGTTCTATCTCAAAATCGAAAAATTGAGGTCATTTCCGAAAAAAATTTTCGCCAATACTCCAAAATTTGACTTTTAGTAAACATATGTGATAGTTCAAGTTGAGATACTGGAAGAATAAAGAAAAATAAAGGATATAGCATGAGTCGTTGACCCACGTAACATATACTCTATACTTTTTTTATTCATATTTTATTTCTTGGTTTTAGATGCATTAATTATAAATCTTATAAAAACTATTAAGTTAGGTTCTGTCACTTATAAATTGAATATTCAATTGTAATATTCTTTTTTAGAATAATATCATGTAGAATTGAAATTAATTTTCAAATTTTCACTTCAGTAGGTAATTTTTTATTCACTCACATGAAATATAGACTATGAAATATATGTAGTGCTTAGTGAATAATTCAAATCTTGTTTGATTTGTCTCTTGTGGCTGTGGTTAGTTTTATTTTATAACTAAGTGAACAGTTAATTAGGAATGCATCGAAAATAAGAGCTGGGTAGCATTCAAAGAGGTTTGAGTTTTTGTTGAGGAGTTAGTGGGTCCCTTGTAGTCCCTATGGAATTGATTTTTTTAGGTGTTTTAATAGTTCTATTGATTAGTGAGTAGTCACATTGACAGATATAATTGCTGGTGTGTTTATCTATACTTAACACTTTGAATAAAATATTTTTTCTATAATATTTCGTCCCATGTTGAATATCAATACAATCATATCAAACGCATAATAGCTGAATGGTGTTGGTTAGATGAAGAATGACAAAACAAAATTTATCCAGACACTCTGAAAAAAAATGAAGATGGAAAATCACAGTTGAAAGTTTTTTTGTTTGAATTAAAAAAATGTCCACCGGGATAGTGAAAGTTTTTTATTCTTCATTCTTCACCACTAAAACTAATAGCAGGGACTAATGGTACTTTATCACTCAAGGTTGAGAATGAAGCATGATATGCCGATTATATTGAATTGAAAGAGGTACAGTCTTGACCATTATGTAGTTCAAAAACAAAATCCACAAAGAAGACTAAAATTTTTGTCAACTAATTCTGCCTAGCTCTGTTTTCTGTGTTATTGATATTTATTACTTGTTTGTGATTTAGGCTGTAGGAACATTTTTACCCTATCAATATGACCAAAGAATCAGTTTGAAAATTTTATTGAGAGTTGGAGAAAAATTGCATTTTATTGTTTAAAAAAAAATTTTAATATACCTTAATTATCATTAGGTAGTACTTTTGAAATTTATCTACTTCGAAATTTTTTGTAAAATATGGTTTATTATGAAAAATAAAAGTATGGACAATTCTCATCTGTACCGATATTGCACGAAGGTAGAACATATGACTATAAAATATGTTTGCTTTGAGCTTTTTGTCATATTATGATATCACTCTTTTTAAGATGAATGTGCACCCTATCATGAATATATTCATAGTTGAATAGAATTAAAATTAAATTGAGCCCCTTTGTTCCATTTGAACATGGAATATATGTGTTTGCTTGTTCTGTTATTTTTTTAAAATCTTTTATGATTTGAAAAATAATTTTATTGAAAATTATATAAAATTATATTCTTGTTGAATATTATTGTAAAATTTTAAATGGATAATAGATGTAATGATGAAATTTCGATGTTTTCCTCAGATATCCTACATCTCCTCAAGTTTTAAATACAAAATATGAAATATTGATAGGGAATCAATAAATTTGATTCGCTTTTTCCATGCCATTTTCATTACTTTTAGATTTTTCTTCTCCTCGATTTATCTAGAACATTTCAAAGTATGTTGTTATTTTCAGATATTACTTTTGTTTGCTCAAAATTTACGATGTGAACAAAATTGAATAAATGATAAAAAATCCTATATTTTTATGTTTTACTGTTGAAAGAAAAACGTTTTTGTAACAGGAAATACAAGGTATGTTATACCTATGTATGTTAATACTCATCGATGATAATTCTTTAATTTTATAAAAATAGAATTTGGACTATTTGGAGAAATCATATTTTTGGAAATAATACTATTTTGTTAATTTTTTAATACATTCAATTAATTTTTGATATACATAATTCAATGTGTGCCCGTTTTGGTATTGCTATATATTTTTTGCATTGCAATCTGTTACCAATAGCATATTGGGGATTAATTAGTGTCTCTGAACATTCCAGGTATTTTAATAACCCCCAATTTTTTGAAAAGCGTTTCTTTTCTTATAAGGAAAGTGTTGTTTTTCTGTCAAAATATTTCACTTTTTTTTTTCTTTATATATTTATTCATGTAAATTAATGACTATTGAAACGTATCAACTTTGACGTAGACAACTCCCGAACTTTTTTATTAATCGGGTCATGGGGGGGCTCCTGACTCCTGTGACACCCCTTGATTATGGCTTTGGGTGAAATGATTTTATATTGAATAACTCTTGATTATTTGATTATTCGTTATATTCACAATATTCTACACTGGATTATACATGAAATTTACAAAAATATATGAACACCTACATTTTAAATTTACACATATATAGAGGGTATTCTATTAAGAGGGATAATAATATCATAGTCAGGATATATAAAAAAACTTGATTTTAGTTTCGCAGAATTTAGACACTCCTATAAAATGAACTTTAATTTTTATTGGGAATAATTAGCTAAGATCATATAAATTCATTCACTAATTTCTCAGAAATTTGCATCAATGTTGAAAGTTATTTGTATTATTTATCTCATAATCTATGAATATCATATAAAATATGTAATCGGGCTGGAGTTCAACTTTCCTTTGAGAACAGAAAACATAAATAATATTGCTAGATGAAAACATATATGAACAAAACTTCCCTCTGCTGTAGAAAAGTTGATCAAAGTTACTCCTAACTCTGCATTCCAGAAAACATGTATTTTCTTAAATATATTATTTTAATCACTGGTTTGAACTAAACTCAATAAAAATATCAAAATGAATTGAATTTCACCAAGCAAAATTTGTTATAACAAATTATGGGCACTATCACTCTAATCGCTCAGGAAGATTTTGGCTATAATATTCATTTTGTTGATTTTTGATATTTTTTGTGAGTACTTCTATTATTGTAAGACATAACATACAAAAAAAAAGAATCTCTTGTTTTTAATCGAAAAGGTATCATGTCGAATTGTAAGTATGTAATACTAAACTAAATGTTTCCAATTACAATATTTGACGATTTCATAACTGGTTTATCAAATTGTATGCAGATATTTCAATTGTTTTGTTTGTTATAACACACATTTGTAAACTAACTTCGGACATATAGTACAATCTGAATTTATTAGTTCAATTGCTACGTCTAGATGAGGAAAGTTTCTTCTTAATTTTTTGTGTGATAAAAAAATTAATATTCTTCCGCATCTGTACCTCATGATAAACACAATTCTGCCAAAACATGAACTAACTCATACATTTTGTAAAATTTTATGATGACAAATTTGGTACTGGTCCCTTTTGAAAAATGGTACATTTTTCTTTGAAAGTGTTGAATTTTCTCCAGTCATTTCTGCAGAAGATTCAAGAGAGAAATCCGTACATGCAATGATTGTTCAACAATAATTGATTTTCAAATTTAAAGCAAGAACTACATAACTTCATCTAGTCTTCAAAACTAAAGCATTCTTTGGATTGCGGTGTATTCAACTTTCAATTCATCCATCGGACTGATGAGCGAATCGATGACATTCTGATTAATCATGTCAGTACCAACCATAAAACGGTTGGTGTCCGAAAGATTTCGGAGGCTGGTGCGGGTGGTATCCATAAATACTGTGCTGCATACTATTCTGTCCAAAACCACTCAAACTTTGGGGTAGCGGTTGAGTCAGTTGTCCAAGAGGGCTTGAAATACTTTGGTTGTTTGTAGTTGGACTGAGATTTCTCATTTGATGGCCCGGAGACATGTGCCATTGAGATGGTAGATGTTGAATTGTGTTGGATTCATTGCAGGAAGGAGCATCCTCGTTACTGTTACTGTTACCTGAAATAGATTGTTTCGATTTATTTTTCCTTTTGAAGAAATACTACGAATGGAGAGACGCCACATCTACGGCTTATATTCGAAATTATTCATTGAGAGAAAAAATCATAAAGTAATAACAATAATTTACTATGCAATTGAATCAATATCAATATTTCCAGGATCCTATTGGTTGTCCCAGAATTAAATGAGACTATTCGATTATATTTATTTAATTCAATAGAGCCTTTTAACAAAACTACCTACTACAATAAGCTTTGCATTATTCAATCATTTCAATCATCAAAGCTTGTTGTTTTTTCCTTTTTCCCATAATAATATCAAATTCATCCTACTGGCATAAATTTTCAGTATTTTGAATATATATCTTAGTCAAATTGGTCAAAAGTATGAATGCATTTTTTTGATTGACTCACCTAACTTTCTAGTTTTCCACAATTTTTTACGAACATGGTATACCCATTTTGAAAAATTTGAAAACTTCAAATATCTTCTAACTACTTCAGTGAAATAATTTCAACTTTCTAGTGTTTTCATCCAATATCCGATACTGAATAAGAAATTTACAGTAACATGATAGTGGATTGCCGTTGGATTGCGAAATTTCGTTCTGGAGATTTTAGCCTCGAAGATGAGTCCCGAAGTGGTCAACCTATAGTAATCTAGGACGAGGATTAGAGGTCCCTGGTGGAGACTGACCCATCACAAACGGTGCTTGGGATGGCGAGTTCTTTCGCGTCAGTCCTCATGCGGTTTTTGATGGTTCAAAATGTATTGGAAAGGTAAAAAAGCTCGAAAAGTGAGAGCCTCGCGATTTGAACCATCGATAGAAAATGTCATGTTTCGAGGTTTGTTCTCCTTTGCTTTTGCCCAACACAAAACGATACTTTTTTGGATCGGATCGTCACATGTGCTGAAAAGTAGATCCTCTACGACAACAGGATACGTTCAGAACAGTGGTTGGACACCGATGGGTCACCCAAGCACTTCCCAAAAGCGGACACCCACCAAAAAGACCATGGTTACTGTACGGTGGACAGCGGCTGGTATGATTCACTATAACTTTCTGCAACCGGGCCAAACCATCACAGCAGAGTCTTATTGTGGGGAAATTGTCGTAATGTACTGAAAATTTCGTCAGCAGCAACCGACACTGATCAACAGAACATGATTATAATACATGACGAAACAAACAACTACTAGTTCGGATTTGAAGGCCTTCAAATCCGAATGAAGATAGTGAAATCACTAAAAATCTCGGCCGCGAAAGCCTTGATCAATTTATCAAACAACTACTAGTTGAATTATATCACTCGAAGTTCAAGGATAAATCAATATTTTATTTGAGAGTTAAAATATATAATGATCTTCCAGAGATATTAAAAATTGATAAAAAAAAAACAAAATCCGAATCGAAATTAAAAATATGTTTGCTTTCTTCATCTAACTGAAAGTATGATCTCCGTATTATATTTTTTTGTTTTTGATTATTATAATAATTCAATTATCCATATGTGCTGTTCCACTTTATTGATCAATTGGTATTCAAACAATGTATTCATTACTATTTAACTTCCCTCTCTGTTACAATTATTATAATTTTTTAGGATTTGTGAAGATTATTATTATTAATTATTTTTCAATCTACTCTCAAAGCGCCCCTTTCGGGTTTTGCTCGATAACGAACTTGATCAAAATACAATGTCCTTGAACAGAACAACATTGTAAAATTTCAGTACCTTAGATATGACAAGAATTGACTATAATGATAATGAGTATTTGAAATAGAGTTATTGCTGCTGGAAAAAGCCTTAAAAAAACTTGAAGAGATACCTGGCTAATATTTTTTCGAATAGAAACATTGAAAATACATGTGTCGTAATACATCGATGAATATGTCATTCATATCCAAAATCAAGCTTGTGCTTGTTTTTGGATTTATTCTACGTCAGAGATTAGAGTTTTACTTTTTATACGAAAATTGGATTGGATTCAGAGAATGAATGAATGAATGAATGAATTGGATTCAGCATGAAAAGTTCTTCTGCTCTATTATTTGAAATAGAAACGGTAGAGCCGTTTTCAAGGTATTAATTTTAGGATCTTCAAAAAAACAGCTTGTATATGATGTGGTCAGCACGGGGTTTGTTAATTTTTGCTTCGTTTGTTTAAATCAATTGATACGCATGGATCAGTAATTCCGAATGTACTCGTATATAAGGATGTGCATCATAGCGTCTTGCATAATAAGCGCTGTAATATTTGATTTAAATTCTGGGAATCACTTTCAATTTAAATAATTAAAATGGTATTTATTCAATGAACAATGATTACGAAAAAATAGTTTGAAATGTTCAGAGAAACTTTATGACGTAAATGATCTGTCGTCTCTCTTCGGAAGACCGCCAATGGAAAAACTCTGAGCATTATACAACATCTCAGTTACGACCATTAGTGGCAGAAAAAATGTGGCCAGTCAGGCGAAAATATTAGACAGTTACCAGACCGAAACAAAAACTTAAAGCGTTACATTTATTTTTCTTTCAGTTGCATTCGATTCTTACCTAAATATGGCAAAAATTGACTTTCACTTGATGACAAATTTGAACTGACCTAACCAGAATCTTTGCTTCGTAGAATTCAAGGTTTCTTGCAATTTTGTTGCGAAAATGTGAGCTATCTCTTCCGCTTTTTTTGTCTCCGTTCAGAGAGCAAAGCATATGATGATAGTCTGTAAAAATGATTGTGACAATACCAAGGCCGAGATTACCGAAGGATTGTACCTGGTCCTCATCAGATATTGGTAAGGGAGGCCCTCGGATGTACTCGTGGAAAAGTAATTGATAACAAGTATGAACAGGAGAAGTAAAACTGTATGAGCGGCTTCATACAACACAATAAGGTGGCTTTTGAAGTTCTTACAAAGTTTGTGGGGTCGTTTGCTATTGCTTTCACATAAGAAACTAGGGCCTGCATGGGAATGGGGAACCTCCTGAGGTAGTAAATTTAAAACACAACCTCAAGTATTTTAAAAATGTTTGACTTAGGTACTCATGAAGAAAAATTTGGACTCTGTGTAAATGCATCTCACATAAATCATGTTGGTTGGGACTAACTTTATTTGGGGCTCTTTCTATCTCTTTGGAATATGGAATGACAACAATCCCTTAAAAGACAAAAATATATTACCTACAAGTCTTAAAAAGTAGAATTTAGCAGAGGCTGTAAAATAAATCTATTGAAAACACTTTCTTATATGCCTAACCTAAAAACTCCATTCTTTTCCTTTGGCTTTTCTGACATAAACAAAACTAGTGCGAACTAGTGTAACTAAATTTAGAAGGTCCTAATGAAACCGAGTGTTTTCACAGTAGGCAAAGCTAATTTCTTTTTTTCGACAGCTTCTTAGCCACGTGCCACAAGAAAACGATCCTAATTGAATAAAATAAAAGTGGCATTAAATAAGAGAACTAACACTTCGCAAAAAACTGGATAACTTCTAATCTTGACAAGGACCTGATATTGACAAAAAAATTACCCGGAGGCCCCACCTCTGTAAAATGAATCGATCAGAAAGTTAGAGCTGCCCTGCCGTTGCAGCGATATCATTGCTCTGTACTGCAAGAGATTGGATCTATTGAAGAGGTGACATTATTACTCTCGTAACATTCCGGATTATGAACAATTTGGGATTATATATTTTATACAAAAGTAGGATTTACTGTGACGCTAGAATTTCGACCCACACCCTACAATCTGTTATGAAATTGCTGGTGTTCTACTGTTTCCCACATATACTCAGAGTGCTCCAAGTTTCAAGTTCTCAAAGTTGAAATATTCACAATGCCAGTTTTGAAGTATACATTCTACAATACTCACCATTATTTCCACCCAGCATAGTCAGACTAGAGGAATTTGGCGCCATGTTTCCGAATCCTGCTTGCCCTAGAGGACTAGGGGACTGCTGTAAGTTATTGTCGTTTCTATCTTTATATTCTGCCATTTCAGTTGGCTGGGACAAAGGTTGAAGCGTGTTGGTTGTTACCGTAGGCGAAGATAAGCTAGTGGCCGGCGTCATATTTTGTGATATCGGCATCAAGTTGGGGTTGGAGTAGATTGGATGAGCTGCGTAAGGGTTGTGTGGAAGAGGGTGTTCCCACTTGACGTCGGACATCGGTAGATTCGGAGAAGTGGAGTGTCCGCTGTGGGTCGGGTACAAATCTGGAACTACAAATAAAATTTATAATTTAGAACACATATACATATTCACTCTACATGTTATAAATAAAAAAATTGAACTTGCATATACAGAAAATATTAAAATTTTATCGGTTATTCATTTCATTGAATAAGATTATGGAACATGATAATTATAAATTCAAAATTGAAAAAAAAAATCGTATTCGATTGATGACCTATTTATTTTGTAAAAATTCATATTGGTTATAGAATAATGAAAATAACTTTTGTCTAATTGTTAATTATTTGTTAGGACCGGTTTCGGTTTATTAGACCATTTTCAAGTAACTCGTAGACTATGAAATATAATTCAGGATAAACAATATCAATGAATAGAGATAGAAAAATAAATAATCATAAAAATGTCATAACACAAATAACATATAGTGGTTTCTTCTTTTTCATTTTCATTTGTTTTTTATCATTACTGAAATATATTCAGCTCATGGTGATTGAAGATTGCAATGGAACTTTTAACGAAACAATTTTATATGCAGGGCTACTAAATAGGCATCTCGTAAACAGAAGAGCACATACTTTGTACCTGCCCCGCTGGGGTCCGAATCAGGTTTTTAGAGTTCGGCAGAGCCGTACTTTTACCATCTGACCTGAAAGACCACTCACCAAATATCAAAAAAAACTATCTTTTTGACGTATCAGTTAATACGTCAAGAATAGTAATTCGACCACGCCACTGGCAGAACTTTTAGGAACCGCATCTAGGAACATCATATGAGCTATGCGAATAAGAAAACAAGTTCAACATATTCAAATCATCTATTGAAAATGCGTTTCGAACAAAAATTACGGTCTCTCGACCCGTGTTTCGCTAACCAAGTTAGTGTCTTCAGGAGATCATCATGAGTCAGTGATAATTATCGCAGTCATAATGATCTCCTGAGGACGCTAACTTGGTTAGCGAAACGAGCGTCGAGAGACCGTGATTTTTGTTCTGGTGTTGGGAAAATGTTTTCAATAGATTGATTTTACGCCAGAGGTTCTAGATAGTATTCAAATAATATTTTAAAAGAAAATCATATATTTAACGAAGATTTCGAAAATAAAGATTTTAAGATAAATCATTTTGAAGCAATACGAATTAATAAACCTAAAAATTCAAACATTTTACTGAATGACCAACTGGATTTAAATAGATTATCAATACTGAGTTTGTTTTCTTAGAAACCGATGTTATGTTAGTCTTTAAAGATATATCATTATTGATGTAGAATTGATATAATAGTCCTGATGATAATAAGTAAGCAGTTTTGCCATAATTTACCCGACTTTCTCTAATCATTCATGTGATTCATAGGCGAAGATCCGAATTTATGCATATTATGGATATTTTCAACGTTATCTATCTACTTCAATACATTCAGCAACTTTTCCCAAAAACTGAATTATTTTTCTCTTTCGGATGTAATTATTTTGTTCTGAAATTTTATTCTTAGTTTCTTGTAACTAATCATTTTAAAACCAATTAATACAGTTTATTGTGTGATTTTCACTATAAAGGGTTTTACAAAAACCGCGACACGTGTTTCGCTATACAATAGCTTCCTCAAGCGTAAATTAAAAGTTACTTCTAAATTACAACCATTGTTTACTTTAACATATTACCTACTTATATGCCTACTTCCTAATGAATGAATCTACCTGGAAAGGTTAGGTATGAATTCATTAATTGGCCGCGGTGGTAGTGCGTCTGACTCACGATCGGAAGGTCGTGTGTTCGATTCCCGCCTCGACCAGATATTTTTCTCGAGAGAATTTATCTGGTTGAAGCTGGAATGATTCTGCAACCGTGTTAGAAATCACACGTTAAAAGGTAAGACCTCATTAGTCCTTAGCTCGCACAAGTTTCTCAACTTCTGAGAGTTGTCGTTCGTATGGGAGCGGCAGCTGATTAACGGAAAAACAGATTTTAAACAGATTAACTATATGAATAAATTTTTCGAAAGTACCGTAAATATACCTAAGTTTTTTTTTACATGGAAATGAACAGATTCTATAATGGCAGATTATTCAATTCAGTTTGATCGGTCATTAGACATTGAGAGTTTTTGAATTTGTTTATTTCCATACTCTTCAACAGGTTAAGTTTCAAACCTTACTTCTGGAAATGGAGGGAAATGAATTAATGGTTGAACTCATGTCCCTCTGTGATTAAATGAGTAGGTAGCATATGTGGAATTTTTTCATTCTGGAAACTATTTTTGTGTTCCTTTATGCGGCTTTGAACGTTTTTTCAGTTTGGTCTATATAAAACATCGGACATCCACCATTCTATCACATTCAAAATGGAGATGGAAAAGGACGACTCTATGAATTTTTTGGATTTGAAAATAACAAAAGTTAACAACAAACATGATTTTTTAATTTACATATATTATCATTCATAATTCGTCTACCCACCCATATCAGCACAAAGTAGCAGCTTTCAACATTATGTTCAAGAGACTGATAAAGTTGCCCTTGTCAGAGGCCAATTTCAATAAAGAACTGAACATAATAAAACAAATAGCCGTCAACAATGATTACGATAGCAGTCTAATACATTCTTTATTATCAAAAAAGTTATACAGCCAAGCTTTGAAGGAAGTTCACCCAATTTGAAGACAAGAGGATAAAACTAATAAAACTTTAACCTACTTAGGCCAACCCACTACAAATATTTCAGATTTTCTGTACAACAAAGGTGTAAGTATTGTTTACAAAACCAACAACTACTTAGACATGCACATTAGGAATAACAAAGATAAAAGTTCAGTTTCAGAAAAATCGGGAGTGTATAAATTATCATGTGGGTCATGCATGATGTTTTATATAGGTCAAACTAGAAGAACGTTTAGAGCCCGCATAAAAGAACGTAAAATAGTTTCCAAAATGGAAAAATACATTCCACTTATGCTACTCATTTAATCACAGAGGGACATGAGTTCAACCATAAATTCAAGCCCCTCCATTTCCAGAAGAAAGATTTGAAACTTAACCTGTTGGAGAGTATGGAAATGAACAAATTCAAAAACTCTTAATATCTAATGAACGATCGAACTGAATTGAATAATTCGCCATTATTGAATCTGTTCATTTCCAGGTAAAAATAGTTAGGTATATTTACGGTACTATAGTTATATAGTTAATGAATTCATACCTGACCATTTCAGGTAGATTCATTCATTAGGAAGTAGGCATACAAGTAGGTAATATGTTGAAGTAAAAAATGGTTGTAATTTAGAATTAACTTTTAGTTTACGCTTGACGAAGCTATTGTATAGCGAAACACGTGTCGCGGTTTAGTAAAACCCTTCTTAGTGAAAAATCATACGATAAACTGTATTAATTAGTTTAAATATGCATTTATATCAAGTATCGGCCAGTTCTACTCAACCAATTATTTTTTCACTTACTTTGATTCGAACTAGAGGCTGCTGTAGCTGCCGAACTGGAGAAAGTGCTTTCGCTCATTCCTGGTCCAAGAGTTGAAGCGTAGGGTGTAGTTGGAGCACTGTATGGCCCACCTACAACTCCCAGAGGAGAGTAAGAGGATGAGGCCATTTGTTTCCTTAGCCTTGCTCTTCGGTTACTGAACCACACCTGTAAATATATTTATAGTGATTATTTCCTTCAAACCGATGAAGTGATGAAAAAATTGAAGGCTAGGCTACAAGAACAAAGTTTTATACCGATAAAACGCTTCTTCCGAACAGCGATGAAATTAATAGCGATATGACTGAGAACCATGAGTGATTATTCAATTTGAAGATTTTATTATTATATAGATGCAATCAGCTCAGAATATTTCACAATGATAGTGATGAAGACTGTGATAATGATTAACTACAAACATTGTGTTTTCAATAATTGTACTTTCGAACAAATGCTCTTGGTGAAATTTGTAGTCATTCTGGTAATAAAAATGGATTCAATTTGGGAATTGGTATTTTGTTCTTATATCGATGAATTCTGCTGAGAATATTTCTGAAAATATCAAAACTCGACTTGATAATTTTCTCAGCCGAATTTAATTTTTTTAAACTCCAACTTTGTTATTTTTGAGCATGAGCACAAAGTTTGCTTTCAGAGTATTGCAATATAAAAAAGTTTTCGTTAGAAAATGAAAATGTATCGATAAAATGTCGAGGTCTTTCTGCTATCACTTACGATAAATTAACAAGAAAAAATGTGAAAGGAAATTGATGAAGTACATATTTGCGCTTCAGAATTCAATTGGTCATTATTTTAATTTATCTACCTGAATTCTGGCTTCCGTTAACTTTGTCCTTTGAGCTAGTTCTTCCCTGGTATAAATATCCGGATACTGTGTTCGTTCGAAGGCTTTTTCCAACTCGTCAAGTTGGTGTGCGGTGAAAGTAGTCCTGGAACGGCGCTGTTTTCTTTTCAATGGTATACCTGGTTCGCTTTCACAATCTGAACCACCTTCATTATTGCTGGATTTATCTGAAAAATAAAAAAAAACATCTTGCAACAAACGGGATGGCACTAGAAAACTCATTGGTGAAATAAAGTATTCTTGCAACTGTTCTAACTGACTGTCTCGTGCAATTTCAGATCAAAAATTTCAAGATGAAAATTATTTCGATATGTTCATAGTCATAGATGAAGACAAGAAAAGATTTGAGAAAGTTAAAGTCAAGCCTCTGGGAAAAAGAACAAAAAACCCCGGGCCTCATGGAACAGAAGAGAAAATTTTCATTTGCAGAAACAGGTGTACCAAAAATAATTTTATCAAAGACAAAATTATTAGTGATTATTTCTTTCGAACCGATAAAATGATGAAAAAATTGAAGGCTAGGCCACCAAAAATAAAGTTTCACGTCGATAAAATGCACTGACGGTGATAAAACTGACAGACATGAAATTAACATCTAGGTGCAATTATTTTTAAACCATAAGTGATTCTCTGAGTCAAACTAAATGAACATGTAAATCTAGTACTAACTAATAAAATGAGCACTGATTCACATAATCTCACGAAAATAAGATAACAACAACAATTATGACTGAAAACAATATTTTACCCATCAAACAATCTGGATTCAGAAGTATAACTGTGCAACTGTTCTTACTGATGTAGTTGACGACTTAATTGAGGTTATTGACAAAAGTAAAATGAGTGCGCTCATTCTTCTCGACTATTCAAAAGCCTTCGACTTGATAAATCATATGTTGTTGTCAATGCTACATTATTTCAGATTCAGTATTTCAGCTCATGCTCTTATGAGATCGTACTTAAGTGATAGATTACAAGTTGTTAAACTTAATAACGAGCTTTCTATACCGCTGGAAGTTATATCAGGTGTTCCTCAAGGAAGTATTTTAGGACCCCTACTTTTCACTGTTTATACCTCAACCTTCGTTGACGTACTCAAATTTTGTAAATATCATCTCTATGCGGACGATACGCAGATCTACTTCTCTTTTAGATACTCGGATTTGATAGCTGCCACGGAGTCTATCAATCACGATTTGATTTCCTTGCAGAAGGTATCTGATGATCATGGACTGAAAATCAATCCTAACAAGTCGATGGGTCAAAAGACCTCAAAAAAATGTTATGTGACACCTTGGTTCTTTCTCATTTTAATTATTGCGATGTTGTTTACAGTCCTTGCCTTAATCAAGTCGAAATTCGTCGTATACAGAAAGTACATAACTCATGTGTTCGTCTAATTTGTGGTATTACAAAAGTCAGTCGTATATCAATTACTGATATACTAAAAGAGCTTAAATGGCTAAATATGCACAACAGGCGACGTCATCATATAGCTTGCCAGTTTCATAATATATTTAAATCAAAAACTCCACCTTATCTACATGAAAAACTCTCTTATAGAACGGACATCCATAATTTGAATATTCGTAAACAAACCATTCTTACTATACCATCACACTGTGAAGAAATATACAAACGGTCCTTTTCCTACAATATGGCAGTCTGCATAAATAATTTGCATAAACTGGATGGATCATACCAACAACTATCGCCGTTGGTATTCAAATCCAAATTCAAAAACTACCTACTAAGTATTCAGTGAAGTTATCAAAAATTGCTCTGCTCTCTCTCTAACCGTTACCTTCTTATGCTTTCCTTTCCTCTCCTTCTCTTTATTTACTTATCTTTACTCATTTAGTTTCGTTAATGTATTGCTATCTGTTAAAACTGTAAATATCTCTTTGGCATTGGTGGAAGAACAGAAACGGTTTTCAACTGTTATCTGAACCAATAAGTCCAGCCATTTATTATTCGGAATATCATTTAATAGCACCACCACTACTGTATATTCTTTTGTTTTTTTCTTTGATGGGTAATAAATGTATTATTATTATTGATCCTTCAATTAAAACCTCTCCAGTGATACCAACAATTCATATATTATATCCAGAAATCTTAAGATCATAATCGAAAAACATTTAAGATTCGAATGAAAATGTTATTCTGAATTTGGTTAGGTTAGATCCAAAGTGAGTGGGTCTATTGGACCCTTCACCACAACCCTCAAGGGTTTATTGTGGCTCACACTTATTTTCACTCGACCAAATAAAGCCAGCTTCTTAACGAAGCCGATTAGTTCGTACGGTGAGGGGTCTTTCAGGTCAGATGGTAATTGTACGGCTCTGCCGAACTCTAAAAGCCTGATTCGGTCCCCAGCAGGGCAAACACAAACTATGTACTCTGCTGTTTCATCATTTTCCAAACAGAGGTGACATACACTGTCTTCCGACAGTCCGAGACTCTGCATATGATGATAGAAATGACAGTGACCTGTTAGACATTGTAGTTCATCCCTACTATATTCCAAGAACTGTTTGGTATCAAGCTTCGAAGGGTGAATAAAATCCTTGGAGTGGGCCAATCCTAGAAGATTCTGCCAGAAGTCCATGAATATTCTTGCCATCCATTGGGTTTATTCTGAATTTCATTAAAATCGAAAAAAATACGCGACGTATTGGTGCTGCATCTAGCTGCGTCAAATAGGACGGCTATTGTTGACAAACACGACTTAAGTCGAGTTACGTATTCGGCCCATATATTCTAACATTGTACTTTAAACAAAGGTTCCAGCTGAAATTTCTTGTTATTCAGGTAATGAATTTTGTTTAATCTGAGAATTAATATTTTGTTATTATATCGATGCATTCAGCAATGCTGTTTGCATTCATGATATTGCTAAATAACAAATTTTTCGTTAAAAAATTAAAATTTATCGATAAAATGTTGATTAATATGTAATCATCAATGAAATGAGTAAAAATACACTCCTGAACGAGAAACTCTGACATTTTGGAGAAATAAAAACTGAATTGGGTAAACTGATGAAAATGTAGGAGTTAAATCGGACTGAACCTGAACATATCATCATACACGACAAGGATATTCCTGAACTGAATTAAGAAACTTATGCCTTAGTTTGCGAAAAACAGAATGAACATGTTATCATTGGTCGTTTGTTTCTTAATTTTTTCAATATTCTATTCGCTTTCTTCCTTGTAAAATATTTTCAAGTTTGCCATTAAATAAGTGTCAGTATAATAGAAATGAATCAATATGAGAACTATATTTTAATGCTTGGCTGGGGTTATCAATTTAAAAAAAATATTACATACGATGAAGTTTCGAAAATTTAAAATATGCTTCATTGAATTGCAACAACAAATGTTGAAATAATTAAGTGGCATCCAACCACAAAAAGGACACCTAACCTAAAAATAAAAATGACAGAAGAAAATAACAATAAATATAGAAAAATTCCAAACAGCTGAAACTATAGTCAGTTGGATTGGATTGGATATTGTCGTGACTGTGAATAATACATTGCGACGGTATTACGGTACAAAGGGTTGCATGGAACTTCATTAGTGGAATGCTAGATGACGTTAAAGTAGCTAGATTTTGAGATTTTTTTGACAAACAATTGTTTTATCCTACATAAATATTTGTTTTAATAAAAAGTTCCTGTGTTACTTCTAATACCTCTAAGAACATGTGTACAAAATTTCATGATGATCGGTTGAGTAGTTTACGCGTGAAACCGTAACAAACAAACTTACATTCGCATTTATAATATTAGTAGGGATAGGGATAGGGATATGCACACATGAAACAATTACAATTACGGCTAACAAATATTATTTCAAATTCATAGTTACTGGCAGTTCTGCGATGTTTTGAAAAATGTTTGGTGTGGTATATTAGTAGTACTAATACTGCATCACAGTTTTGGTCAAAATTCCTTAATTCAGGAAATGCAAGTCAAAATATGAAATATTTTATTTTTTGTTCTAAACGTTCGAAAAGTTGAAAACTTCCGTTGAATAAATTTTGTAGATCTCAATAGGTAGGTATATACTATAAAAAAGTAAGATTGATTTACGAAATATCAGAGAATCGAGAAACGTACTTTCTGAACTTGTAAGCAAGGAAGTAGTATTCACATTATTGGTATCCTATTGTAGTATAAAAATATCACCTAAACGCTTTCCAGTGATAGATTTGAAGGAGACTGAGGTTTTTATATGTTGGAATTTCATATAAGCCAAGTATTTTTCAAATGCAGATGTGATTTTTTTTAATTTTGGCGAATGTGCCGATTTCATTATTTTGAATATTCAATATGATTGTCTAGAACGGGGAGAAAAACAACAATATGCTTGAAATGCGGAAAATGAAACTGCATTATTGAAAATTGAAATCAACTTCTGCATTTTATAGCAAAATAAGATAATATGCAGGCCTTGAAACGTAGGTAGCTGAATATTTGAGACCAGAAACATGGATAAATTACGGTTTTTCCTTTCGAAATTATGATTTCGAGATTAAGAATGATAAAACAATAAAAGGTTTTGACAAGTAGTTAGAAACGTTTATTTCAAACAAATACCTGAACTGGAATATTCTAGACACTCCAACTAAGATCCAAATTCAGAAGAATAATTCAGAGAGTTTTGAGAGTAAGTGGCTGAACAGTGTGCGGTAATGGATTTGAAATATGTATTACTGCATGAGTTGTTCAACTTGATTATTATTTTTTCATTGAGTACCTATATATACATACAGGGGGTTAATTCCTCACCAACGGCCACGGCCGTGCTGCATCTATCTATTTTTGTGATAAAATGGCGGATTTTGGTTACATATAACTATAGTTGTTTTATGTGAAATAAACACAACTGTAGTTGTACTAATGAATGTTCAGTAAAGTAACTCTAACAGTACTGTGAAGTTTCAATAACTATTGATATGAAAATCAATTAATTTCAGAATTTATTGTGAACTGTCATTCATTTTAGCGAAAGAAATAATATTATGTATTTTTGAAGATACCTTCAAATTATTTCCTTTATACTGATAAAATTGTCTTGCAGCATTATCCACCTAAATAATAATCTATTGTTTAGAAACTGTTGTCAATTTTTTAAATTAGGTTACTATTTATTAATCATTTTGTTGAAGAACACCCTGTAACTGAGAGCAAGAATATTCAGTGTCTCTGAAAAATATTCATTGGTATCTAATACCCATATTTCATTTCAACAGATACTTTCATAATTATGAAATATTATTCCACACCTTTTTAATCGTGTAAATCGTATATATTTACATTTTCCCACTTATTCAGCAATTCCGATATCATTTATATCTAAGATGGCGGAACGAAATTGTCACTGTTCCAGTCCACTCATGCTAACAAGTAGACCTCCCGCAAAGGATGTTTGTGCAAAGGAAACAACTATCGTTAAGTCGTTTTAATTTGAACTCGGCCATTGTTTGTTCTCTAGTTGGATCTCATCAAGTGTGAAGAATTGGTTTCCGTCACGGTTTGTGACTTCTGTGTACAAGATCATAAAACGGTAGCTGACTAATACTGATAAATATGGCGTTTTATTTTCTATCGTACATTGATTATTAGAGGGAATTTTGTTATAAATGACACTGGACTGGAATAGCCCATCTTCTCAGAGCCACCACTAACATCATTTCAGCAATGCTGATATTTTAACGATAAGTACAGTACTGTTGTATTATAATAATAATTGATAACTTAAAAGCGGGATCTTCCTACATAGATCAGAGGGTCAAATTAACATCCTATTAGAACATTGCTCTTAATACACGACATTTTCCTGAGAATGTGACAGTGCTAAACATTTTTTCATTTGAAAGACAAGTGAAAGACAGAAAATACTTTAAGTACTGCAAACAGCTTTCAACTTCTGTTTTCATTCTAGAGAAACGAGCTATAAGATATCTCTGTGGAGCAAAATGGAATGAAACTTGTAGATCTATTTTCAAATGGAACAACATTCTAACTGTATTTTCCTAATTTCTCTTCAAAACTTGCTGTCTTACTGGTACACAAAAATAAAAGTTTCTTCCTACCAGGTTCAAGTCATTTTACAAGACAAACACATTAGGTTGCCTATACCAACATCCTTCCCAGTGAAAGATTCGATTGTGTATAGGGTAATTAAAATATTTAACAATTTACTGCAAGCCCTTAGAAATACTTTTATTTTTTTTATGGACGAAACACAAGCACTACAGGAAAATCCCTAAGGCGCTCTCAGAGCGGTGCCTGAGCAGCCACAATCAAATGTGCCAAGTCACTTGAACACCTCCCGTGAAAGTATCTATAGAAGAGAGATAAATCTTTAACCTTTCTTCGATGTTCCAGGCTTTCAAGGTTACACGTGATATTCGCGTCTCCAATCAGGCGGATGGCTCTTGCCTGGATGGAATCCAGTTTGGGGGCAGAGCTCCATACATGAGAACAATACTCCAAAGAAGATCTGATCTGAGCTTTATAAAGCATCAAAAGTTGCTGAGGTGTACAGTTTTCTGGTTCGGAACAGTGTTCCGAACTTTTAAGAAGCAGCCTTTGGAAGCATATTGGTTTCCATTTTAACCCTCAACAAACTTATCAAAGCAGCGGAATTGTCTGACCTGACATTTTTATATCCGGTTCGGAGACATCTAGTTTCTTGGAGAAAACCGATGCCTGGGCATCGAAATGTGGATTTTAAAAAGTTCTGATTAACAACTTTAGCTACCGACCAGAAGAATCTGGATCCGTTGGGATCGGCAAGCAGTTTATCCGTAATTCTCTGATTGTGAAGCTCTATGCTTTCATTTATCCTAAGTGTGCAGCTGTTGCGGGCTTTAACACACTTAGTTCGGTTTTCGACACTGGGATTTTTGCGCCACTACCAGTAGGCGGGATTTTTGGAGGCAACAGCTTGCTCGCAATTTTTGTTGTACCAAGGTTTGCCGTTAGAAGTCGTTTCATTGAAAATGGAATATATGCATTCATGAATGATAGAATAACTTCCGTGATTCAGAAGCACAAGTTGACGGTGTACTATGCGCTAGATGAGTTCTTCAATGATATATTGGAGGTTTGAGGAGTTGGTTGGTTTTTTTGTTGTTCTTTTAGCAACAAGTTTCAAATGTGTACGTACTTTTTTGCATGCTATACAAAAAATATTATTTGATTTAGTGACAATGTCGCTTTATGTGATGTTTTTTCCATTGTAGGTACCATATGTGATTTATCTTTAGTATTATTATATTTGTCGAAAAGATTCTCAACCTTTGTGATAATAAACGTATATTTATCTCTCTCTATCTCTCTCTCTCTCTCTCTCTCTTTGAACATATATATCGATACAAATGCAATATACACTTTCTTGGACATATTGAAGTATTTCACATGAGAATCAGAACTTTTCTTCTAAGAAAACAGCAGTGAAGAAGAGATTAAATCACTTGATGTTGCAAATTTCGCTGAAATTCTTGGTTTTCTTCCCTCCCATGCAAACCAAATCGGAAAAGAACATACCGTTTGAAATACCACATACCGAAAAGAAAATAATACCCTAAACAGTGCCGGTTCCTATAACATTCCTTCTATTTTTATGAAGCAACGCTCTTCAACACTTACCTACGTCTGTATTTAAAAATGGAGATACATTAAATTCTTCACATTAGTTTGTCGTGGTTTCCCTGCAAATGTTCAGAAACAATAATTGAGAAATTAATTATCCTTCAATTAGATTCTTGAGTATTTGAAAATCAGTAACACAGATTTTTCCTAGGTCAGTCCCCCTTTCCTCATCTATTCTGATGATTTCAAGAAATTGATGGGAGTTGTCCTATCGATGTGATCTATTTTGGCCCCACATTGAAGACTTTCACACAAATTACTGATATTACTGACCAGCTTTTACGTTGAATTCAAGATTTTTCATCACACAGATCTAGTCGAGTTTGAATCGATGACACACTTTCGATTACAAACCTGAAAATAACTGGTGTTCTCTAGGGATCTGTGATTCGCCCTTTGCCTTTCAATATAATGGTCAGGGATTTCATCAGTGAATTCCAAACGAATGTTCCGCTATTTACTCATGCTACACAGTTGTATGAAAATCCTTGACTTCCAGCGAGCAGAAAAGGGGTGAACATTATTTCATTATTAAGACGTAGGATTCACATCCTTGAAACGCCAAAAAGATCTTGGCGTCATACGAAGATATGCCATTGGAAAAGCTACAAAAAATATCTATCATAAATATTATATGGCAACTGTTATTTTAAAATATCATCAAAACTGCTATTGAGAATTCACAACATATCAGATACTTGAGCATACCGTCCCAGTTTGGAGTCCTTACGTTGCCAAGCTATGTGTTTGAGCAAATGCAAATCAGATTGTCGAGTATTCTTATTGAAACATTCTAAGTGAAATTCGATTTCTTTGTCCGGAGTGACAATGAAAGATTCATCCACTGGAACGACCTGTTTGGTCATGTAGTTTATGCACCATCAATTATCGCCTTCAAAAATGTTTTGGAAAATTATTGGTATTGTAATAACTGATGTTTACATTCCATGATTTCAAAATTTTCTGTTCTCCAAATGGTATGTTTGAACACCTACACGAACATTTATTAAATAATCAGATTAGAGATACCAAGATATGATATACTCTCCCTTTTTATTGAAAATAACCGATATTGTCAGGTTCAAAGGACATTGTCTTTATATTAATCTGATTAAATACTGCAAATTGGCAACTATTCTTAACAACATTTGCTAGAATAGTCTATGTGTGACGACTCTGAAGAAAAATATTTGTGATTTTCATACCATATGGATGGAAAGAATTTCGAAAAAGTATACTCATTATTCATTGAATTATAAAAATATTATATTCCTATATCAATAAAACGACAACAAAAAGCAACTATTAATTTCACCTATTTATGACATGTGAGCTTTTTTCTACACGTGGTGAGTAATGATCATTTTCTGAAAACCTACTTTGTTAGAACTGTATTATTTCCAAAGACGAAATCATTTCATATTCATCCGATTGTTAACTTCGAAACGAGTCGAAAATTTGACAAAATTGACCGAATAAAATTCCACTTTACAATTTGAATAATGCCCGAAATATTTATTTTCACTTCTCAGTCATTATTTAGGCAAACATCGGAGATCCATTGAAGTTCAATACTATTTTCAAAAATCTATCCTCAGATGAAACTCAAAAGTCTCAATCAAAGAAGACAGCCTAAAGAAATAAAAAGGTAACGTGATACCTCTAGAACATGAAGGTCACTTGTTTTCTACAATCCACTTCTGAAAATAGGTAGCCAAAAAATAACTTGGCAATTTGTTACGTCATTCTCAAACGATTAAGAACCTCTTTAAAGTTGCCGCGATGTGTAATCTGACACCTTTTTTGAGGCACACCGACTCCCTTTCCAATATGAACCACTAATTAAAAATCGTAATAGTTTCTTATCGACTGACACTGAGACCGAAACTTTGTGATAATTACAAGGTGAGTCATGAGATAATCAGGATGGAATATTCAGACTCTTTGAAATGGCTAGAAAATGAAGAATTTAGAAGATTCCACAAAAATCTGTTCATGAATAAAAGTTGTGAAAAAATACGATTAATTCTCAATAATAATTTGATGATTTATGAGATACACATATCGAATGTATATGTATGTATGTGAGCAATATTCCAGATTCGAATCAATGACTCAAAGATTTGATATGGAGTCATAGTATGACATGAAAAACAAAAAATATTTGACCATTCCATGGCCAATATAGTCATTACATAGTTGAGTACTGCGTGGGTATTCTTAGTATCCCAAGATAAATAAAAATGATATGAAATCTTGTTCTAGTTATTGGTGAATGCGCAGATGATTGTTTTTATACTGTTAATATCTGAAGAATCATTAATTATTTTCAGTTGCATAAATTACTGAGTAACAAAAGGAAAATCATAACCATGAGATGCATTTTAGTAGGCCCAAAGGGGGGGGGGAGTTATTTGCAAAAGTTCTTGTACAGCTTTCATAAATTTAATCGTTAATTACGAATGGGATAAAGGTGAAGAATTTCTGTACGGCTGTTAATAACCTTGATCTTATGTTCACTGTCTCATGAACTCACGAATGTATATCGTGAGACAAAATAAATGACTCTTATTTTGAAAAAGCTCGTTGCATATAGAGGTCCTTTGCCATTTTTATGGACGATTAGGAAAGATCCCAGCGTAATTAACATTTAAATTTATAAAAACCATACAAAAACGATTGGCAAAATACCCCTAACAAATTTAATTCTTGATTTCACTTCATATGTGGTGTAACTGGCCTATACTTGATGAAAATCTGTAACGTATTCAAGTAATATTTTATTGTGAGATTTTTGAAGTTAACAAAGTCGTAACATGTCTTTCGCTATACAATTTCTTCCTTAGGCGTGTTGTGACTGACTGCGTGACTGAATTCTATCTAATTAATGATGTACATGATATAACTTCTTCCTACTCAGTAACTAATAATTTTACCAGAGTTCAAGTATAAATTAGTTAAAAATTCAGGCATTATTAAAGAAACTAGTACTATTGAGAACTCACAAGTTGTGGGTAATGTCTATAGAAAATTTGTTTTTGGTATTTGTTATTGATTGATTTTGATGTATTGAATTCAATTTGTCATACGATCAAAATAAACAGCACCAAACGTCAAAAATTTCCTTCAGAGTATATTTATTCTGAATCAATCAAAATAGGTTCGAACAAAGAAGTTATTAAAAGTCTAGAAAGAATGAATCCCACCTGCGGAGAACCGTCGGCCGTTGTAACATAAAAGACCTAATAAATCATTTTCTTTACACCTACCGAGGGCCTACTTAGATGTTATTATGTTAACAACGCAACACAAAATGCAGTTTCCATTGAATTATTCTATTTTAATTCAGAAAAGTTAAAAATTTCAGAAAAAGTTATTAATGAATGTCACGCACCGTCCGACATGTTGAAAACGATCTAGATAATAACACCGTATCTAATTCGACAGTGCTTCTGGCGAATGCATACACCTCGTTTTCAGTAGTTATATATAAAAAGTCAGCTCCCTCCCATGTTTTTGACAGCTCTTTCCGGTGTACCATTGCATTCATACCAAATGAGCAGAGGGAACGAGAATGAGAAGGTTAACAATGAACTGATTAAAAATACTGCCACCATATATACCTACCACCTAATTGAATTTTAGTTGGGAAGCAAATTGAGGTGGAACTTTAAGCTTGATGACCTTTGGAAGTTGATATCTGTCTTGGAATTCGATATACCTACATTTCTGTTTAATTTAATTCAAGACTGTTTTGTGCATGAATCGATTCTCATTAGAATAACCCGCAGGATCATCTTGGGAAACTGTTCATGTTAGACAGACTGAATTTTTGTTATGTTGTAGTCATTGCATCGTATTACCAAAATATACCAAACTTGTTTTATTCTGGAGAAATGAAATGACCATTTTTTTGAACAACCAAGTTGGCGTCTTCAGAAAGTTAAGAAAACTGAAGACGCTGACACTAACCTGTTGGGTGAAACGCGCGAGAAATTGCAATTCTGTTGTTTGGGAAAAGTGATTGTTTTGAAACTATCCAGATTATTGTTTTTGAAATTTGTACAAAAATTTTGTTGTTGTTGGGTTGGCGTGAATGGTTTGTTTCACCCTCAGAGTAATAATAAGACAGAGTTGTCATGCCTATACTAATACAATACATGTATTTGAAATGGGTATCGGACTATCCTTTTCTGTACTTGGCGAGGACAGGGTGGCGGGTAATGATAAGTTATGGAGAGTTTGTTTACATTTGAAGTAAGTTGTACATAAAACAGTGGCGGTTGGTTTAGTTGATAATCGGAGGGATATTATAAATCTATAAAACAAATCATTCCAGGTGAAAATGTATTCTGTTCAAATAGTTCCTACAGAAAATCTGATTTATTATTAATGATTATGGAAGTGAGGCCAGTTTTTCTACCACCTACTAGATTTTTATTCATGTATGGCTTTATAATAAAGCGAGTGGTTTACTGATTTTAAATAAATTATTTCAAATGAACTAATTCATAACAATGATAAATGTTAATTTCAAAAGTAATGAACAAGCGGTACGGTTTGTGGGGTCCGATATAAAGAATTTTCGATTAGAAATCATGAATATTTATAATTACGATTGAGGTTTGCTATTATTATGTGATTTCATTCAAAATTGGTATCCAGGGGTCATGTGGACCGACATTATGTTTGTTTTCATTAATTCCTGCTGACGGATTCTATAATTACGAAAAATCATTAATTTAAATGAAAAAACCTGTATTCAAAAATGAAAAATATGTTTTTCATATGTGTGCCATGGGTCATATTCATTCTATGCTCAACGGATTAAAAAGCTTTCTGCTCAATGTTCAGTTTGTATACTAAATAGTTATTCTTGTACAACCGGTGTTGAATCTGTTATTGCTCACATAACAACTAAAACAAACAAAATGATCATTAAAAACATCAAAAATATCCCCTTTCATAATGTCGGTCCACAAAGACCCCTAGATACCAATTTTGAATGAAATTACATAATAATATCAAACCTCAAGCGTAATTATAAATATCCATGATTTCTAATCGAAAATTCTTTATATCGGACCTCAGAAACCTTATCGCTTGGTTATCAAATCTGAGAATGAATCACAAATTTCTCCATCTGATTTTATGAAGCAAAGTTCATTACTTTTGAAATTATCATTTATCATTGTTATGAATTATATCATTTGAAAAAATTTAATTTCAACCCAATAAACCACGCGTTTTATTATATATTACGCACATTGGATTCGAATCGCTGGAGATTAAATCCATAAATAATGATAATAATAAATTGGCGTTATTCATCATAATATACAATAGAATACATAGCATTGACAGTAAGATACTATTTCAATAAATGATGAATTGGCGGAGGTTCAGCCTGAGCTGTTTTTCAACCTTACAGTGAGAAAGGGAGTGTCTACAAGTATAATCGTAATACAGAAATCTATAAGGGCAATCGAACAGATGTGTGTGTTATCAAGATTGTCAGTCCGAATTTCCTTTGAATTTGTTTTCCAATCTTCTCTTGAAATTCTGTAGACTGAACGATTTATATTCATTCGGCAATTGGTTATAGAGCCTGGCGGCTTGTAAGAAAACCTGCGAGTATAAATGGAACTGGGATGCTTTGGAATTACTAAAATATTTTTATGTCGCGTCCGAGAGTTGGGTATGCTTGAAAACAACTTCAATATCTCACAAAGATAAGTTGTTTTTCGTGTCAGTAGGGTTTTGTGGGTAACTGTGAGTAGTCCGTCCCGTATTTCTGATATATACGGCGCTTGGTGGAATCAAATGTGATGAGTGACTTGAACACCTTCCGTGAAAGTATATATAGTATAGAGACAAATCTCCAACTTTTCTTCGATGTTCTAGACTATCAAGGTTGCAAGTGACGTTCGCGTCTCCAATCAGGCAGATGGCTCTTTTCTTGATGTAATCCAGAAAAGAGCCAGAACCCAGAATACAAGATATGCCTATATAAAGCATCGAAAGTTGCTGAGGTGAGTACAGTTTTCTGGTTCGGAATAGTGTTCCAAGCTTTTGAAAAGCAGCCTTTGCTATTTCAGCAACATGATTGTGCCAAGACATATTGGTGTCTATTTCAATTCCCCGTAAACTTATCGAAGCAGAAAGCGGATTCGTCTGTCCTGACATTTTTATATCCGGTTCGGCGACATTTATCTTTTTGGAGAAAACCGATGCCTGGGGTTTCGTGGCATTGAATTGAACCTGGTTACCTTAATTTATCGAAATACTTTGCACATTTGGATATAATCGAAAATTTCTACGGAAATGTACACATTCAAAATTGAATTAAGAGAATGATGATGAATTACAAGATGTATCTGTGTTTCAAACAGATGCTGTAGAATGCTTTCTAGACACCATTTCACTTACCGTTTTGATGTCGACAAGAGATGATAATAACAGATTAAAAAAGTTATTATTTTCAGTATATTTGATCTGATGTGTTGCTACCATCAAAAAGCTGCTCAAATCAGTGAAGTGTCTGGTTGATTAAATATAACAATAACAGTCAAAACTCTGTTGATATATGGCTTTATTTTATTTCTTGTATATGTATATTGATATGCTCAAAATCAACATCAATAGCATATAGCTATTCGTTGTCTGTATATGGAAGATATTTTAGATAAACCATTATTGGGGGTCTTTTTTGACGTAATAGAACCAAAAACAAGGATTTTTATTCATTTATTTATTCTCTCTAATCTCAAAAACGACTCAACCGATTTGGCCGTGGTTTTCACTAATTTATTGTGGTAATCTTTATTTAACATTCAATGTCTGGTCCATAAATAAAAAAGTAGTGCCACTTTAAAGAAACACATCAAACAATTGTTGGAAAAAAATAACTCAGTTGATTTGGCTGAAACTTTGGTTAACTTTAATTTTATCGTTGAACAATTTTCTCATAAATATAATGTGATACAGGCAAATACATGAAAACCTTTTTAACTGTTCAAAAATCTGCGAAAATTCAAAAATTGTATTCATCGCAAACAAAGTTGCGGACAAAAGCTTGTTCTTAATAAAAGGACGAAGGTGATTTCACAGGGTTGTTTGAGTATACAGTGCGAATCTCTAACTGGAAATAAAGTCGATGCCGATAATATTATTTTGAGTTGCGCTATTTTCTATAAAACGAATATTGATACAGTAGGCATGTCCCAAATTTTTATTATTTCAAATCGGATTCTCCAGGTCGTTCATGAGATAAATGATAAAATTTTGCTTCAAGAAGGAAACATATATTATTCACATTGATTATGTTTCTTTAATACATGCTCAAGTGTTGACAACACCCTGAATGGTAGAGAAACTCGTTTTGACCATTTAAACTCAACATTGACCGGCTTCGTCTATCAATTTTATACTGTGCTCTTGAAGTAACTCAATGAAAAGTCCATGGTGGTGAGGTTTGGGGATGCCAATGGCCATTTTATGGGCCTTTTCCTGTAGATCAATCTGACTGGAAATATCACATCAAGAAAATTATGAACGGAAATGAGAAGTGCACCATTTTGTTGAAACCAGTTGTTTCTATCCGGGATATCAACTTGGCCATCAGAAAACAAATTTGGAACTAGGTCTTTTTACAAAAATGAGTAATATCTCGCTCCATTCAAATTGTCTTCAAAGAAGATTGGTCATATAACTCGATCACAAAAGATGAAATTTTGGAGCCATTGGGTGTGCCTCCCTCTAGTGTCGTTTGCGAAATATTAAATAACTTAATAACTAAAACTGAAACCACTAGCGTAAAATGAATCTAATACAGAGACTCTTTCCACATAGGACTGTCTCAAGGTGAGCGTTTCGCTAAGCAAGTTAGCATCATTTTCTAATTACGCTAATTTGGTCAGGAAAACGCTCCAGATATCACTCCCATTGCCTTTTTATGGGGTTACTTGAAAAGCACAATGTATAAGACGAAGTCTGATAATGTATAAGTGAGACCTAGCTGTAGGCTAATTTCGCCAGAAGTTATTCAAAATGTTGAAAACGAGTTACAATATCTTTTTGAAAATTGTCATTACTTTGAGCATGAAATGTAATTAATGAGAATGAAATGAATATTTCAATTGATAGTTGAATATATAATTTATGTTGAGTTTTTTGTTTTGGTTATGAAATAATAAAGGCGATATTATTAATATTATTATTATTAATTACTGGCTACGATGTGAGCGAGCGATCAAGAAAAACAAGTCACTTACTGAAATAATTGGGATAGTTGAGTTTAGCCTTTTCCTGAAGTATATCTGGACGCCTTTCATAAGTTATATTATATTTAAATTGAAAGGTTAATATGTTTTTCCCAAAAATTATATTATTATATCCTATAAATAATGATAAGCTCATTGATGACTAATGCATACAAAAATAGAAGTTAATTGTCACTGGATTTTCTGAATTGCACGAAGATTAATATCATAAAGAGAAAAGAGAACCGCACACCGATTTTCATATATAAAAAGTTTCGGTGGAAATCACTGAATCTTTGACATTACAGTCCATAGTGTTCTTATGAAAATTCACTCAGAAAATCTGAAAATTCTTTCCAATTTTCAGTTTGATGAGGTATAAAAAATATGACAAAAAGTTTTCATAATTGAACTTTCTGGTTTCAAAATTGAGTATATAGATATATTGTCGAACTTGTTCTGATAAAACTGTTGTTTATCGATTCTTTCATTCACATTTTTCATTGTGCATGTAGTACAGAAAGCGACAATTACAATTTTTGGGATTAACCTTCCCACTTCAATAGTTTTATAAATAGAGGCTATTTTTTTCATACAGAATGTATTCCGCTGATTTTTTGATTACAACCAGCGAATAGGTGTTTCAGTCTTTTGTTTATCTTTCTAGAAAGAAAATATGAAAAATATATATTTTAGAATATTTTTTCAATTGATGTATCCATATTTTGTATGTATACTTATTGTCCTCCAAAAGTTACTTGAATAATGAGTTTTTTATGCGTTGGTTTTCCGGTACATTTTTTGTTTCAATATTTTTGATCTTCACCATATTACATGAGCAATTCTGTTGAGAGAGTGTTCTGGGTGGAATAATACATATATTTCAAGTTTCCCAGAAACTGGATTGTTGTCATTTGATCATTATTTTCAGTAGTCATTTATAATTTATTCATGCACATGATTTTGCAATTTTCGACAAACTTTCTTACACCTTTGCTAACAGCAAAAATTATGAACATTCAAAAGTGTGCTTCACATACTATTGAATATCAAACTGTCAGAAAGTAATTTTCAGAGCTAACCGAGTTTCATTAAACAAATTGCTGTCAACGCTCGATTTTTGAAAAAGACTTAGACGTGACTCACAAATGATTCAAACAAATACAGAAAGCAATTGTATAGCGAAATCCGTGTTACAGTTTTGTAAACAGTTCAGTGAAAATCTCACAATAATTTGTTACTCGAATACGTTATGGATTTTTAATTCAGATGATGTAGTGCTGCAGGTTTTTCCAGGTTTTCCTGCAGCTGAAAAAGCAAATGCGCCACTGGAATCAATGAAGTCGCCCCGGAGCGCCAATTAATTTTTATTGTTGTTTTTATTTTTATCGTTGTTTTGGTATAAGAAACATATATTTTCTTATAGAAATGTAAAAAATGTGATTAAAATTTAATTCTTTGATTTGCATTCGCCCTCCTCCTACGAATGACAACCCTCAAAAGTCGAAACATGTGCAAGCTCAGAGAAAACGAGGCTTTTTCTTGTAGTATACAGTTCCTTTCACGGGTTGTATTGTCCAACGCAGTGGAAATCAACCGAGTGGAATCGATGAGTGGATTGAGCTAGTCGCGTCAATCTACCGGTCACCGTTCCTCCAACAACAAATAGCGGAAGACTCAGTCTTCTCTACGCTGAGTGTAACCAAAAAAATTTTAAAAAATCTGACCCTGTATTTATAAAACAGTTGATGTTATAAGGGTAAAATCGATACAGGTTTGATTGACGTTTTCTATACATACATAAAACAATAAATATGAATGAAAAAATCGATAAACAAAAATTGTATATGAACATGCCAAAAAATTTAACTTTGACACTTAGCATTTTCATTATTTCTGAAACCAGAGAGTTTTATCATGAAAACTTTTCATTGTATGTTGTACCTTGTCACGCAAATAACTGAATCGAAACCGATGTATAATTGAACAGGAGCATTCAGAGATTTGTACGAAATAAGTTTTCATTATAACTCGATGGATTACAAAATATTAAAAAGTCAGCGATTTTCCCCGAACCTTATTTTACGTGAAAATTGGTGCGGTGTCCTTTCTTACCGTCTCCATCACAGTCAGCCCCACTTCCTCTAAGTAGTCTAGATATTGCAGAAATACTAGGGGCCGTACTCCTATCGCATATACCTTCTTTCACTAGCCTTTCTTTAATTTCCCAGCTGAAAATCGATGGATTCTCTCTTTTATACTGTTCTATCCTATTTTCTACATCAGGTGTGGCAACGCGTGGTTTCGAACCTCCTATAACACCAGGTCGTATCGATCCCGTTTCCTGAAAACAATCAATTGTTGTAGTAGCTATAGATTCAGTAATCTCTACAAAGAACTGTCTTATATTTAAAATATTCTTTAGAGTGATGAAATCGACCAAGGTTTTCACCTAAGAATTATAGGTATCTCAAAAATCACTCATCCATTTGACATATTTTATACAAAAAGAAAAATGATTTCATATTTCTGAACGTTTTGTTGATTATAATTCATGTATCGCTTTAACAAACTGAAAATAACGAAACAACAGTTTCATAATGTTGATTTTTTATAAGCAAATGATAGATATCATCGATATGTATCAAGGAATAGATTAATTTCAAGTGGTTTTAATCAACAAGTATACTCTTACACGATCTTAAATGAACCATAGTTGTAACTATGCCAATGATTTTGAGGACAAGTTTTACCAATATTTTCATTGGAAAACCTGAATCTGAAGGTGAAAATTACTCTTTTTGTTTGTATCTGGACGATCTACTTTATTTTTGATTCTTCATTTTTATTCAGAATATTTGTCTATCAAATGTTTTTTCTTTCTAAATATGACTACAAAAGTCGTAACAATTCTCTAACCTTGACATATTGGTCAAAATAATTTCAAGTGGCGTAATACGAAAATTAAAAAGCGATTATTCGTAATAAGATGGTGAGTACATTTATGGATTATATGTTTATAATACAGAAATATAGATCAGTGTTTCTCGAAAGATAGTGTTGTTGTTCTGGTGTATGGAAAAAATAATTTCATCAGATCTTTTTACGTCTAAGGTTACGATGTTCCTAATAAGATGGACAGACTATCCCAATTCGAGAATGTGCATGAGGATCTCGTAAAGTGTAAGAAATAAAGAGTTGACTGAATTGTGGTGAAGTCGCTCCTAGGGCATTCTTGAATTTTATCTAGGAATTGACTCCAGTTTTTTTGGTTTGGTGGTTTGGTGGTATATGAAAACTTTAAATTTCAAAATTTTACTTTTGGTCTCAGTTTCCTTATTTATTAACGTATTGGAAATCTATTTATAAGAAAATGTCAATGAGTTATCACAATACATTTATAGAAAATCTGTATCTCTGTAGTAAATTTTTTATCATTAAGTTCAATTTAATTTCGAGAAATTCAACTCTCCTTGATATTCCTGTCAACTTTGACAATTTGATGACAAACATATAAATATATTGATCAGGACCCTGATGGTCGATGACACGTCTCTTTATGTTCCATTATGGATTCTCCAAGAAAACATCTTCAGCATTCACTCCATTATTTGGATAAATAAAGCACACAAAATTTGTTGGTATCCCAATCCCCTATTATCAGCGAGGTTATTTTTCAAAGACAAAACGCAAGCACTACTTCCTGGCGAAAGTGGCGATTTACATTGGATTTGAATCGCTGGAGATTAAGTCCATTCGGAAAAATGTTTTCAGGAAGTTTATTCCACATAAATGCAGTCCTCCAAATGAAAGAGTTCTTAAACAGTAAAGTTCGAGGTGTACTGAGTTGAACCTCGAAACGATGAGCAGCCACAGCTCGTCAGGTATTTCTGAATGTACCGCTTTTGGTGGAATCAAACGTGCCAAGTCACTTGAATACTTCCCATGAAAGTATCTATAGAAGAGAGACAAATCTCCAACGTTTCTTCGATGTTCCAGACTATCAAGGTTGCAAGTGTTTCCAATCAGGCGGATGGTTCAGCAGCTTCAGCTTTATTCAGAGGTTTATCCAGGTTATCTATATAACTTCCCGAAGTTGAAGAAAAACTTTTATATTATGTGTTTGAAGAACATGAGCTGATATTGACTTCATAAGGTAAATTAATAATCACCAGATACCAGCAAATTGGATGTTCAATTTTTTTCCCTAGTATCTCGGAAATTAAGAACGGCATATCGAATTTTTTATTACAGGTTTCTAGAATTTGCAACTTCTCCTCCCAAAAACTTCATATTAGGTTTTAATGAGCTCAGTTTTCCAAACAAGGATTCGCATTTTTATGGTAGATTCACTCCTACAAAATATTATAGCACACTGTTCTATGGATGTGAGAACCAAAATGGAAGTGGGAGATAAAAGGAAGAAAGAAACGTATTGCTTATATATAGGTGATAATCGATAATAAAATACAATTCATCTAATGATCATAAAATCAAAAATAAAAAAAAATACAGGTATATATTCAAACTTTCAAATTTTAGGGTGGTCCTATTTGAACGACATCCTGTTATCCTGAATAGATAGATTTTCAATATCTGCATGAAGATTGAGACAAAAATAGAATTTAAAAATTTTCGGCAGAGTTGCCTTTAAAATAGACAAATCTGCCACAATACTGTCTTTATTTTTTGTCGTTTACGAAATCCCTTCAAGAAGTATTTGAATAGCCATGTTCAAAAAACCGAAAAACAAAAAATATCACTAGTTTACAGCCAATTTACGACTGTAATGCCAAATACAGTTTTTAGTTAATTTTTGGTCCCTAAATGCGAAAATGATAGTAAAAATTTCCTTACAAGTAAGATTACAAAAATTTAATGAACACGACATTCCAAATTTGCTTTTCCCCTAAATTGAGGAAATTGTTTAAAATCTGGCAACACAGCATCTAAAACAAGTTTAAAAGCCGTTCTGCTCCATAATGGAAACAAAAGACCCTCTACTCCTCTTGCACATGCAGTTGCCATGAAGCACACTAAATGCAATAAGTTATAATACGTATAAGGCAAATATCTGGTGACCATCATAGACTATTACTAGGTCTTAAGGGCGAATTTACGAAGTTTTGCTGTTTTCTTTGCCTTTGGAACAGTAGGGCAACACAGACCCATTATCAAGTAAAAGAATGGCCTCCGAGAGATAAATATATTCCAGGTCAAGGTAACATGAAGAATATACCTCATGTTAATCCCAAAAACGTTTTGTTACCTCCATTATACATTGAACTGGGGTTAATGAAAAATTTTGTAAAAGCATTAGATAAAAAGATGATGCGATTAAATATCTTAAACACGTTTTTCTAAAATTAATTGATGCAAAGCTCAAGGAAGGTATACTTGTTAGACCACAAATTAGAAAAGTACTAAGTGATCAACAGTTTGATTAAAAATTTGGAAATGTTGAATTAGTTGCGTGGAGTTCTTTCAAAAGAATTGTTTCGGAGTTTTTAGGGAACAAGAAAGTAGAAAATTATGAAACAGTTGTAGAAGAACTACTTGAAAACTAATGCAGAATCGGATGTCGCATGTCTCTCAAAATCCATTTCTTGCACTCCCATTTGAATTTTTTCCCAGAAAATTTGGGTGCTGTCAGTGACGAACAAGGGGAAAGTTTCCACCAAGACATACTGAATGAAGCAACGTTATCAAGGCAGATGGGATGTAGCAATGATGGGGGATTATTGTTGGTTCCTTATGAGGGAAAACGATAAAACATGTAAACGAAAGTTAACATTTGCAAAAAGGTTATGCACAAAAGACTTCATTTGAAAGTTTTTTCATGTGTATTGTAAATAAAGTCTGTTATTCTCAAAATATATTGTTTTTTTTGTTTTGATTTTATATTTTCCTATAATATGTAAAAATTTTTGTATAAAATAAAAATAATCAAAACTCAAAATCTTTACGTGATGGAAAATTTTTGATGTTGAAGACGCAGTCAGGATGCTTTAAACTCTCATATATAGCCATTATAATATTAGTTGCAATTAATTTTCTGAAGATAACTTCAATAGAGAATGGAGTAATTTTTATTTATATATATACAAATGCGTTTAATCAATTTAAGAAATACTTTATTGTGAAATTTTCACTAAACATTTTCACAAAAACGCAACACTTGTTTCGCGATTCAATAGCTTCTTCAGGCGTGACTATACTGTATCTATACTTGTGTAGCAAAACACGTGTTGCGTTTTTGTAAAACTGTTTGGTGAAATTCTCACAATAAAGTGTTTCTTGAATACGTTGTGAATTTTCATCAAGTATCAGCCGATTCCATCACATAGCGTCTAATCAAATTCATTGAAAAGGCATTTGAAAGTCGTAAAGTTGAATGGGTTTGTTGTGGAACATAAAATTTGATATTAATTACTCTTTTGACCTTTTTATGAGCGAACAAACACCTGTGCCATATGCAACGGGAAAACAATCATAATTATAATGAACATTTATGTATTTCAAAGCACTCAATGGTGATTTATGGTAGTACCTGTATGATATTGAAATATATTACTTCATTGCCAAAAAATATAAAAAAATGAATTAACAAATCAGATATTGAATTAAACGCTTCTGTCATCTAATAAAAAAATCAGGATTTTGCTTGTGAATACATTTTGTCATATAAGGAATGGTTGTTTCTGAACGAAGTCTGTAAAGTCATCATGGTCACATCCCCTTCCCTGCATGGTATATGACCATGAAAAACGGTGAACCGTTTCTCTTCAACAACTTGACTTGATTTTATGTTTTATATAGGCAGTGTCAGGTGAGCGGAACTCAGTTGAGTTCAGCAAAAGATGCACATCTGTGCTGCAAAGTAAGTAAGCTAACAAAAATTATCACATTACGGCTATCACGGGACGTAAGTCCCGTGATAGGAATAAATGTTTCTGGAAGCAATTCAGATTTAGGACCTGCTGCTCTGATATTTGTTGTCAGCACACGCAGTCTCATTTTTCCATAATAGGAAAAAAAAGAAGAGAAGTCAACTAATTTGACCACGGGCAAGCTGTCATAATATTAAAGTCCATCATAGTAAGGTATTATTCCTCATGCGTCCGAAAAGAAAAGAAAACAGTGACAAAACATCGAGATTTATTATTTGAACTCCCAAAAATTCTGTGTGAAAATTGGTTTCCTGATTGTGTGGTATAAGATTGAACAGACTTGCCTTAAAACGGCTGAAATCTCAGTCGGATGAATGTTCATTGCTTTCACACGTACACACTTCAAAAAAATAATATTTCACTATATAGAGTTGTTGAAATTACGAAGAGGGGTATCATTCACAAAAAATAAACTAGGATTTGTGGTGAAACTTGGGGTTTAGGTCCCAAACAAATCCATTGGATTTATGTGATGATTGTCAGACCAATGATCACTTATGGTGCAATTGCCTGGTGTCCGAAGGCTTTACAGAAAACGGCCCAAGCGGAGCTCTCTGGCTTACAAAGACAGGCCTGTCTGGCTAAGAGTGGTGCCATCAGTACCACGCCGTCAACGGTCATGGAGATCCTTCTAGATTTGATGCAGACTGCAACAGACTGTTGGTTGACACTGGAAGTCACAGCATTCTGGGGATGACCTCTGACTTTATGCATCCAACTGTCAAACTATGAACTGTCTTATAAAGTACTGTTCCCAAGTAGAGAAGACTGGATCCTCCGGGAGAAGGAAATATTATGAGCAGATAGTTGTTAGTTCACAGATAGATCAGAAACACCTTCAGGTTCTGGTGCAGGGGTTTTCATACGCAGACCCGAGATAGAGATATCAATCTGCCCAGGAACCTATGCGATTGTATTTCAAGCGGAAATTTACGCTATTGAATTGTGTGCGGAGAGATTGGCAGAACCCAACCTCATACACAAGTCAATAAAAATATTCTCGGACAATCAAGCGACGTTGGAAGCTCTTGGCTCCTACCGAGCAACGTCCAAATTGGTAGCAAATTGCCAAAAAAGAATCTCCTCGATAGGAAGACTTAACAGATTGTCTCTGGTCTGGATTCCTGGCCATACTGGCATGGAAGGCAATGAGGCTGCTGACTGCTTTGCAAAGGAGGGTGCTGCAAGCAGCTTCATCGGGCCAGAACCTGTCATTGGCATCGCTTTAGGCTTTTCCAAACAAACATTGAACACCTGGATGGCAAGAAGATTTATGGACTTCTGGCAGAATCTTCCAGGATTGGCTCACTCCAAGGCGTTTATTCACCCTTCGAAGCTTGATACCAAACAGTTGTTGGACTACAATAGGGATGAATTATGATGTCTAACATTTGAATCATCATATGCAGAGACTAGGACTGTCGAAAGACAGTGTGTGTCGCCTCTGTTTGGAAAATGATGAAATAGCAGAGCCTGTCCCGCTGGGGACCGAATCAGGTTTTTAGAGTTCGGGAGAGCCGTGCTCTTACCATTTGACCTGAAAGACCACTCACCACACAAACTAATCGGCGTCGTTAAGAAGCTGGGTTTATTTGGTCGAGTGTGAATAGGTGTGAGGCACAATAAACCCTTTCGGGTTGCGGTGGAGGGTCGAATAGACCCTCTCACTTTGGACCTAACCTAACCTTAACAATACCTAGTGCACTATGGAAGATTTCCCTGTCTTTTTATGTAAAGTACCACTTTCTACTAACGAAAAACAACTAAACAAATCACGACTTATTATTGAATGATAATTGAATATTTTTAATATACGACTTTTTGTCGAAAGTCATGCAATATGAAATTTTATATGTTTTCTGGCAGATAATTGAAAATGGTTCATAGACGATTCTATCGATTCCATTTGATCTAAAGGACTACCTTGCGGTTTTTTTCGAAGTTGCAGGTGGATATAGTTTTTTTATTCTGTAGGGTCAGGTCAGTTTATTGGTCAAATTGAAACAGTGGTATAGTTCATTATGTAAAACAAATTAATTATTGGATATTATTATTGTAGACGATTAGTTTGAAAAGTTCAGAAATCTTGTTGAAAATGCCCTTGCAACAAAAGCGTACCACAATCTTGATGAATATTACATCAATTATTTTATTGCCATGACATGTGAACTTATATTCAAATTGTGTATATTTGTTTTTTACATTTTTTGAAAGGGACTATACAAACTATTTTGTCTACAAACTTTGTTAAATTTGATTTTGTGTTGTTATATTTTATCTATCAGATATGTGAACTCAGTTTTGCTCAACTGTATTTCTGGGTATTTATGTTTTTGAATTGTTTCTTTTCTTTTATTCTTTGAAGTGCTATACATACTAGATTTATTAACAAGCTTTGTCAATAAGATTGTATTTTCTTGGACAATAAGGTATATGTCTATATTCACAATTTTTCATATGCATATCAAAATAATCTCTCACCTGGTATCTATTTAAAATTTTGCTAACACAACCATGGGACACTCTCAGTTGTCTAGAAATCACACAGGGCCGTACTCCAGCAGCTGCCATTTCTACTATTTCTCTCCTTTTTTGGTTCGGAAGTGGCCTTCCGTTTATAAAAACTCCTCCCAGTTGATTAACTCGGCCCTGTCCTGTAAACAAATATTGATTTCATGAATCACGAGGAAAATGAAACTGAATAAGAAAATATTGGTTGAAGTTGGTAATATATTCAGAAAAGAACAGTGATAATATATTTACTTCAGTTCTGGAAAGGGCAAAACCAATCACATATTAGAATATTTTTTGGAGAATAAGCTAATGCAAAAACAAAAATGTATATGTACTATGGATTCAATGGATTTCTTACGTCATCGACCTACTTGATTGGATTATTTGGTATATAATGACCCAGAAAAATATGTTTAAACTTGTCTCTGTATTTCATAATGGAAAAATATTAATTCTTATATCATTATCATGGTACGTGATATTTTGGAATCGATATTTCCAAGCATATATTGAATTTGAACATTTATCACTTTTCAACATCTTCCTTCTTGGCCAGTGCTCTTTGCAGATTCTCTCCATTCTTCCACCACCAGCACCTTGTCAGAAAATAATAACGAGGACAAGCAGATCTGTCAAGAATTTTCTAGTAAGGACTATATACAAAGTGTAATTTTTTACAAGAATTGAAAATTTGCGAAACTTTGAACTTATCTTTTTTGTCTCACGCTCATTTTGGCTCTAAAGTCACCATGACCTTGCGGGAATCATGCAGGAAAAACTAACCGTCATAAAAAACAATTATTGCGTAATCGGTTAATGTAGGTAGTCACGAAAACAGCAAAAATTATACATAATAATTGTTGGATTCTTACTTTTTCCAATGTTTCAATTTTACAAAAGACTCACTCAACAAAGTTATTTTAAATAATGAAAAAGGCATGTAAATCCAAACATATACAAAACCGAAAAGTCAAAAGCAAATGTGACGTTGAAAATGTTCTTACAGCCCCAGAGAAAATGTGATTATTATGATATTTGCATATACATATACAGTGAGATTTAAATGTAAGTGAAGAATTATTAATGATCTATAATGTTTCTTGTTATATTGAAATTATCTGCTGATTTTGTTGATCAAAAGTTAAAATATAATTGTTAATTTGATTTAAATTTTGTATTATATTATTATTTTTAGTTATGTGAACCATTTCCAGAAATAGCCTTTTGAATTTATTATTTTCAGCTGCATAAATTTTTGTATTTCCTTAATCCATAACATGGTCTGAAGAGATAACATGTTCAGCCAGTCCACAAGAACGTTTGTTGAGTCTGCAGTCAATTTATTTATTATTAAATTTAATTATTGTCATTAGAAGGAGAATTATCTGTTTTGGAAATTTCATACTACGTGAAGTTAGGGTAGATGAATTTGGGTCACTTGAAATATGATTGAATTTGGGTGAGTTAAATATTTATTCACAAGCTAAGGAGAATATGAATTTTCTATTAGATATTTTTTAACAATTTTAAATCATTTTCAACAAAATCTGGATGAGACAATCTTGTAACTCTTTTTTTAAGAGATAACATTGAGTTGGTTTTCATCCTTGAAGGATACTGTGAAAAATAACTAATGAACCTATTGGTAGGTATAGTTCAAGTAAACGATATAGTGCACCCAGCATTCCTGCAGTTCCCCTTTAATAAAAAATTTTGTTATTCAATAATCATTTCTGATTATATAAGAATCACAATAACTATATTATATATATATATATATATATATATATATATATATATATATATATATACACGACGTTTATCGAGTGTCTTGAGTGATATGTCCGACATAGATGAGTGGGAAAGTAGTGATTCAAATAACAGAGTGTATGATTGAAAATACTTCTGAATATTACTTACTCGCATTTGAATTGGTGTGAACCACAATAAACCCTTGCGGGTTGCGGTGGAGGGAGGGATAGACCCATTCACTTGTGACCTAACCTAACCTAACTACTTACTCACATATATATATATACAATCGATCACTTCAGAAACACTTCACTAACTTTCTTCAAAAGCTTCACTGTCGTCATTTAAATCAATAAGGAATTTATTTCCACCATTGATATGGAAGTGTCCAATCTCCATAAAGTCTTTTTTAACTACTATTACTTTTTTAATCCTTTTCTGCCAGTCTTCTTTGGTAATATTAGATACTTCTTCTTTAACTAGCTCTTTATCAAATTTTGGAAAATTATTTTTACGCCTGATGCTTTGTTTCAATTTTCCCCAAATCAACTCGATGGAATTGAAAACACAAAAATAGGGGGGCCGTCTCAGTATGGTGTGTCCATACTTTTCAACAATACTCTCAAGGGCATACACTTTTTCAAATTTTTTTGTCTGTAAAACTTCAAGTAGTTGGTTTTTGGTATAGTTATCTTCAAAATACAAATTGTTATCCATTAAAAAACTTTGTATTTTATCTTTCGTCGAATTTTTATTCAGTACTTTGATGAGCTGTTGCGAATGATATAGGAAGCGTTGTCAAGAACTATTACACTATTCGCATCCAAATTTGGGATCAATATGTTTTCAAACCATTCCTCAAAAATATTAGCTTTCATGTTCTTATGATAGTCAACATTGCAGTCCTCAAGTTTTTCTCCACATAATTTCAAAGAATTCGGAACCCATCCTTTACTTCATTCGCAATACACAATGATTAGTCGCGATCCTTTGTTTTCAGGCATGTTAGGCGTACACATTCTCGAACCATCAGTCCACCCTTTTGTGACTGTGTCGTGAGTCTCATACCAAGTTTCGTCCAAATAGAGAATTTGCTGTTGTTCTTGTCTATATTTAGTTATTTGTTCTAAGTATTTGTTACGTAATTCCACTATTCTTCTGCTTTCCATAACTGCTTGACGTTTGTTTATCATTTTAAATCTAAATACTAGTTTCTTTATCCAATTCTGAAGAGTTTTGTCACAGCAGCTCACGTTATGGCAGGAAGTATTCAATTTCATCCTTATTATTTCAATTGTAGGAATCTCATTGCTTCTGTAACAGTCGTATATTGTTTTTTTAATGATTTTATTAGATGAACATCTAAAGGTTTTGGTAATCCCGCATCAAATCGTGTCTTGCGTTCATAAGGTTTGTTTTTGACTATTTTACGTACAGTTGAGAAATGAATTTCGCTCAAATATGATGTTGCTTGTAATAGTTTTTTCCCTCGAAACCAAACTTGATATGTAGATTCTTATATACATTGAAACATATTCTCTGTGTTGCAATATTCAAATGATAATAATAATAATAATTATATTTATTTATCCTTTGAGACGTTAACAACGTATATGGCATGTCAGTACAACACGTTAAAATAGTATAAAGAAAATAAACATACATAAAGATAAAATATCTCAGTAGTTTTAAAGTATAAAAATGTATAAAATATAAAGAAAAAAAAAACAAGTTTTGTCAAAATTAGATGTATAATAAAATAATAAAATCTGGATGAAAGTCTGAACCGCAATCAGCTAAAGTCGTCTAAAAGGAATTCACTGACTGTAATAATCCTTATACAGGAGCAAATTTTTAACTTCTCTTTTAAATGACATCAAACATGGTTTTAAAGTGATCAGGTAGGTGATTGAATAATTTTATTCCCATATATTTGGGTGACTGTTCAAATTTAGAGGATCTGTGTCTAGGAATACTTAACAATTTTCCATTTCTGGTTGAGTAACTGTGGTGAGAAGAATTTGTGTTATATTTTGTTAAATTATCGTGGATGTATAGCATTTGAATATGAAAATACAAGAGAATGGCAGGATTTGATATGATATGAAGTGCTGTTTGCACGATTCTCTCCATGGGATATCAAATAATTTTCTGTTTTTTTTTTGGAATAAAAACCCTATCTTTGTTGGTGGCATATCCCAAAAGAACCACATTGTAGCTTAAATGGCTGTAGACCAAGCTATAATATACGTCCAGCAAGGCATGCAAGGGCATAAAATGTTTTTTATTCTGGAGAGAGCATAGTACGCTTGGTTAACTTTTTTACAAGTGACTGTAATGTGTTCAGACCATCTTGAGCAATCATCCACATAGACTCCTAGAAATTTTGTAAAATTCGTTGATACCAATTCCACCCCTCTAATATCAAAGACAGCAGGATGTTTATCAAGACCGATGGAAGAACTAAAATGAATACATTTTGTTTTATTCAAGTTAACAATCAGATTGTTTAACTTGCACCAATCTAAGAAGTGTGTTATAAACCTTTCCGTTGATGACTTTAATTCCTCTAGGCTGTGTGCTGAGACCGCTAACGAGGTATCGTCAGCAAAGAGAGTGAGACTATTGTTGTTGATGTTGAAGTATTTGGGTAGATCATTGACGAATAATAGAAAGATAAGCGGTCCCAGGACAGAGCCTTGAGGAACTCCTGAACTGATTGGTTGAGGATCAGATAGTGTATCTTTTATTTTTATCACGGTACGGTCTGAAAAAAAATGTTTGAGCCATTGTAAAAATACACCCCTAAATCCTAGATTAGAAAGTTTGGTTTCAATAAAGTCATAAGATAGACAGTCAAATGCACGTGAGAGGCCAAAAAATATTCCTGCCACGTGCATACCATTGTCTAGGGAGTTATAGATGATTTCAGCAAAACTACAGGCAGCTGACTGTGTGGACTTGCTTTTACGAAAACTGTGCTGGCAGGCAGTAAGAATCTTAAAATTATACAGAAAGTTGAATCCAAATGTATCCAAATCTTATTCACTGGTATCTCTTTTTCGCATTGTTCACCAGCGCTATTGGAATCACTACACAGGATTGTATCATACTCGTTATTATTATTAGTACTTGTCCAAGGACGCCACATTTTAAACAAATAACAAAAATTTCAAGTGATTATAGCTTCACCAACATCGAATTTCAACACTCAAATCGCGATCAGTTCCTGAACTGATCATTGACGGCACAACTGCGGTACTCATCGCTACATTCTATTGGTCACCGTAACATGACTTCAAATTTAATTTTATGACTCTTCAGCCAATCATAAAACTCGGTTAGTAAAAATTATCCAATACGAACCGCCAATTCTTCAGTCCACGTGGACTAATTCGTAGCGGCATTATTTCTTTGTTATGGTTTTTTTGGCCTTTGAGTTCGCCGACAGCTTTAAGAATTACTATATCAGTTACTTCGACTATACATATAGATTTTCTGTACCACATAGTCTTGAGAACGTTTTCTTCATGACATGAAAGTCATCAGGTTAGGTTAGGTTAGGTTACTGGCGTAATTGTCATGTTTCGAAGTCTGTTCTTCTTTGGTTTCGCGCAACTATTTTTTTTGGATCGGATCGTCACAACACGAAACGTTCACGACAGTGGTTGGACACAGCAGATTCCTACTGTGAAAAAATCGGAGAAATGTCCTGAATGGCGAAGGTTCCCACTGTTAGAACTTTCGCCATTCAGGACCAATCAAAAACCGCCGCCGTCGACTTCATCGAATCCAGAGCACCCAATTTATATGTTGACGAAATTAATCGACTTGTGTCTTACGTTGGCCAAAATGCACTGATTCAAATGTCGCTTATTTCGATTGAATTGAATAAGAATCCACAAGATATCACAGTTTGAAGTAAAACGACACAGAATTTTCTAAACGACCTAATCTGTTTTAAATCTGTTTTTCCGTTAATCAGCTGTCGCCCACATACGAACGACAACTCTCAAAAGTTGAGAAACTTGTGCGAGCTAAGGACTAACGAGGTCTTACCTTTTAACGTGTGATTTCTAATACGGGTAAAGATTGGGAAATTGGGCCTTTTTTAGATGTGTTGTAGAACGAGTATTACTGATTTACGAATGAATCTTATATCATACCATGGGTTTGTGGAGCTTTTGCTTAGCTCAGCCTCCCATTAGTTTGTAGGTACCAGAGGCGTAACCGAATATATTTATGGAAAGGATTCGAAGGAGAAATTTTTCATGTACGATGTAGTTTTTATCTTTACAGAAAAATCATTTTTCAATGGATTTCATCCACATATATTTTGGGTTGAGTTTTGTGTAAAATTTTCTACAGATTTCTCTAAACAGTTTTTTTGGTATGATTCGACGGATTATGTGATAATTATTACAAGTGATATATTGTGAGGACACAAAGGAACCATATTTTGTGGTGGCATTCTAATCATCTAGAAGGTTTGTTGAATGAAGTTTGTAAGGAAGGCAATGAATTTCTATCAGACTCCAATATTTATTTTTTCAAATTCAGATAGAAATAACTTTTTTGGGTAGGTGTTTTCCCACATCGTAGAATATTTTCTATACTCAATGCTCCTTTTCTTTTTTATCTGTTCCTATTGTAATTCAGTTTCCTTCAGAAATAACAAAAACTATCTTGGTTACCGATTGCCAAATGTACTACTTATCAAATTTGAGAATTTTATATTACATGAAATGGTAGTAGTAGGCCAAAGGATTAAGCCGTCAATACAGAACGTATATACGAACTCGTATATACCTATGATAAATATAATGAAGTATATACCTATATTGGGGTGGTAGCGGCTCAATTTTTTGAAATTCAGGTCAACAGTTTTGGATATTTTAAAATAATTCTTAAAATTGAGAATCTATATTGCAGTCAAGAGATATTTTAACTTCTTAACAAAGCAATAGGATGCATTTAGGAAAATCAGTTTTCTCTCAACAAGTTCAATATCTCCTTAGTTGTATGGGTGAATGGTACGAGATAATCTCTAGTAACCTTGGATGATCGTGAAAAAGAAAAACAGAAAATGTAAAAGACAAAAGGTGTTTACTTCACAATACAGAATATAGGTAATTATTCACAAAATAACCTATTTCAAAATCAGGAAATATATGAAAGACATAATGTACAATCACTGGTAAATCTGTCTGTTTCAAATCTGTTTTTCCGTTAACCAGCTGTCGCACCCCTACGAACGACAACCCTCAGAATTCGAAACTTGTGTGAGCTAAGGATTAACGAGGTCTTACCTTTTAACGTGTGATGTTTTGAATATTATTTTTTGTTTTTTTATCCGTAGATACCTACTATCAACCTTAAACTCATGATATGTTGTTATTTCGAGAAGTTGATAACTGTTTTCAAAAACACTCTCCATGTGGAAATATGATTAATACATTAGGCTCGATATAATTATGTTTATCTTGAATGGAATGACCAACAAATCTTGAATAGATATCTATAAAGTTTAACTGGATTTCCAAAAACTTCTGGTTATTTCAAAAATGTAGTAAAAATCAACACGTTTTTTATTGCAGTCGAGGTAACTGATTTTTTTAGTCAGTTCTGGTCTATACCTAGGAACCGATCTATCTATTGGGCTAGTAAATGGCAATAAAGTGCTTTATCATGAAATGTCTTGGAAAGTAGGCCAAGCAATACGAACAGTTTTTGATTTACAATAGCTTTTACGAGTTTATTGATTCTTACTTTCGAAGTCTTTTCTGGTCCCAATAAATTGAAACTTTCCCTCATTGTCCTGTTGATAGTTGTAAAATAACCGTAAAAGAAATCGAATTCAACTGTTGCATAAAATTCATGGTGAGTGATATAGGTACTTATATCTCCCTTTTTATTATATAATACAAGAAACAAGGTGTAAAATAATGACAGTTTTGAGTCATAAGTCGCAAGCCTTAAATCACAAGAAGTGCAGGGGGTCATCTGGCTGAAATACCTAACATATGTCAAAAATAACTACCTAATAATCATACTCCAATATGCAAACTATATTCTGTCATTCCGTATTTTTGGTATTGTTGTTCAGGTTTCTGTTTAAAGTTATTGGATACCGCTTCTGTGCCAAGTGTTTCTGTTCGAAATAAGTTTTCATTTGAGATCTTAAATTTCTGAACTATCTTAAACTATAGAAAAAAACGACAATATCTCAGTTTTCGAAGACAGGTTTGAAATCAGAGTGATATTTTCTGTCATGGTGAATAAGGTTGAAGTAGCTGATTTTGAGAAATTTATAGCAGTAATTTTTCCGGATGAACTTTTCAGTTTGCCTTTTATTACACTTTAGCAAATTCTCTATTGATTTAGCTTTGTTTATTGTTCATATTGTGGAAGGTTATATACCTAAAAAACACTGAGAAGTATATTTATATTTATTTCTAAAGAAAGTTGCGATTGAGTAATTTGTTTCATAACTAGATATAATGTAGATACTTAATATAGGTGAATAATAGAAATTGGGAATAGTTAGGGTTAGATTTATTGAGTCGACCAATAATTTAATAAAATCCCGAGAACATGAAATGAAGAATTTTATCTTGAATCATCATATCACACGACAGCTTTTGCTTATAAAACTAAATTTAAAAAATTCTGAAAGTGCAAACATTTTGATCAGTTTGACTTGTTTTAGGTAGCTATATAGGTACTACGTGGGATATACGTTGACATTACTTCCAGAAAAGTTGAAGAAAACATAAATTCAAAAAAATTTAAAAATCCCATTCTTAGCATTTATTTTCATGAATGTCAAAATCATTAAGTCTGGAAAATCATAGTTATTTGTCTGAAATATCAATGTTGACAATGCTTGTCTTGAGTACCGATTTCTTTTTTTTTTTCTAAACGCTTGAATAGATATAGTGCATTGAAGAGTTTTAAGGTGCCCAGTTTGTACTATCCCAAAGTCTTCATATTTTTTTCATTTGAAAGTACCTAGTCGCTAAAAATTGTTGAGGCAATATAACCAAAGAGTTCATTTTTGATTCCATTTACCAATAAATGTTTCGGAAACATTATGTTTGACAGAGGTTTACTTCTCCATATGTGAAGCATTCATACTAACCTTGAAAGGGATAAACAGAAAAGCAAGGCCTGTGCATAATTCCAAAGTTTCCTGTAACAGTCATTTCGCTCAGAAAGCTGGTTTAGTATCAACAGTTCAGGAAACTACACCATCGAATCATTCACAAAAATTGAAAAAGTCACAATTATTATTTTTATCACTCAATGTCACTCAACTCAGTTCATACACGTCGAAAGATTTTTGAACGTTTAACTCAACATCCACTTTAACAGTGTTGACTACTCTGAAAGAATCATGGAGAGGAACTAACTCATAATATTATGACTCGAGCTGGTGTTAAAAGTTGTTGGCTCCGCCCTATTTGGCCACACCCACCGTAAGACCAGCTTAGCGTCGGTAGGTGAAGAAGCTTAAACTTTATTATAGAGATTATTGCCGATTATAAGTCCTGTTATTACTAATTACAGTTGTTGGATTAAATTTATGGACCAATATCCAAAGATGGACCGTCGTTATTATTTCGTGTAGAAGATTACAAATTATATACCTATTCTGGTGTACTTATGACACTCATTTGTCTCGAAACACCACTTCACTGAATACCTACTGCGATTTATTCGATTCTAGATATTTGCATTGAAATAATTTTTGATGAATAATTAAAACGTCGAACCATTGACTGCCAATGGGCAGAAAGACTGAGGTTTTTGGGATATCGAATGAACAACGTTTGAATTTGTTTAGACTAGTATCAACCATCAATAATTCTCTGATCTAGGTGTTAGTTTTGATTCATCCCTCTCTTTCAATAAACCTATTGACAGTACTCTAACAGCAGCTTATCGCATGTATGGATTCTTAGTTAGAAATACAAAAGACTTCGAAAAAGCTTCAACATTGAAATTACTTTATTTCACTTTTGTTCGATCTAGGCTGGAATATGCATCTGTCTTGTGGAGTCCCTACTATCAGATTCATATAAATCAAGTAGAAGCCATACAGAGGCGCTTCCTAAAATATATGTATTTTAAACTTGAAGGCACGTATCCTACTGTAGGAATACCCTATTATGAATTGCTTGTAACTCACAATTTTTGTAGTCTCGAGGTAAGGCGTAAATATAATTCTTTTTTTTATTCAAGGTCATAAACAATATCATCACCTGCTCTCAACTGTTACATATGTTGAATTTTTGGGTTCCTAGACGGGCATCTAGGAATAGTGTCTTAACACTCCGCGTACAAATATAATGAAAAAATCTCCAATTTATACAATGTGCGATACCTCTAATTCTGTTAGTCATGTCCTAGATATATTCAACTGACAGATTATACAAATGAAAAGACATTTTTTAGCTAACTGACAGTTCTGTTTTTAATTTTTTTTACATAGATTCACAAATTATATTACGTAGGTACTTACTACATATTTGTGAACGCCACTGTTAATCCCTATTCTGTAATTGGGTTCATCCTGTAGAATAGTGTGTGAAATAAATAAACTCAAGATTGTCAAGATTTTTCTATTTAGGCACTTTGGATTCTTTGGCATAGAATGAATCCAATAAAAATCTTTTATCACATACCAGAACCGTAATACTCTTATCGACGCCCGTAAGCAGGTTGCCGGTATCAAATATTCTTATCTTAATGAATATTGAACAGAACACTTTTCAAAAAATATGTTCGGAACTATTGGTTTAATCAGAAGCCGATTTTGCCTATTACCGATTAAATATCAATTCCGATATGAGACATTCGGTATCTATATAGATAGGTACCACAAACAAGGTCTGTTAAAAAAATAAGGCGAATATTCAAATTTCGCGGGCGATGTACATTCGATTAGCGATTTTTTTATGTTAGTACACTCTTTTGGATATATGTTCATAGTTTCAACTGTTAAGTTTGTTCTTGAAAGGCATAAAAGTTAACAGTGTTTAGCGTGTTCGGCGAGTTTCTGCGCCTCCGAAAAAAAATTGATAAAATAATTTTTCATTAAAATTTGTGTGAGAAATGGAATCAAGTGCTCAAAAACACATGAAATGTTGACAGTGGCATACGATGATTGTACTCTGAGTCAGAAAAATGTTTAAAGTTGTACAAGATTTTCACAGAAAGTCGAGAAGATGTGAATGACGACGCTCGCCTTTAACGCCCCAGCACATCAACAATCGATGAAAATAATGAGAAAATTAAGAAAAGTTGCTGAGGATGTCGGAATATCAGATGGCTCATGGCAATTTTTTCGTAAATTTTGGGCATAAAGCGTGTGGCAGCAGAGTTCGTTCCGAAATTGCTAAATTTTGATCGAAAGAGATGTTGAATGACGTCGAAGGTGATCGGGATTTGTTTAAAAGGGTCATAACTGGGTATATGATTATGACATCGAAACCAAAGTCGAATCGTCCCAATAGAAGGGCTCAGAAGAGGGAAAACTAAAAAAGCACGCAAAGTTCGATCAAATGTCAAGATTTTGCTCAGAGTTTCATTCGATTAACGTGGCATAGTGCATCAGGAGTTCTTCTCCTCTTCTTTTAAGGTCTTTGCTTCCAGTAGGCGCAGTAGACCAAGCATCAGGAGTTCTTGCCACATGGTCGTTCGGTCAATTATCTTGAAGTTATGTACTGCTTGCGAGAAGCAATACGAAGAAAACATCCAATATTGTGGAAAAATATTTCATGGCTTTTGATTACGATAATGCACCTGCTCATTCGTCATTGCTTGCTCGTAGTTTTTTGACAAATACAACATCGTAATCATGCCTCATCAGAAACCGTATTCTCAAGATTTGGCGCCTGCGACTTTTTCCTGTTTCCAAGATTGGAGAGACCCTTGAAGGTACGGCGTTTTGCGACGATTTAAAAGATAAAAACCGAATCGCTGAGAGAGTTCAAGGACGTACCAAAAATTACATATTAGAACTGCTTCAAGGATAGGAAAAAACGCTGGCACAAGTGTATTATATCTGAGGGAGACTACTTCGAAGAGGAAAAATAATAATTGATGAATGAATAAATGAAGTTTTCAGCTTCAGACGTGTTTTTAAGAGCTCGGTAATTTTCTTTTGTCAAAACAAATGGAACAGACGTAAATATGTGTTTTAGTGCTGAAGTATAGTTGCCACGTTGTTTTGAAAGTATTTCTATTTACATAATACATATATGCCTACTATAAATGTATAAAAATACGGTTTTTATATTGTATATAGGTACTATAACTGAATTATTTCATTGATAATGACCCAGAAAATGTATTTCAAATTGTTCATTCAACTTTTACTGTAATGCAGCTAGGAAATATTAATGCTTCTGATTACGAGACCGGCCCTGGTCTTTGAGCCCCTCAAATCCGCCACTGACAATCGGTATAGAATATCTTTCAAAGGTGTCTTTTTCCTCAATCGATGGATATGTTTTAAATCAATTTTTTTCACTTACTTCTTTTCGACTGTTCTGTAAAACTCCTCATAATAATTTCCTTATACATATTACTTTTGTGCCCTTGTAGATTAGGTATAGTCTAAGTAAACGATATTTTGCGGCGGCAAAATTGGCGGCAGTCTCAAAGGCCAAAAAAACCAATACATAGAAATGATCCAGCAGCGAACTAGTCCACCGCATGGGAGCTGACACCCAGTTCTTTCGCCATCCCACGCATCGTTTGTGATGGGTCAGTCTTCACCAAGGTCCTCAAATCCTAGTCCTCGATTATTGTGGTTCGGCCACTTCGGGGCTCAACTTCGAGGTTAAAATCTCCGGAACTAAATTGCATTCATTAACACCATCATTGCCAAATATAGTCGAAGTGAACGATATTGTGCACTCTTAAAATTGGCAAAAAAACCAATACATAGAAATTAACCGGCAGCGAAGTAGTCCACGTGAACTGTAGACTTGGCAGTTCGTATAGGATAATTTTTACTAACCGAGTTTTATGATTGACTGAAGAGTCATAAAATTAAATTTAAAGTCATGCTACGGTGACGAATAGAAATCGGGGAATGCGGAGATGGTTATCGCCGTCGTGTTCAGTTCAGGAACTGATCGCGATATAAGTGTTGAAATTCGATATTGTTGCAGTTATAATTACTTGAAATTTTTGTTATCTGTTTGAAGTGTAGCGTCCTTGGACAAGTAATTTATAATAGTAATAACGAGTGTGATAACAACGCAGACTCTTTCCAGTGTAGCGATTTCAATAGCAATGGTGAACAATGCGAAAAAGAGATACCATTGAATAAGTTTCGGTTGCATTTGAATATTGAAACACATCAGAGAGTATGTTTCAAGGTATATAAAAATCTACATCTCAAATTTGGTTTCAAGAGAAACAAGCAACATCAGATTTAATCGAAATTCCTTTCTCAACTGTAGGTACGTAAAATAGTCAAAAACAAATCTTATGAACGCAAGACGCGATGTGTTACAGAATTATCAAAACTTTTAGATGTTCATCTAATAAAATCTTTGGAAAAAATAAAATTCGACTATTACAAAAACAGTTTCCTACGACTGAAATCATAAGAAGGACGAAATTGAATACTTCCCCCATAACGTAAGCTGCTGTTACAAAACTCTTCAGAATTGGATAAAGAAACTAGGATTTAGATTTAAAATAATAAACAAACGTCAAGCAGTTATGGAAAGCAGAAGAATAGTGAAATTACGCGAATACTTAGACAAGAACAACGGCAAATTTTCTATTTGGACGAAACTTGGTATGACACTCACGACACAGTTACGAAATGGTGGACTGATGGTTCGAGAATATGTACGCCTAACATGCCAGAAAACAAGATAAGAAGGTAATAGAGCTAATTAAATTAAAGTAGCTGATATTACCGAAAAAGAAAAGGATTAAAAAAGTAATTTTAGTTGAAAAAGACTATATATATATATATGGAGATTGGACACTTCCATATTGATGGTGGAAATGAATTCATTATTGATTTAAATGACGACAGTGATAGTGAAACAGAGAAAATAGAAGAGGACAGTGATAGTGAAACAGAGAATATGGAAGAGGAATTATCATAAGCTTTCGAAGGAAGTTAGTAAGTGTTTTTGAAGCGATCGATTATATGGGTTAGTTGGCTTAGTTGTTTTTCCGTTAGATATCTACCATACGTACTTATGAAGTCGTAGGTCTGCATGAGAGGAAAGGGGCAACCTTGAGCATGTCAGTGAGTAAGAAGTATTCAGAAGTGTTTTCAATTATCACCCTGTTATTTGAATCCCTACTTTCCCACTCACTTATATAAAAGAAATATTCATTATATATATATTATATATAGTTACTGTGATTCTTATATAATCAGAAATTATTATTGAATGAAGAAATTAGTTAGCTCCCTTACTATATTAATAAAGGGAAGCTGTTGGAAAGTAGGTTGCACTATATCGTTTACTTGAACTATACCTATACTTGTCCAAGGATTTTTCATAGGAAAATTCAATCTTGAACTATATATCTACACTTGAAAACATATGTATATCACATCAGTCTATTTCAAAGTTCGTTATGGTGTTTTATGAACCTCAATATATCACAATCAAACGATAATAATGAGAAAACATTCACGAATATGTAGCTTCGAAGCTAAAATCTCCGGAACGAAACTTCTCAAACCAACGTCGAACAGTGCGTTCATTAACACTATCATTAACACTATGATATCATTAGTTCAATTTGAATTCGTAGAGGAAATTGAATAGGAAGTACTTATATAGTTTCGAAAAATAAGAAGTCAAAGAATCGGAGAGGCGCGGTAGATAGATAGATAGTAGATAGATAGTAGAAGATTCCGAATTATTCGAGGCTTTCGCTACTTCAGTGATGCACCTAACATTTTCCATTATTCGATTATACTATTGGTTCAAACATTTGAAGAGAAGACAACACTGGAAAAATAAAAATTCGGGCAACTAAAATGATGTGAGTCTTAAATAGTCTGACAAAATTGTTAAGGCTTTCGCAGCTGAGGTTTTCAGTCTCACTGCTTTTATTCGGGTTTGAACTCAAGGTGTATAAACCTCTGAGGAAGCTAGCCAGTCGAGCTAGTGAAGGAAGAAAATTCAAAAATCGTCGACCTGCAAACCCGAATAAAAATAGTGACACTGTTAATTAGTCTGTTGGTGACTATCCGACACTTCCAATATAGAAACTTGCAAGTGCTTCAAATGTGTGCAAACGTATCAACTCCTCTGCAATTCATTGTATCTCTGCAATATGTGCTTATTGAAAATCATCTATGTGCAAATTTTATGAATGTGCCAATTTTATACCTTATTCCACACCAAACATGAAAACTTCAAGCTTTTGAATTCATAAATTTTAGTCAATATAATCACCATTAATTGTGTTCACACTAAGTCAAAAAACTACAGAATGAAAAAAAAACTACACAAATCTACACGATGACTCAGTTTTGAATCCGGGTCTATGATGACCCCTGAGTATTTGAATTTCTCAGTATTTTCATTTGTTTGAGGCTTCCCGTCGATTCCGATTTTGAACTCGGAATTTTATTTAATTCCGACTTCAAACATGGAATTTAGTAAATTTAATTTCCAGGAAAATGTTCCAATGGCCCTTTGTATGCCCTCGCAATGTATAAAATATTATCGGTAAATTATTTTTAATTGATAATCTTTATCGAGAATAAATGATTTTGAGAAATGAATCCCTTTCAATCTCTTATTGAGCTATGTAGGCAAAATTAATAATTGATATGATATTGCTCTAAGACAATCTGTAAAAAAAGTAAGTCTAGCCATGTCTAGCTTGTCAAATCTAGGAAGAAACTTGAGAATCACCACAACCTGCGCGTTCCCTATAATTATATCACAATACCTATATTTGACAAGCCTTACATATCTATATTTTTTGTAAATTCTAGTTCGAACTCAGATTTTTTATTTCATCTACCTTTATTGCGTTTTTGTTCGGTTCTGGCTAGGGTACCATAAATATTGGCCCAAACTGTATACGATTCTGGGCATGCACCAAACCATAATGTGCAATAAATAAGTTTAATATTCCAAATGAGTATCTGTTGACGTTTACGATTTTATGATCGATGTTTATTGCTAGAAAGTCATTTTAAATTACTATACTATACAGAAAAGTGTCCTTAGCGAGGATGAAATTGAAAATTATGGGATCATGGGCTCATCTGGTTTAACAGTGGTACCACGCGAACAAAAAAAAATTGAATTTATTGGGGACTATAAAGTATTGAAAAGTACTGGAACTTATGTAATGAGAAATGGAAAGAGAAGAATTCTTATGAAATATTCATTTTGTAGAGTGCAAATAGAAAAGTGAACTGTTATTATTTGAACTACTTTAAGGTTTTCACTTTAATAAAATCAATAAAAACACTTTTGTCTACTTTCCACTAGTTATTTTATTTTTACGACCGGTTTCGGGTTTCATTAAGTATAAAAACTAACTAATACATTTCAAATCTGAAAAAGTAGTTATATAGGGAGTTTGTAGATGGATGTAGATATGCTGAATGCATTGAACAGAATATACAGGGTGTCCCTGGACTTCCTCTTTTCCTCTCGGAAATGTATAGATGGGGTCAAAATATCACCAGTACTTCATATAACTTTTTTTCCTAAAATCCTTCGTTACCAAGTAACGGGCCCTCGAAGTTACAAAATGAAAAATGTTTTTCTTTGATAACTTTTCAAGTGAATATTCAAAATCATCCAAATTTTGGTAATTGACTAAACAAATGAATTCCGTCGATGAGCTTTCATGCAGGAGTCAGTTGTTTTGCTACAAAGTCAGGAACGGACTACCCCCGATGGTCCACACCCCGAAACTTTGAAATGACAGATATTTTTCAATATTTTTCAACAAATTAAGGTTACTTGGACAATTTTATGAATAAAAGTGCTCGTATGGAAAGTCGATCGGAGCAACGAGTCTTGATAAAAATGTAGTTTCACTCGACGACATCAAACCCGCTCGTCCACCATTATTTGAAATGAATAATTATCAAAGCAGAAATAATAATGATAACGTTAATTCAACAACATTTATCCTGAGATGTCTACCATTATTCGAAAATATTAGTTTTTAAGGAAAATGGAAATGATAGGTAAAATGTTCATAACGAATTTTTATAATGCAAACACGTTTAACTAACGAAACTCAAGAGCCTCAAGAGCAAACAGAAATGAAAAATCCGCTACAGAAACTGCTCGATATGACCACCTTCTCTCTCTATACATTTTCTTAGTCTGCAAAGACACCCTCTCTGTACTTGAAATAGCATTCCAGGGTCGTTTCGTATGGCTTCACAATGTAATGTTATTCTATTCAACAATGCATCTCTTGTGTGAATAGGTGTAGCGTAAACAAGGCTTTTTAGATGCCCCCACAGAAAGAAATCCAATGGATTTAAATCCGGAGACCGCGATGGCCATGAATATGGCCCACCTCTACCAATCCATCTATTGTGGAAAATATGGTTCAGATGGTCACGCACAATCAAAGTAAAATGAGGAGGAGCGCCATCATGCATAAACCACATATCTCTTCGGGTTTGCAATGGAACATGTTCCAAAAGTCCATTCAAATCGTTCTGAATGAACTCCAAATAACGTTCTCCATTCAATCGGTCCTGTAGAACGAATGATCCTATAAGATGGTTTCCTATGATACCAGCCCAAACATTCACGTTGAATTTCCGTTGGTGTTTGGTTTGCAATATCCCATGGGGATTTTCTTCGGCCCATATATGGAGATTATGATAGTTGATAACTTCATCTCTACTGAAACCTGCTTCATCAGTGAATAAAACTCGATTAATAAAAGTCATATCCTCTTTTTGCCTATCCATGAACCAATTGGCATATTCCAGTCGTGCTGGAAAATCTTGAGGTGTCATGGCATGTACCTTTTGGATGTGAAATGGGTGGAGCAGTTGTTCCCTAATTATTCTATGAATAGTGGACTTGGATGTATGGAACTGTTCTGATAGATTTCTGATGCTCATTGAAGGATCATCAGCGACGGCTTCCAAAATACTTTCCTCCAATACAACGGTACGTACAGTCCTAGGAGCGCCCTCACCACCTCGTTTTGGCAAAACTGTACCTACAATAATATCGAAATAAAACAACGTGCTCAAATTAATTATCAATTATTACATACCTGTCTCCCTCAAGCTGCGATCGACACGCTCGAATGTTTCTCTTGACGGTACCGTTCGATTGGGAAAATGCTCGGGATACAGACGACGAGCTTCTGCAGCATTACAAAATGCTCGTCCATAAAATACATGCATATCTGCATATTCATTGAATGTAAACTGTTCGGCCATATCAAAAAAATTCAAAATATCCTATAGAATATTGACAATACAATGATAGTCATATGACAACGCACCACTCAACAAAACAAAATCGCATTCCAGTTTCTCATTTTTTATCAAAACTTTCTAAAAGGTTTTTTTGTCAACATCTGTGAAAGAAATGGAACATAATTATTCCTTGGATATTTTTCACCTGATCATGTGCAGCCGTTTTTGTAGTTCATTCGTTTGCTTTTTATTAGTATAGTAAATATTTTTTCCGATGTGCGTTTTTTCAGCTAAATTTAGATTCGTGTTAAAGAATTTCTCCCATAAAATTATAATTATCAGTGAAACTCCTCAACAGTTTAGCTGTGAAGAAGAATTTGAAACATTCGAATGTTGAGTTTCATGAGATTCAGATAACTGATCAACACGAAACGTGATTATTCCACACGTATTATGTACATACAAAATATGGAATGAATTCGATATTTCATAGTAGAGTAGCTTGTTAGTTTGAAAACACCACGAATCTACAGAACTTGATATTTCTTTTGAAAAAATATCTGCTATCACAATTGTGACTTAAACTTCCATATAGGTACTGTACTTTTTGTTTACGACTTCATTTTAGCATACTTTGTATTATTCCTGTTATAAATGTTGTTGAATTAACGTTATCATTATTATTTCTGCTTTGATAATTATTCATTTCAAATAATGGTGAACGAGCGGGTTTGATGTCGTCGAGTAGAACTACATTTTTATCAAGACTCGTTGCTCCGATCGACTTTCCACACGAGTACTTTTATTCATAAAATTGTCCAAGTAACCTTATTTTGTTGAAAAATATTGAAAAATATCTGTCATTTCAAAGTTTTGGGGTGTGGACCATCGGGGGTAGTCCGTTCCTGACTTTGTAGCAAAACAACTGACTCCTGCATGAAAGCTCATCGACGGAATTCATTTGTTTAGTCAATTACCAAAATTTGGATGATTTTGAATATTCACTTGAAAAGTTATCAAAGAAAAACATTTTTCATTTTGTAACTTCGAGGGCCCGTAACTTGGTTACGAAGACTTTTAGGAAAAAAAGTTATATGAAGTACTGGTGATATTTTGACCCCATCTATACATTCCCGAGAGGAAAAGAGGAAGTCCAGGGACACCCTGTATAGAATAGAGTGTGGGGAATGCTCAGCAGTTAATACAGGCCAATCAGTTAGAAATTTTGACGTAAGGCTCCGTGAACACGTCTGTTTGGACAAAAAAATCTATAATGAATGAACATCTACAAGATGAAAAAAGATAATCTCAAAATCCTACACACATGTAACAGAGGGAAGGAAATTAATTTGTTGGAAGCCATGGAAATTATTAAAACAATTAAAAACCCGAAATATATAACCCTTAAGGAGCAACTCGATTTATGTAGGTCTTCACTCTTGAATTCATAAGTTTGACAACCCCGGTAATTTCATAGTTGGCACCCCTGCCACGTTTTTAGATTTCAAATGTATTATTTCTGATTGATTTGGCCGTTATTCGATGAAAATTCATAGTAATTTTGTACGAAAAAGCTACTGTGATAGCGAAACCATGTTATATTTTTTGAAAATCAAGTTTGTGAAGATTCAATCCTTAGGTGTTAATTTGTGAAAATTGAAATGAGATGAAACTCGAAACCGGCCTTGAAAATTAAATAAATAGTGGAAATCAGACAAAAATGTTTTCATTCATTTCATTAGTGATCATGAATTTCTACAAAATAACAAGTCATCAGTTACACACATTACTTGAAGGTTATTGTGTTATTGACGGCGACCGATGAGAATATACTGAAACAATTTTTGAAAACATTGTATCTGATCAAATCCTTGCAAAATTGTTTCAAACAGGAAAAACGTCAGAATACTTTGAAGACGAAGGAAAGGAAAATCGGGGATCTAATTCAAGAAGACGTTAGACTATGAGCATTGAACAAACGGTGTCTTAATCACCATAAAATCTATGAATGATATGCAAAAGAAGATGAAAACGTTCAGTTGTGTTTTCTACGTTGAAAAAAATATCGACCACATTTGAATGAAAAACCTCGAAGTCAAGATACTTAGGCATTCATAAAGTCTCAGTTTTCAACTTGTGATTTCTGACACAGAGACGGTTCTCAAGAATCGGGCTCCTATGCAGAACCAGTTGCTGTTTCTTCCAATCTATAGGATCAATGAATGGAAAACGACGACAGAGGCTATCCTCTAAAACCTGAAAAAATTAGTATACAGTTGAAATTGATCCACTAGAACGAGATAAGCCTGTAAAAGTATAAGAAGCTCTAAAAAGATAGTAACCGGAAAGCGGACAGGAGAGATAAAATAGTTCCTGATATAATAGAACAAAACAAAAGTTTTCTCAATATGTATTTTGGAATCTGGTATTTTCACATGCAACATGTCTACCTTTTTGGTAATTAGATAATTTATCATTGATATTGTTATGTTATTACCGAGTGACACAGTTAACAAATTCATTTAATGACTTGAAATACAACGTATTATCTTCTCTTTCAAGATAACTTCACATGTAATCACTTATCGAACCTATTTATAATCGCCTGGTATCTACTCTTTACTGTTTAAATTTTGAATCAATCGTTGAACTATCTGAATAAATTTTGCCACGTTCATACTTCAATACGATCATGAAAGGCCCTCGAACATTCTTTGAACTGTTTCTCTTACCGCCACGCTGACTAATACTAATCCTCAGCTCTAGTGCTAAAAGGTAAGAAATACCCCGTTATTCCTCAGCTCGCAGTACAATTTCGACTTCTAAGGGGGCAAGAGTTGGTTAACGGAAAAATAGATTTTAACAGACAGTAGAATTGTTGACTTTCAGGATGACCAACCAGTGTTTATTCCGTCAGAGTTCGTAAACTGCTACCTTGGTGATTCATAATTGATTTGTGATTTCTCGGAATACGCACTCACCCATCCATAGGCGGCTCGGTGACGTATGTCGTGTTCATGAATTTTTTTTATTTTTTTTGGGCCCTAAAAGGGCATCTTCCCCAAAATTTACCACTCCTTTCTTATACTGAAATATGTATTCTGATATAAACAAAATTGAATCATTTGTGATAGTCACATTTAAAATCAAACTAGACGGAAAAATGGGTGAATAAAAACGTGGTTCGTAAAAACTACTACCAATTTTTTTTCATGCAAATATTTAAACAATACGGCATCCATCGATTCAATCCTCATATATTTGCATGACATTTTGTCTGCTCTGCAGTCAAGACAAATTGGTAGAATGCTGATTAGTTATTCCCTGCCGACTCCATTCAATTTCAAAACCGTGAATCTTAGTTTATCTTTGATAAAATGTGGAGTACATTATTTTCTCATTTCTACTCATTTGTACCTTCTGAAGCTAAATTTTATGGAAATCATTTCATTCATTGCATTATAAAAGAAATGTTGACGATCATTCAATTCAACGAGTTTCTTCGCAGGTTTAGATCAATGCTGAATCATTTATAACGAATAAAGCAGAGCTAATGCTACTACAGCCTCTCAGACTTGAGAGATTCTGTAAGTTATCGAAGTCTATCGATTACACGTTCAAAATGTTGCTGCTGTAACTCCAGGATTATCCACTCATCCAAAAATTCAACTTGTGAACCCAGATGTAGAACGATCCTACCCAAAAACTGCTCCCAGGAAAAGTACACGGTGTCATCGTGAACCAGGAAAAATAAAAATTTTAACCCTAACTCTTGAAAAAGTTGATGACATATTAGATGATTCAGCTAGTGGGTACTTATAGAAATTAATATCAATAAAACAATAAAGAACCAGAATCTAAAAATAAGAGGAAAAAAATCTTCAAGGTAATGAGAGTAGAACTGTGCAAAAATAGTTTTACCAAAAAACAAAGAGAAAATGGAAAGTTAAAAAGTGAAACAGGTAACACCTGTTTTTTCACATGTTTCGTTATCAAGTTTGGAAGGCTTTAACATCTTTCGGAAACGAAGATCAGCAGGTGACCTTCTATCGTATGACATCCATATTTGGAATAACGCAATGGAGAAACATGGAGAGTCAAGAGCTGTTGCGTTTAATATTTCTAGAGCCGTTGACTGTGTGTGGCATGAGGGTTTGCTGGCCAAACTTTGATGCTATGACTTGTCGGATCCTGAAAGAACGTTCCCTGCAAGTGGCCGTCGATGGATATCTTTCGAACACTTTTATCATCAACGCTGGTGTTCCCCAGGGATCCATATTGTCTTCAACTTTCTTTTTATTGTTTATGAACGACTTATTGGAAAAGCCAAGAACCCAATATATTGCTTTGCTGACGACAGCACACTTGTCTCGTCATTCCATTTGGATTCCAGGAAATTGGCTTCGGATGCACATCTTCACCGGCAGCAGGAGATTGAATATCTTAATGAGGATCTAGAGGTGATTTCGAATTGAGGTGAAAGAAACCAGGTTCAATTTAATGCCACAATAACCGAGGCATCGGTTTTCTCCAAAAAGATGAATGTCTCCGAACCGGATATGGTAATGCCAGGACAGACAATTTCGCTTTCAGCTTCGCTAAGTTTGTTGGGGGTTGAAATGAACACCAATGTGTCTTGGCAAAATCATGCCGCTGGAACTGCAAAGGCTGCTCCTCAAAAGTTTGGAACACTGTTCCAAACCAGAAAACAGTACACACCTTAGCAATTTTTGATGCTTCATACGGCTCAGAACAGATCTTCTTTGGAATATTATTTTCATATATGGATCTTCGCCCCTAACCATAACCTGAAGCTGCTGGATTCCATCCAGAAGAGAGTCACCCGTCTGATTGGCGACACGAATATTACTTGCGACCTTGATACTCTGGAACATCGAAATAAGGTGTTTTCGACAACATAGACATCATTAATGACGACTGTGGATTTCTTCCATAGTCTTCTTGCAGTTTACCCATCAGAGTCCAACCTCATCGTGTCACTAGTGCTACTAAACCACATTCTAGCTCAAAACCGTTACAGGTAAATAATTTTTCAGCTATATCAGCCTCATTCAAAATATCTGTCGGTCCCTTTTGAAGATTACTAATTTCGATACCAACAGACTATAGTTAGTTAATCCAAGAACCCTTTCGATTACAATTTATGTTGCTGCAAATTATCGACTGGTCAAGTGCTCCAAAGTTGCAAGAATATTTGTTTTTCAGGTCACTCAGTCTTACGCGGTAGCAATGATGTTTGACAATACTCATTCTTGATCCAATAAAAACGGCGTATATGGTTTCGTCTGGTCGTAAAGACTTATACCCCATCTCTTCAGCTGCAGTTTTTGTAACATAGGACTTCTGGGAATCGATATCAAAAATAACTCGAACCCTTCTCGACTTATTGAGTTTACAACTAATGTCTGTAGAAAAACTCAGAATACGAATCATTCGATAAATTATTTTCTATATATTAGTTTCCGTTTCAATAGATTTCATCTCTGAATTTTCAGATTTTGGATACATGATTGCATAACCACAAAACGTATGTTAAGGATACACGACATTTTCCAGAATTGTGCTCGTAATTCAGATATACAGTGTCACCATTAAAGTGCGCACCATATGGGAAACTATATTTTCGAAAAGTTTCAATGAAGTTTAACCTCGGCACTTGTTTGTGCTTTAAATTTAACTTAAAATGATACGGCCAACTGCGACCCACTGACGTTCAGTGTTTGTTAAATTCAACTTTTTTTTTGAAAAAAAAATGAAAAAGTGCATTTCTAGATCGAATTTAACAAAAAGTTACTTGAAAAAGTTGTGTCTACGACAATTTTATATCCATATGCCAAATTTTATGCAACTAGGATAAAGTTAACGTTTTGCTTATTTTTGACAGATATCCCCTTTATTTTAAAAAAACAAGTTCGGTTAATTGTCATCAATTCATGTATACATAACAAACTCATCATGGAGTTTAACTTTTCTGATACATTTTTACTTATACGGACATTTTTAGAGAGAAATTAAAAATGTGCTATAAAAATTTTAACATGACTGGTGCAAAGTTTCAATCACTTGGTTATTTTCTTGAACAAACGTCAGTATCTTCAATTTTGAAAAAGCAGACACAACTCAAAAACTGCAATAAGTGTTAATAAAATTACTAGAGTTGAAATTACATTAAAATTTCAATATTCAGTATTTACAGATTATTTATAAACACTAATTAGGGCGGTAAGGATGCTTAATCACGTTGAATAAAATGTTTAAGTAGGTCTTGACAAACAAAATGCATGCTATGGTAGTGTCAAGTTGTTGATTTACTTGTCAAATTTTCAACAATTATTGTTGTAATAATGTTGTCTCTTCAGGAAAGAATAGAAATAGTTTTAATATGTGGTGAGAATACACCATACCGGCAAGTAGCTAACATTTTTAATGAACGGCATTCAGGAAAAAATGTTCAACATACTACTACGTCAAGGATAATGTCGAAATTCAGAGAAACAGGATCCGTAGCTAATCAATTTAAGAAAAAGCACACTCCAAGTAAATATGATGAGGAGGTCCAACTCAACATTTGTTTAAAAGTTATTGAACACTGACAAACGAGCATAACCGATATTATAAAAAATACCGATTATAAGGGAGAAAGTGTTAGAAAAATTTCATTAAAGAATCAATTTTGGCCTTACAAACCAAAATTCATTAACACATTACAAGAACGAGATTTTGATGTCCGTTTGGAGTTTTCATTCTGGTTTCAAGGAGAGAGAGAAGAAAATGTAAAGTAAAGCATTTATTAAAAATGCAGTTACAGATGTCAGTAGAAGGACCATAATTTATATTGAACGTGGAGGACGACATACTGAAATGTAGGCTGTAAGTGTTTGACAACCTCATTTAGATCAATAAGTAATTTTTTGTACCCATTTGTGGGTACAAAACTACTCCTATGCTCTTCGATTATTTGGGAAAATGTTCTCCCTGTTTGGCCAATACCTATACAGTTTTGGGCAAGAGCCACAAGTCATCTTATATACTCCTATCCGACACCCAAGTTGTGTCTTTATTATTTTTAATAAATTTACTAAGACTATTATTTGTTTTGTAAGCTACGTTTACGCATTCTTTTTTTAAAAAACGGGCAATATTATTCGTTGCTCTCTCTGGAAATTACTCTCAGACAGTGGAATATCCAATAGTCTGAGAAGCATAGTATTGAATGCAGCAACTTTATACTGGAAAGGGTGTGTGGAGGAATTATGTATGATAATTCCGTGTAAGATGGTTTGTGGAAAATTGCAAATTCTTGTTTATTGATATTTTTCGCAACGGTTAAGTTAAGGTAATTTATTGAATTATATACCTTCCTCTCAATGGTGAATTTTATTGACGGGTGTATATGGAATTGACATATTCAAACCATTACCAGCACAAATTTGCTGCATGCAATAGTATGCTTCACAGACTATTGAATATTCCACTGTCAGAGAGTAATTTCCAGAGAGAGCTGAGTTTGATCAATCAAATCGCGGTTAACAACGGTTATAAGGTAGATATTATAAACTCCATTCTTTCCAAAAAACTACGAAAGCAAGCCAATGACCATCAGGTCTTCCCAAATTGAAGACGCGATAACGTCAGTTATAGGACATTGCCATATTTGAGTGAATCACTCAATAATATTGCCCGTTTTTTGAAGAAAGATTGCGTAAACTTAGCTTACAGAACCAATAATAGTCTAAGTAAATTTATTAAAAACAATAAAGACAAAACTTCGGTGTCGGAGAGATCAGGAGTATATAAGCTGACTTGTGGCTCTTGCCCAAAATTGTATATTTGCCAAACAGGGAGAACATTTTCCCAAAGAAAATAGAAGTGGTTTTGTAAATGAAAAGACCAATTCCACATTTACCAACCACTTTTAGCAGAAGTTCAATCATGAATACGACTTGTTACATTTAGAAGAGAAGAGTTTGAAACTCAATCTTCTAGAATATTTAGAAATCAGTAGATTCAGGGATTCGGGTAATTTACTGAATGATCACTTAGAATTGAATAACCTCCCTTTACTAAATACTTTTCAAATGTGGAAATTGTGAAATTAGGTATATTAGGCATTATATATGTAGAATATGGTTAGTAAAGAAGCGATTGTATGGCGAAACATGTGTTGCGTTTTTGTAAAATTATTTAGTGAAAATCTCATAATAGTGTTTTTGAATACGTTAGTAATGGCTATTCAATCAAGTATCGGTCAATTCCATCATATATCTTAAAAAAAAAGGTTCCAACATTGAGATTTTTGTGGGGAGACCTGAGATTTTAGCTACAAAAGACTAGTAGCTAAGAAGTGGGTAACTAGACTAGTAGGTGAAGGAATAAATAGTTTGATATATCTTACCGTCCTACGAACGACAACCCTCAGAGGTCAAAACAGAGGTCCGAATTAAGGATTAACGGGGTCTTACCTTTCAACGTACGATTACTAACACAGGTTGGATGATAGGCAGTAAAAATCAATGGTCCGGCCTGTGAGCTCGAACAATCGACCGTTTCAGCTAGCGGTCGATTGAATGAGTAGGGCGAACCATTCACGCTAAACCAACCCGATAATACCGCTCCACAAGCGGTAGAACAAATTCAATAGTTGTTTTTTAACTGATCAGTTCAAAATGTCGATCATATAATAACAATAAGTTACTAAACCTAGAGAGATTTATAATATCTGAGTCACGTGAAGCAGATATTTTCACAACTGCAGAACCAAGTATTAAACATTCTAGAATGTTTGTATAAATTTCTCCAAATTCAGAAAATACTTATTCAAGATACCATACCAATTTCTAATAGTCGATAAAATATTAAGAAATGAAGAAGAAAGTAATTGTATACTCTCTGCAAAAAATAGAAAGATATAATAAAAATAATAATAATAATGGCTTTTATTGAGAGTTCCATATAATTACAACCAATCAAATGGCAGGAATAGATTCAATATCTGCGTATGATAAATCATCGCAGAGATTGCTCTTCCATCCAACCGTAAGAACAAAAAAAAAAGAGAGAACAAAAGAACAGTGCAACAAGTACATGTAGCGAAGTTGAAATACAAATATGTATCTTGTTGAGTTTGGGGAAAGGTTGATTGATTTCGACATAATTCGATTAGTTGGATCTATTTATTGTGGATCTATTTATTGTAAGGAGATATTTTTTAATCTTCCGTTTGAAGCTTCCTAATGTTAAAGGAATCTCAAGTTAGGATGGTGTACGTCAGTTCTAAAGGATATTTTTTCGAAAAAATTGGGTTTTTTGTTTTAAGGAGTTTTTGAAAAAATGTTGTACAATGAAATGTTCGTCTGGATTCCATATTCAACCAAGCAACATCCCTGAACAGATGAGAAATGTGTTCTCGTTTCCTTGTACCCGTAATGAGCCTAATGCATGCATTTTGGAGCTTTTCGTAACTCCTCTCAAGGAAAGTTCTGTTCTATTATTACGATATTTATGAGGCCAGAACAACGATTTCTTACCGCTGTTCTACCGAAGAGCATGATATTAGATTTAGATGCATTAACAGATAGGTAATATTTAGTTGACTAGGATAATAATATATCGAGATCGGTATTAATTTGCCATAGGGCCTCGTTAATTGAATTCTCGTCGAATTCCATGTACAGCTGAGTATCGTCGGCATAACAATGCATGGTTGCAAATTGCAATGACCTATGAAATTGAGATGTGTATAAAACGAACATGAGACGGCCCAATATTTAACCTTGAGGAAAACCGTTTTTCATTTTTATTAAATCAGATTTTTTGTTAACACAAATCTTTGAAAACAATTGCAAAGGTAACTTTTTAGTAGTGCTACAGCATGTATTGAAACCCCTAGGAGCCCAAATTAGCAAAGAGGAGTTCATGGTGTATGCGATCGAACGCCTTAGAATAGTCCAATAATATCAGAAGGCAGAGTTTGTTATTATCAATGGATCTGTGCACATCAAAATTATTCATTTTAAAAAAGAGTACAAATTAAAATTTGTGATGTGGATTACAAATTATTCGACTAACTAGTATCAAATTGTGTCTGATTTTAAACACAGTTCAATGAAATATTTTTGACTTCCGGTTCAAACTCCACAGATTCAATAGACCCACTTAAGAAACTGGTGATTGAAATTTACTTAAAAAATTATGTAATTCTGTACCTAGTGAAAAAAATACATAAACTCTGAAAGATTTTCATTGAATAGAAACTGAGAACTTCGAATTCTTGAAGAAATAGTATTTTACCGCAATGGAATGCACGATTGATTTGTTAAATTCTCCACGCATGCGAGTTACCATTCCTAACTGTGAAATAACCATTCATTCATTCAAAATTCCGGAATCCAAATGCTCACCGAACCACGGAGTCACATTGATCGTTATGCGAGTTGATCAAAATTTACACTTCTTGCTCACATTTTTAATTCAATAATCAAATAGTCCATGTAAATAGATGCAAAGTCGAGTTCTCAGGCTATTTGGAATATTTATCTAAAATTGACAATAGAAAAAAATGTTTCCCACGTTGGTAGTTGGAAATGCCTGGTTACTTACTTTTACTCAATTCAAATATAAGTAATTATGAATGGTGTGTTTTACCAACTAACGCGTAAACAAAAATTCTGTAATTCAAGAAGCATGAAGTTAGCTATTGAAATACCACATCTATCTGAAGGTAGATCGTTGTCACGATCTTTCCTTTGAGGAGCTGTTTGGAAAGGAAAATGATATAATGTACGGTAAAAAGTAAGAAGTTCAAAAAATTCATTTGCGGTTTCAATTACCATATTTCTTGTCTGAAGCCATGTCGAAGATGTTGTCTATATATATATATATATATATATACACTCCAAAAAGGGGGGCAAACTTGCTTAAATATTAATATTTTTTGAGTTATTAACGAAAAACTAAATACCATTTTTTTAAATTTTTTTTGTTAATAACAATTGCAATTTTTTACCTGTACCAAAATCATTCAAAAACATTTTTCTAGAGGTGATTCCGAATCGAATGAGCTATCGCTCATATTTTTAGGACCTTTATCTCTATTTTTCATGTTTTTGAACTTGTTGATAAGACTATGCGGCTTAGTTAGCGTGCACTTAACGTACTTCATTATAAACATATCCTTCAACTCAATTAATTCATTTTCGAATTCGATTTTGTGAGAAAAAAAAATAATTCCCTCTTTTGAAATGAAGACAAACCATGTTTTTCAAATAAACACGGGAAAAAAGTGTTTGTAACTTGTATTTAGAAGTGTAGTCTGTAAATTAAAAAAATTGTGCAAGTTGCATTTTCATTAAGTTTACTTTCGACGGATTGGCTTGTTGTACCACTTTACAAAAATCGTCGAAATCGTAAACCTTTTTATTTCTCTTTCGGGCAAGTTCATCTTGATGATGGAAAGAGTCAGCTGCCATTAAATAATGGCCTGGCTTAAAAAAATTTATTGTTAAATTTTCTAGAGCGACTTCTGAACTTTTAACTAGATACATAAAGAAACTAAAAAGTGGCCAATTTTTATTTTGGCTCGAACAATTGTCAAGCCAAATTGTAATGTATTTAGTGTCCCTATTTGCCTTGGAAAGAGCATATAATGTCGAAATAATGTCATCTTTGGATCAGCCAGCAACTCCACCATGCCACAACACAGCCCAAGGGTAGGTTTTAGACTTCTTTCCAAGCGAGACGAAACTTCTTTCCAACGAGACAATACTTATCTTAACGTTTCGGAGGCCAAAATCAGCCTCCGTCTTCAGAAATGGACAAAAAAATTCAAAGATATTTGCAGTTATTCCTTTTGATTATTTATTTCTTAACTTCTTCCACAGATGTCAAAGGAGTTTTGAAATATGAAATTGTTTACAAAGCGTTTATATATAAATGTAAATGTAATTAAATTGATAACATTTGGTAAATGTATAAAAATAGTCACTTCCATATAAAACTGAATTACATAAAAACAATCAGTCACTTATTTGAAATTCAAAATATATCAAACAATAGAAGGTGTATAGTGTATAGAAAGTGTATAGCTTTGGCCTACTCATTATTCTATTCTATCCACATAATATTCTTCCAAACTATAATATGATCATAATACACCAATTTGATTAGCCGATTGAAGCATATAGGTATACCAGAGAAGGTCTAATAAGATCCATATGTATTTGAAGGGTAGTTAATTTGAAGTAATGAACGTGTGCGTCTTAACGGTAGGTGCATTAAACGGTGTCAACGATAAAATTGCAGGACAGTCTATTCTATTGTTGAAAATTTTATACAAAAATATAGTAGTCAAAACACGTTTCTGCTATTGATATTGCAATTCTTTTTTAAGTGTTGATGTTCGCACCGTTCTATAATTCGACCATTTAAAATATTTTTTAAAGACAGATATATCAGCAATTTATTTTGTATCTTTTCTAGATAACCTAATACAGTCGAATACTCGTTTGGTCAAACTTCGGATGCATACCCAAGTTTGGGTCGGACTAAGAAATAATATAAGGTTCTTTCAAAAACTACACCTCACGATTTGATTTCCACAAACTTTATTTGAAAAATATATCACAACATGTTTCCCTAACACAGTTTTTTAAATTACTATGGATCTTCATCAAGTAACGGCCAAATCATCAGAAAAAAAAATAATAAGGTATAAACCTGGTACTTACCTTACCTTATATTTTAATATACCTCATTAAATATGTACACATTTTTTATATCTATCTACCTTTACATTTATATTTCATATTCATTTTGGTTTTCATACTCTTATATATATATATATATATATATATATATATATATATTCGACTATCGAATAGTACACAACGGATGAACACCCGGAAAAACAACACATCATATATATATATATATATATATATATATATATATATATATATAACCCCATTTCATCCACGCACAGGCCCCGCCTATAGTGGTTTTTTCACATGTTTATTTACTGCTGACTGCTTATGTTTTATGTACCTTTCATTTCATTTCTAATAAACGTGTATTATTATAAAAAGCCTGCTTTCTCTGATTATGTATCGAACACCTGATAAACGAATTTCATGATATTGTAAATATGGTTGGCAAAAAAAAAGTAGAATTAAAAGTTACCCCCAAATCTTCAACATCCTCCATACGCTCTAATACTTGATTGATTGATATTTCAAAAACTAATCATTTTCGAAATAGGTATCCTTATACAAAGTTACCCTCATTTTTAACGAATAATACGATAAATCATAAAACTGGGGGTTTTTATTTGAAAAACGAAAAACTTTAGACAGTTTATTAAATTTCATTTATATTCTTCTTTTCTGACCACCCTGTATTGATATTTATCGAAATATCATGTGAAGTCTATCGAATTTAGTTCTAGTGTACTAGTAACCTGACCAAAACATAATGATAAAGGTTAGACATAATACACAAAAAGTATTTAGATTCTGATGTAGAAATCAAAAATGTAATAGTTAATAGAGTGTTCTTTTTGAAATAACGAAGTTGACACCTACTTCTGGAAAATATTTTGACCAAGTTGCCTCCATGGACTTCATTGAATTGTAAAATTTTCAGATTTTTCTCAATTATAGTTTTCCCACAAACGATCGATGCAGTTTTTTTCAAAGACAAAACACAAACACTACAGGAAAATCCTTAAGGCGCTCTCAGAGTGGTGCCTGTGCGAAAGTAGCGATTCACATTGGATTTGAATCGCTAGAGATTAAATTTATTTGGAAAAATGTTCTCAGGAAGTTTATTCCACATAAACGCACTTCTCCAGATGAAAGAGTTTGTAAACAGTGAAGTTCGAGGTGTACTGAGTTGAACCTCAAAACGATAAGCAGCCACAATCAAATGTACCAAGTCACTTGAACACCTCCCGTGAAAGTATCTATAGAAGATAGGAAAATATTCAACATTTCTTTGATGTTCCAGGCTATCAAGGTGGCACGTGATGTTCGCGTCTCCAATCAGGCAGATGGATGATACATGAAAACAATTATTCAAAGAAGGCTGATCTGAGCTATATAAAGCATCAGAAGTTGCTTAGGTGTATAGTTTTTTGGTTCGGAACAGTGTTCCAAGCTTTTGAGAAGCAGCCTTTGCAATTTCAGCGGCATGAGTGACAAGACATATTGATGTCAATTTCAACCTTCAACAAACTTATCGAAGCAGAAAGCGAAATTGTCTGACCTGACCTTATTATATCCGATTCGAAGACGTTTATCTTTTTGGAGAAAACCGATGTCTGGGTTTTTGTGGCATTGAATTGAACCTAGTTACTTTCACCCCAATCACTTCTAGATCCTCATTAAGATATGCAAGCGCAACAGCGCAAGCACAACAGCTCTTGATTCTCCATGTTTCTCGATCGCGTTATTCCAAATATGGGGACATACGATAGAAGGTCTCCTGTTGATCTTTGTTTCCGAAAGCCACATCGATGATCACTTAAGATGTTGAAGCCTTCCAAATATTTGAGGATATGGTGGTTTCCGACTTTCTCCATGATTTTTGATATCACTGATGGCAAAGCATCTGATCTATAGTTATTTAAAAGGTTTTCCCGCGCTTTTTTGGAAAAGGCTGAACGCGAACAACCTTCCAATAAGAAGGAAAACCCCTTTCTTGTAAGCGAATCTCCCTGTATACTGTGTGCTAGGACACTCAGGCATCGCAGGAAATGAAAAAGCTAATAAGTGTGCTAGACACGGAACATCATTTGTATATACAGGCATTGAACCAGTTGTGGAGGTTCCAACGACTTTGGTACGGAACCAGATTGGACATACGGAAGAACCTTTAATAAAAAAGGACAATCTGAGAAGCGAACTGAATAACTACTTTAACAAAGAAGATATCAGCTCTTAACAATTACAGAACTATATCCATTGGACCTGTACAAAATAGGGCCTCAACCGCAGGCAAATCAACAGACAGAAACAGCTCGTCGTTTTTAATTTTAATCTCTAAATTTCGAGTTTGAAGTTGAAATTTCAACGTATTTTATAGAGTGTTTTTTCTCGTATTCCTCATATTTCTCATCCACCCAGAAGGGTTAGATTCTCCATCAGAAGAGTTAGATTCTTCATCAGAACCTGACGGTTTACCTCTTTATAAATGGTCTTCATAGTGGAGGCACCACATTACTGTGGGCCGAGATAGCAACTGCAACTGTCAGCAGGGTACCTCGTTCAGCAGATATCATTTTTCCCAAGTGTTTGCCACGACAAGCTATCACTCTGTTAGGAAGGTGCAGCGTTATTAAGTCCTGTTTCATCTACGTTCTAAATATAACTGGGGTTCAGATTTGAACGTTGGTGAACGGTTTACAGGTTATGAAAGAAAAGTAATTGTATGTTGAACGTTACTTGAACGTCATCCAGCTCTCTCGAAGAGAGCTGTATGACATTCAAGTAAATGCCCCAACCAATCTTTACCAGCAATATCTTTTCTATCCCATGATGTAGAGATATATTTTTTCTCGGATTCATATGCAAATTTTCGTGACTTATAAGGAGCTCTCTTTAGGTAATTTTCCAATGCAAGTTCTTTCTACGCACTGAATATTTGTCTATTTTTTAGTAAACGCTCGACAGTTCGGGATTTCTTTTTAACTTTTATCTCATATGTACTACCTGGGTGTTTTTATAAGGTATTGGAAATTTATTTGCTATGAAATGAATACTCTTTTCATCGAAGACAACTTGTTGGTTTGTTCTGTACAATGCATCTGAAATAAAAGCTTTGGGTTGAAAAAATATATTATATTAATTCCATATTATACGTGCCATAACCTTGAAAGAATAAAGCCTCATTGAAAGATCATTAAAAAATTCGTATTAAACACTTTGTCAATTAATGACAACAAAATTAATAGGCATTATATCAAATTTAATTACGACAAAAATTAAAAAAAAAAAATCTTATTTTTCAAAAATGAGCTGTCACTGACAAACGACTTACATCCAGAATGCGGTGTTCCCGATGACTGAGCGTGAAGGGGGATAAAGGATGCTCCAACCTAGTTGGCCGACGCGTAGCTCGCGTTTTTGATAGTTAGTTTACCTGCCTTTATAGTCAATCATTCCCGGTCTCCCCAAGTATGGTAAGAATTAACAATGATTTATTTCTTGAGACCTAGTTTTAAGTATAGCCGTGAAATTAAGTTTTTTGGTGAATAACTTGAAAAAAATCGATTTTCAGGTAGTTAACATTCGAGTTTTCAGATCGAATTTTAGCTTTTTTTGGATATTTTCATTCAGAATATTTATAGGTAATTGCTCAAGGGTTGCTTATATAGATAACTCGATTAAAGGAAGTGTCTACCGTGCATTTAAATAAAATATAGCACTGTTACTAGAGAGTCGCCTAGTAGAAATTTGCTTATTTCAGATGAATTTTGACACAACCTATTTTTTTGGCTATTGGTCTAGGATTAGCAGCCTCCAATCCTGGTGTGACTCTAAGACTGATGTGACGACTGTCCCAGAAGCTGAGAACATTATAGCTCCTGAAGGTCAGGAACGTGTTGAAGCTGTTACATCATGGGGAAGAGGTAAAACCATAACAGTAATATATGCTATGAGTGCTACAGGATCTTTTATCCCACCCCTTTTTATTTTCCTTGAAAACGTCACTCATCACAACAGCATGACAGCACGACAGCATGACAGTACAACCAGCTGTCGAAAGCGCTCGCATATAATTGAATAGGAGTTATAAATCTTCAAATCATTTTTGTGACTTATATATCAATATTAAATTACTGAAAATAATAATTAGTTGCATCATTCAGAATTTTAAGTTATATACAAATCCAACCAGTCATTTAAAAGAAAGCTGGAATTCTAATTTTGTCTCTGTGGGTATTGATGTTACTTCTCACTTCGAATCCCATGACAATACCGTTGACGTTAACCCTATTACGATTTCATCCACATCAGGTCATATACCACGGCTGCTATTCAGGTGCCAACTACCGTCAATAACATTGGAACAAGCAGCACTGTGAAATCTAAACAAGCACGCCAATGAAAGCTGAAGAAAAAAACAGTATTGGAAAGTAAAATAAGACAAAAGTGATTGAAGAGAACGAAGGAAGCTAATAAAGAAAATTATGTCAGAGAAAAATGTATCGAAGCTTATGACCAAAGGAAAATTCACCAAAGATAATGGAGTTGTGCGAAAACAGACTACAACCAAAAACCAAAGAGTTGATGAACAAAAAAAAGTTGACGATGATGATGAAGAACCATCTATTGAAACACTGAATGAACATTCAATTTGCAATGATGAGTTGATGAGTCAGAATATTCAGAAAAGAAAACTCTTTATACAATTTTTCTAGATACCGATTGAGAAGTGGACACTGGGCGCATAAAGAAGGTTCTGTCAGCAATGGTCCAGCATCTTATATATAGGTATCTTATATTTCTGTTTGAATCCTTAAATAAATTATTTCTTCAGTTATTTTTCAATAGTTTTATATTTAACTACTTAGATATATGTTTTGTTTTAGAATTTTATCATTTCATTTATATTACAAATGATTCACAATATCAACAACCAAGATATAGATACCTAATTTGATTATGTTGAGCTCCGTATTTGGGAAGAATAAAAAATTATGGCAGCCATTTTATAAATGAGCAATGAATGGGCTGTTATTTTCCGACGCAAATGGGTTAATGGATAATTCGTTATTTTAGGAAAATGTACAAATGTAGTTGATTTTTAATGTGAATATTTTATGCTGAATACTGACATAGGTTAAACTGGGTACGGTTGAAACAAAGTACGGTTGAAACAGTGTAAAAATCCAATAATCGATTGAGCGGGGAGTGAGGTGTGCAAGAGGAAAACGAAGCGGAAGACATGTCCGAACACGAATTCAGTGCCCCGCCGCTTCCCGCGCGTTTTCGTTGTGTGCAGGACGCCATATTGTTTTTAATTACCTAAAAGTAAGTATTTTTCTTCTGACATTAACGCTTATATTATCTATTCTTTTGAAGTGAATGTATTGAGTTTGTCTTTGTGATTATTATGACGCTAGTTACAATAAGGGATGATGACTATTTTCAATGTGTTATTATTACTGTCATAACTATAAGGTATATTTTACCAAAAATAGGATTGGGACGGTTGAAACATTTTTTGTGGGTACGGTTGAAATAGAAAATATATTGATGTTTATTTTTTGTAGATGCAAAAAGTTCAGATGAGGAAGATTTCCAGAGGAAAAATTAACTTATCGAGCTATAGTAATGCATATGAGGAGGTAAAAACTGGAAATTCACTATGGAAAGCGGTGGACAAGCATGGTATAAACCATTGTTCCATATTGATATACATTTGAAAGCGAGATGCATCCGACAAAGACGATCCCAACATTCAAGCTGTTTTTCGCAAACCGGGAATTTACAGGTATAACCGGAATATGTTTGCATTTGTAACAGATACACTGATCCAGATAATACAACTGAGAGAACAGATATAGGTAATTAATTCAGAAAATACTATCGAGTCTGTAGTTGTTACTGAGTAAGTATATCTAATTGAAGTCCAACTGAAGATGAAACACCACCATCATCGCCTTTTCTTTTACCTGAAGAATTACAGCTGTTTTTCCAGATAACAGTTGAACAAATAGCTCTGTATGACTCACCAGTTCAAATAATTCGGCAAGTAAACGTTCATGAAACTAAAGGAACTATGAATACATCACCTACACCTGGCAGCATAGATATCTAGTACAAAATTTCACCAAGATCGTCTACAAGTGCACATCAAGCTACTAATGATTGTATCGTCTTTACTCCGGAGACAGTAAGGCCATTACCAAAAGCACCCGCAAAGAAATTCAATAAAAAGTGAAAAACTAGAAAATCAACTATTCATACTAATACACCAGAGATATGAAAAGAGCAAGAAGCAAAATTAAAACTGACCAAACTTTAGCAAGTTGAGAAAAGATTAGACGGAAGAGAAGGTGAGAGAAAAATTTCAAAAGGAATAAAAACACTCAGCAGGAATCAGATAGCAGATCCGGAAAAAAGTGGATTTAATGTACCTACTTCGTTCAAACAGTGAGCTTACAAAGAATGCACAGAAGGTGGTCTTATACGTTTGTCACAATACTCTGAATAATCCTAAGCCAAATGTTTTATTTAAGTTTATTTTCAATGTTTATTTGATCAAAGAAGTGTTTTCTTTAATTTATTTTAAATGCTTTAGAAAAGGTTTTCTTTCAGTTTATTCAGAATGTTGATTTTATCATCAATGTTTATTCGATTTAGGAAATGACTTTCATTTACTTCATTTTCAAAGTTCATTTGTTTATAGAAATATTTTTGTTGAGTTTATTCTGAACTCACTATCGTTTTTTGCAATGCCTTTAAATGTTTACTACTTGTCATAGGCTGATGAATTATTTAGATGTATTAAATTCTTGAAGACTGGTTGATGTTGTCATGTGGTGCCATAATTATTCGTATAATTAGTACTTATGACAAAACAAATATGTTTAATGAGTATTCATTCGTATACGTTTCAACTGACCCCAATCGCTGTTTTAACCACCCCAACCGCCTCCAACAGAATATATTTTTTCTGATACAAAATTATTTTCATATTTTAGCCGAGTTTCTCAACTTGAACACATTTCACTAAGCATAAGATTTGTTTTCTAAATGTTAGTTACTAATTGGGCAATTCCTTATATTATAAAAAACAATTTTTTTCGTATCTATGATATGCATATCTACGTGAATAAACACTGTGACGTAAAGAATAATAGCTCACAAGATCGTGTGATGTTATTGAGAAATTCTGCTGAATACACAAATGATTAAATTCGAAATTCATAATCTAACATGCCTGTCTGCACATTTTCAAATTGCCGGATTCGACGGATAAAAAGCAGTCATTCATTCTCTCCGCCCAGAACCAATCGAGATTCTCCGATTGGCCTTACGAGAGCCCCAATAGACACTGTCTCCGGCTCATTTTCATTTATCCGTGTTCATCGTTCATCTGCTCCGCATGTTCACACATGGCGTGTATTTTGTCGATAATAGGCGAGAAATAATAAATGAAATTTAATATCCCTAATATTGCCATGTGATGTTGTTTTTTCACACGACTATTTCCTCGCCCACCCAAAATGAATTTTGCTGAGGAATGGTTCAGGGCCATTTGTTTGGTCTTTTAGGTCTACCGCAAATGCAGTATTTTATTCACTCTGAATGGGGTGTAAATAAACATCAAGGGATGTCGACAAGACTGGTTTGAGTATGGCACACAAGCTTCCGCAAATGTGTAAGAATATTGTCTGAATGTTATTTGGGGAGCAACACAGCTTATTTCGAGTATTTATGGGTTTATACTATGCTATAAAATAAAAAAAAAAACAAAAAATCGATATCAATCGATGACAAATTATTAAATTTGCCCACAAAAATTTTACTGCATTTGAATGAAATTCATAAGGTACTTCAACATTATTAATTTGGTAGGAAAAAAAAATGGCTTTTTACTTTTTTAATATTTCAGGAGTTATTTCAACACCTCGACACGTGTTTCGATCACCAAGTGATCATCTCCAAGAGGAAGACTAAACAACTTTCATATAAAAAATTATGGGAAACTTCCTAAGGAAGAAAAGAAGTAATTCCAAAATAAACTCTTCACATGAGTAGATGACCTAAATTTGTACTGCTTCATATTGTAATGTTATATAGGAAGGTGCTGATGAGGTAATAAGACAAGTGCCTTATCCAGAAACCTCGGAAGTCCGAAGTTCCGTGTAGGTAAGTGAAATTTCATAGTGTAACTCTTGCATATACAGGGTCTTTAGGAATATATGGAGAACGATTCAAAATAAAAATTTGAAATATTGTGGTGGGGGATTTTACAAAATGACCTCAACTAAAATACTTTCAACTTCCGGACTCTTTCCGTTATACCGGAAGTTGTCTTCAACTTCCGTTATACCGGAAGTTGAAGACAACTTCTTTATTTCAAATAAAACACCCTTTTTTTTATTACATTTTTGAATTTCTCAGCACATTTTAGGCCCACTTTGTATAACAATGCCTATACCCAAATTTGTTAGTTTTCGAGATATTAATTTTTTTCTGAAACACTTGACAATTACAGCACCACTCCGAAAAAATCATAACTCATAGACAGTAACAGTTGAAAATGCGAAAATTCACAGAATAACACCTTAAGCATCAAGTCATGAACAGGTCCATCGAATTTTCGAAAATAATTTACAGGGTGGTCGAAATTTCCACCTAAAACATAACATCGAGAAAACTGATGAAACACGATTTTTTCAAATGGAAACCATACACTATTCTATTATTTTTGGATACTGAGAAAAAAAAATGTATCAAATTCATGAAGAATGTCCTATACGTAAAATACACCCCTGGCAAGATATATCCGATTTTGGGAAATATTTGAAATGTAAATCATTCGAAGCAATACCAAACCTTTGAAAAGCATTGAAAAAAAATGAAGTTACAACAAATATGTCAAAATTTGATGCGATATAATTGACGTGTATTTCGTAATTTTCTATGTGTGTACAAAATGTCTCGTTTGGGGTATTCTAATGAAGATTTCCTGAATTTAATAATCATTTATGGTGAATGCAATAAGATAATGGACAGAACTTGTCGTGTTTTTGCAGAAAGATTTCCAAATCCACACAGACCGTATATCGACCTTTTCGTCTGTCATCAACAAAAAAAATCACTCGTAAACAATGTTTTTTGCGCTATAAAGGAAGACCGAAATTTATGTTTATATCTTTTGGAAAAGAATTATTTGAATAGCGATAGATATTCGCATATAATTAGGAATGTGGTTGGTGAATCCATAAGGCATGTTTCTGAACAATACCGTTTCAAGTTATGGTATCAGATGGATGGAGTCCCTGCACATAGTACTGATACCGTTGCAGGGTTGTTGAATGGGATGGTCGGAATATCATTGGCTTTACTACAATGGGCCATTCAAATTTCCTCCTCGCTCTTCAGACCTGACTCCACTGGACTTCTTCATCTGGGGATATATCAAAGAAAATGTTTATGCGGATCCTGTAAGTGATGAAGAAAACATGAAACGAAGGGTTCTGAGAGCTTTCAATAATTTGATTCCTTACTCCATACAGAAAGTTACAAATAGTGGTATGCAAAAAAGAATATACTCTTGTTCAGAACAAAACGGTAATGTCTTTGAACATCTGTTGAAATGAACCACAATATTATTTGAATTCAAAGAAATTGAGTTAAATTCTAAAATTAAAGTAAAATCTAACCTTAAAAAAATAAACAAAATAAAATTACTGTATTCAATATCAATAAGCAAAGATATAATTCATCTCTCTGATAGTATTTTATTTCAATCCATCCATTTTCATGTTGAGTTACCTTTTACCAACGACAGAGTTATTATTAGTTCATTTGTTTTCAAAGCTTTCTTGGTTTGGTATTGCTTCGAATGATTTACATTTCAAATATTTCCCAAAATCGGATATATCTTGCCAGGGGAGTATTTTAGGTATAGAACATTCTTCATGAATTTGATATAATTTTTTTCGTAGTATCCAAAAATAATAGAATAGTGTATGGTTTCCATTTGAAAAAATCGTGTTTCATCAGTTTTCTCGATGTTACGTTTTAGGTGGAAATTTCGACCACCCTGTAAATTGTTTTCGAAAATTCGATGGACCTGTTCATGACTTAATGCTTGAAGTGTTATTCTGTGAAGTTTCACATTTATGATTTTTTCGGAGTGGTGCTGTAACTGTCAAATTTTTCAGAAAAAAAATAATATATCGAAAACTAACAAATTTGGGTATAGGCATTGTTATACAAAGTGAGCCTAAAATGTGCTGAGGAATTCAAAAATGTAATAAAATATAGGGTGAACCATTTAAAATAAGGAAATTGCCCTCAACTTCCGGTATAACGGAAAGAGACCGGAAGTTGAAAATACCTGCATTGACGGTGCAAATGACTAACCTGTGAATTTTTTTCTTATATTGCTAGTATATCAAAATAGGGGAATATTTTCCCACAAAACTTTTCTCGATGATCTATTCATCATTTTTATGAAATTCTAGAAAATTCGGTGCCAGTTTCAAACTTCCAAGATATGTTCAGTGAGAGAATACATTTAAATGTGACTAAATGACAAAATTATTTCTTCAAGAAGGGTAATAGACTTGCTTTTAATTTTGCTGTTTACTTCTGTACGGTGATTTTGGTCCATAGACGACAACTTTTGCATAAGACATGATATATTGCTGGTATATCAGAAGGAGAGGAATTTCTCTCCCACTTTAGAGTTATAATCTCCTCCTTTGAACTATGCTCAAATAAATCATGAAATATTCATCATTTATATAATCTAGAGAATTCCAATTGAACTTCAATCTACCAAGATATGCTCAGTGAGATAATACATTCATTTGTGACCAAATGACAGAACAATTTCTTCAAGCAAGGCAGTGGGTTTGCTGTCATGATCCATTTGAGAGAACTTTTGCATAATAAGATATGATATATTGCTATTATGTCACTCCAACTTCAGTTTCAATCATCTTTTGGAATTTTCACATATAAATTACAAAATATCCATCATTTACATGAACTTCTAAAAAATTCAAACCGAGGGCGTCATTTTCAAACTACCAATATATGCTCAATTAGACATGTAAATGTTACTAAATATCACTTCAAGCAGGGGAGTAGACTTGCTGTTAATTTTAGAACCATTTAGAGAAATTTTACTTCTGTAAAGTGATTTTGGTTCAAAGAAGACAACTGCTTGTGATATGATTGATAGTTGCAGGAGACGAATTTTTCTCCCACCTTAAAGTTTTAATCTTCATCTCCGGAGTTTTCCCAAATAAATCAGGAAATATTCATCACTTATATAAAAACTCCTAGAAAATTCCAACAGAGGGCGTCACTTTCAATCTACCAAGATATACTCAGCGGAAGAATACATTTATATGTGACTAAATGACAAAAACATATCGAACAGGGTGGTAGGTTTGTTGTCAATTTCAGCAAATAGAGTGTTGACTTATGAGACAACTTTTGATAAGATGTTAATATATTGCTATATATCTGAGGAAGAAGAAGTTTCCTAGCTCAAAGAGTTTCAAGTCTTTTCCTTTGCAACTTCGGGTTGTAAGTTTCTCTATCTTCTGTGTGTTGTGTCTATATCTGGGTTATACCTACCTAATACTTATGCTGTGCATGTATAATGTCCACTGTATAAGAGGTTTCTCTATATGATTTTGATATAGTGCAAAGGTCTATATTAAGTGTTGCATAATCAGTGACGATAAGACGAATTTGGAAACTTCTGCGTATTGAGAATACTTTTGCCTCACCACAAGAAAGATACTTATACTTACAGGATTTACTACCATCTCAATTATTTGCACTTGCTGTTCTTCCGGAATGGACCTATGACCTTGGGGCTTTTTGTTATGTACCTTACCGATAGTTGTGAATTTGGATACAAGTTCCCTCAAATATTTTCTACAGATAGGACGATTCGGAAAACCTTCATTGAAAATCCTTTCGGTATCGTGAAAGTTACGCATTGCACCGTAAATAAAAATCACTTCAATGTTTTCTTCCAATGGACGAGAATTGACCATTTTAGAGATTGTTGACGTGGTACCTTTCTACTAGTAAAACAGAAAACTAAATGAGAATATTCTAACGGAACAATGATGTTCATTGTCGTACTGACATTTTTTGTCATTTTCAAAAACAAAAATAATTTAACAAACCTTATCGGGTTGTTGGAGTTGCCATATGGCAGATAAACAGGAATATTTCTAGAAATATCGATATTAATGTGTTTGTCTTCAGAAAATTATTAAATATTCCGCCATTTTGTAGTAGCTGAAAATATTGACTTCATATTCTAGGGTTGTGAAGTATTCGTCAGGAGTTTCAAAATGATGTGTCACAAGACACATCTATTTGATTTTTTTCCCAGATGGCGCCCAGTCGCCATCTTGAAAGTTTCATCTGTCAATTTCACTTCAAAATAAAGTATTCATTCATTAATTTCATTATCCCAAATTTCCATTTTTTGAGTTGATCCGTTCAAAAAATAAAAGGGGGGACATTAAAGAAATGCACTGTATATTTGACCACATACACATGTAACACCTAACCTAACACTGTAAATAAAATTTTGTATTGTTGTTTCTCGTTTGCAGGTTTTGTTTTAGTTAATGAAAGTCTTCGTCAATTTGAAAAACGTATCCACATCGTCAGAAGTAAACAAAATTCAGGTACTCAATTAAGCTTAGTACCTCAATTATTGTAAGGGCTAATGTAATCAATCATTTTTAGTTTAATGTATAAGATTGAAAATGTCGTACATTGAAACTACAGTAACGTTAGTAACAAATAAAAGTGGTTAAAAACAAAAAAAGTTTCAATTCTCATTTTTCATGATGATTTCCTACCACGTAGTAACGGCTACAGTCGGTTTTCGGTAACATTTCAAGGTCATGCTGTTGAACTGGGCGTTGTCTTATCGAATCCGTGATTATTCTTCAATAGGTATATACCAACACTGACCCGAACTTTGTCGCCAACATGTTCTATTTAGTAACTTGAAATTACGACCTTTTTCAAGTAATAAAAATAGACATCAAACACACGGAAAGCCTATGCGATCGTTATTTACTGTTTACAAATTTCACCAGTTCATGTTAACATTGTTGTTCGTGCGTGATATTTATTGAAATAGCCATTCTCTAGTTTTATTTGGATTATATTTCGAGAAAGAATAAAAGAGAATAATAATGGTGCTTTACTTTTGGGGGTTGTAAACAATCCAATTGATGTAACAAAAATTTAGTCTTTCATACGTGAGTACAAACTTATCAAAGTTTGTAATGCACTGTTTGGAACTTCTGGTGTAATAATAAATATTACTGGAGTTCGACCTAATAATGGTTTTGGTGTTGGAATAAAACTCCAGTACTATTTACCAAAGTTTGTTACCCAGTGGCGTCACGGTGGGTGTCAAATTGCTATAAACAACTATTTGTATGACGAAGACCCCATCATAAATATGGGTGGTCATTCATCAGAGCTGTTGAAACTGATTTTGAATTAACATTTCAAAATAGAATTCATCATGAGATATCCAGTAAATCAGATAAATCAACAAAACGAGCCAGGAGCATTTTATTCAATAAGATTGTATAGTATGTTAATCAAGGAATGAGAAATTTTATCATTTCTCGGGAGCCGATTACTATGCTTTTTCTGTTACCTAACTGGAAGTTATATGTGCAGAGTGAATTTGAAAAATACAAAAGAATTCGGTGTATGAATTGACAAAAAGAACGCTGTCTATTCAATTTTAGCATTTCTATCCAAAACAAACACTATTCCCAATCCTAAGAAATGCAATACTCTTTCACCAACCGAATTGGCATCTTCATCTCCTAATGACGCCAAAGGAAATTTACTTTGGAAAAAATTCTCAAAAGAAAAATAATTTCAAAAAACCTATCACTTTTCCCACTGCTCCTCAATTAGTGCTCTCTCCCATGCAATTATAAGAAAAAACGTGTAATTACGTCATAACTCTTTCATGGAAAAGCTTTTATCTGAATATCGTCTATTTTGATTCGGAAGTGATTGCTTCTAGAACTCCAGTCATTGTTGTTCCAACACTACTAATAGATAAATAAGTGAAGAGCATGTAATGCGTACCGAATTCTTCTCCGAAAAAAGCCCGAGTTCAACAATAGAACAGTAGCCTGTCATAAATATATCTGCGATTCTCGGGACTACTGACAGCTACCAGTACCTGTTGAAAATTTGCATTGTATACCATGACATATTGAGACTTTTTCACTCTGCAAGAAACTGATGCTTGCATTTCGACAGTTTGCTCGTGATAATAGACCAATAAAACAACAAAAACGACTATTTTTGTGTTTTCCTTTATCGAGCTGTCTTGTTTAGATATTTTTAGAAAGAATGATGAGGTTTCTAAGGACAAATCATCCCCTTCCGAAAAACACCTTCGAGACTAGGGCCGGGTAAAGCTGAAGGGATGTAAAAATATTTTATGATGTATGATGCCGACTGAGATATTCGAGATAATTGAGATATATGAAATTGAATTCAAAACACATTTGTATATATTCCATGATTATATCCCGAGTGCATTAAGTTCAATCCGTTAAATGTGTGCAAAATCCATAATTTTGCACACATAAACGCGTATAATAATTTGATAAAACTCCGAGACCGTAGGTCAAAAAATTTCATCTCAAATTGTTAAGTATCTGTTCGAAAGTAAATTTTCAAAATTATGGGATTCTATGCATGTTAATCGATTTATCTTGATGTATGAGAGATATATTCGTATGTTGAGATTATGCCCAGAAAAAGAAATTGATGATATAAACTTAAATGAATTCGAAATACAAATTTTAGTATTTGTGTGAAACATGAATATAGTCGAAGTAAAGAATATTGTGCATACTTAAAGTTGGCGGAACTCTCAAAGGCCAAAAAAAAAAACAATACATAAAAATAGAAATTGAAGGGGTTATATTTTTAGGAGTGATTAATTTTTTTGGGAAAGAAAGTATTTTGGCTTTCTACTACTCCATCTGATACAAAAAAAAAGGGGATGAGAGAATCTTTGGAAATGTAAATTGAATTTCGCCTTTTATCTTCATATAATAAATGAACTGTTCCTGATTAATTTGCTTTAAATGTATTAGAAGATAATAAATACGATATTGAATGAACCGGCTGCGAACTAGTCCACGTGAACCCTAGAATTGACGGTTCGTATTGGATAATTTTTACTAACCGAGTTTCATGTTTGGCTGAAGAGTGATAAAATTAAATTTGAAGTCATGTTACGGTGACGAATAGAAATCGGGAAATGCGGGGATGGTTATCGCCGTCATGTTCAGTTCAGGAACTGATCGCGATTTGAGTGGTGAAATTCGATATTGGTGCAGTTATAATTACATAAACTTTTTGTTATCTGTTTGAAATGTGGCGCCCTTTGGAACTTTGAAGAAAGTTTTAAGGGTGGTTTTTGAAAAAAGTCATACAGTACATAGCCTTCTAGAAAATCCAATAGATAAAGTCGAGAATTTGGAAAATCTGGGATTTACGAAACTAAATGTAAGGACTGCGATGCAAAATATTATGGACAGAGTGAAATATCTATTGAAATAAGATTTAAGGAACACTTAGCACACCTAAAATATGGAAGACCAGAAAAATCAGCCGTCGCCTATCATATTTTGCAACAAAACCATTTCATAGACTTTAGTTCATTAAACTCAGTTAGTTAATGCCAATGAGAGTGTAGAAATAAGTGAACATAATAATATGATACTATATAGCTTGTTGAATTACTATTTTAATTATTAGATTTACCTGACTATTACATAAGGACACATTGTAAAATTTATTTAAGAATTGTAGATATGTGTATAATTCATTATTCAAAAAATGTAAAAATCATCTCTTCATGTTCTTCAAAGTATAAGCTTCAGTCCCATTTTTGATTTATCTATCATTCTTTTCAAGCAATTCACTATTCAGAATGATTTCAGAAGTTTGGTATTTTTTTAGAAGAGGATTAGATATCCAGTTATCGATTTTTTCAATGGTGACCTCGCAACAACTGAAAATCTCTGATCTAGGAAGGATATTTGAAGTGAACAATAGACATGCTATTATTCAACAACTTTTACCTAAAATTACGCAATATCCTCTCTACCACAATTAATAAAAAGTGTTCACAATTAAGGATTGCATAGAAATCTGCAATTCATAAAATAAAAACCAAAAAACGGAAGGACTGCCGTAATTAGTTCATTAACCGGAAATTGAAAACAAATGACAATAATCTATTGCCTATACAAACGTCTTAGTCAAGCGTATCGGATCCAAATTACCCAACTCTCCCTCTGTGAACTTTGTGAACACTCAGAGTAGGACTGCCATTATGAAACATCGCTTTTGGCTCCAGTAGATGTATTTCTCGGGATTCTCAGGAGAGGTCTTATATTAAAATCTTTGGTAAAAGGGCATTGCCATCAGCGATGAAATTATCAATTTTTATAGTTCAAAAATGTTGTATTATTCCCAAAGATTCACTACAACTATAGTAGTGGGTACGTTCATTAATACTTTCAACACATACATGAATGTTTTGAACGTTGGGAAGATTATTAAATACGGGGCATTTTATTTTTACAAAAAATAATAAATCAATGAGTTCTTGAAAAATAATTTTCTAAAAAGATTTGTTAAACAGACGTACCTAAAATACTTAATGGCCACCGAACTTTCCTATACTTATGAAACCTGTAGGTATATGAAATGATTTTCATTTGCATTTGGTCTATATCAACACCAAAGGTTTGTGAAGTAGTCCAAATGAAAAAATTAAAAAAAATCCTGTAGGCATATTACCTTTCCATCGGTGGATAAAAGAGAAACATCTCTTGTCAAAAAAAACAATTTTAGTTTTTTCGATGTTTGAATTGTCACATTCCAGTTTTTAAAATCTGTCCATTTTTTATGGAACATTCTGTATATATTTATTTTTGTACTAATAAATAATTTGTTTGAAGGTGATTGACAATGTTTCACGATGAATTTCACTAGTTCGGACTTCCATTGTCTATACTATTTAAAATGATATGAAATCCCTGAAACAACTAAAAAAGAAGAATTGAAAATGAATAGCTGAAAATAACAATTATATTAACCAAAATAAACCTGAAATGAAATAATAGTGAAATAAAATACAAGTAAAAATAGAACAATTGAATAAATAAAAAAAAAATAAAGAAATGGAAAAAGGAAATAAAAATAAAAAGTGGAGAGATTACAAGTCACGTTAGTTCACGACGTTTCGATTGTTGGTATCTACAATCGTCTTCGGGTGATGACTGATACTAACAATCGAAACGTCGTGACTTGGAATCTCTCCACTTTTTATTTTCTTTTTTCATTTCTTTTTTATTCTTTTATTTGTTCAATTGTTCTATTTTTACTTGTATTTTATTTCACTATTATTTCATTTCAGGTTTATTTTGGTTAATATAATTGTTATTTTCAGCTATTCATTTTCAATTCTTCTTTTTTAGTTGTTTCAGGGATTTCATATCATTTCACATAGTAGACAATGGAAGTCCGAACTAGTGAAATTCAATAAATAATTTATTTTCAATAACCTCGGAACCAGATTAACGTAAGTCACATCAGGCTAACTTTTCAGGAGAACACAAAAACTGTAAAAAATAAACTCTAGGTATGGCTGCAGAGCTACCACTCAAATTAGTCAGCAAAAAAATTATTAAAATTATGTAACTTAACCCATTTATAGGTGTTTCCTTTGGAATCAATGCCTTATTTATCTAGTCAGGACTGGACCTACATTTCTTTGGCTGTACTAAAATTGTCTTAGGACTCAAGACTGGACTTGCGTAATATTGGCTATAGTTATGAAACCAGGTTCAAGACTTAACATTATGATAAGGAATATACTAACAAAAATTAAACAGCAATGTTACAATTTTTCCAATATTCAACGAAATCTGTACGAAAAAAGAATATTTTAAAGTGGTTTTATAGTTTTGAAGGCTGAAAAAAATCCACAGATTATAACCAAAATTACTAATCTAGAGTGGAATGTGGAATGTTTTCAAAAACGGATCTGTACTCTTCAGGAACTCATTGCAATAAATTCATGAGGTCTCTGTATTTCTCATTACTCACCTTTCTTTTGGTTAATCTAATTGGTGGGACAACCCCTTTTTCTCTCCGCGTTCTTTTGAGATCGACAGTTTTAAAAGTATCATCAGTGAAATTGATTTTGTAGTACAACTTGGCAACTTCTTTACAAAGTTGTAACCACATTGCATGTGATATCAGAAATTGTTCATTATCTGTGTTTTTTTTTTCTTGAAAGGAGGATTTCTTTATTTCTCAAAGGAAATCTGCAAAGTCTTCAAGACGCATCTTTCTCACAATAGAGAGGTGCTTATAAGAGCTCGAAGCCATAAAATTTGCCCAGTCATTCGTGGTAAAAATAGTGTAGTTTTCATTTGTTTTTTTTGCTCTTTCAATCACACTATGCTTGCCGTCAACTTCCATTTGTGTATGTCAAGCAAGCAGGAACTTATAGTTGACTCCTTTAAATGTAGGAACCTTTTCCAGCAGCCATAATTACATCAAAATCATGTTAATATTCCTGTTCTGGCCACTGCAGTTATCAGTCCAGACTGTTGAGTTTTCTCAGTAGGTTTCTCAGGATTTCGAAGCTCTTCATATGACCAAGTAAATAAACGTGATACAATTTCATTTCTCCTTCGTTCGGCTGTAATTCCATCCCAGGTCATACACCAAGTTTTGTCCACGGTGGCGTCATAAATTGTACTATTTATTGTTCAAAGTTTTTCTGGTGACCGCATTTCTTGTATTCACACACTCTTTTTCGATTAGGCTCTTCTTTTAAATAAAAGGAGGGCTGTAGCCGTTACTGTGTAGTAGGAAATCATCATAAAAAAGAGAAATAAAACTTTCTATGTTTTTTTATAACTTATATTTGTAACTAACGTCAGTGCAGTTTCGTCCTGTAAGGACATTTTCAAACGATTACTATTATTGTAATCGTTTTTTTTAAATTTTAATTTTTTCATTCTTCCTTATATTCTTTTTCCGTATTTTGTAATTTTTTACCTTCTTTGTTATTTTGCGCCTCAATCTAATTTTTTGAATCGGAGTCACTGTAGGGAACTGAAGATACTGGATTCAACACAGTATCTCTCGAAAGCAAGTCAGAAGCTTCTTTAAAAGGATCAGTTGAGGAGGACTCACTGTCTGATGCTGTTTCAGTAATAAAAGTAGGATCATCTGTATCATTGTCTTGAAATAACTCCTTTTCAGGACCGAACAACTCTTCATCCTCAAAAATACGTTGTTCCACAATATCGTAAGTGGATTTACGTTTGTCTGGCTCAATCATAGATTAGCACTTACGTGCTTGCGACCCTTAGGAAATACAAGAAGCGATTTTTCATTGGACCAAAAAGTTGTTGTGGCTTAATGTAAGATCATTCTACATGCAATGATGCAATAACCTAAAAATTGTACTTACTTACGTTCGTCTGGTTTAGAGGTACAGCTATGTTGGATGGTGGATTTGCATGAAACGAAATATATTTCACTTGTTGGATTGGAGATTTTTACCTTTTGATAAATGGATTTGATTGTATTAGTCAAGCCTCTGCAACATTCTTGAGGTTCGTGTGTTACGTTTAATTCACTTTGTTTTTTTTATAATATAGCTTCTATTATATCTTGTTGTAGATTACAGAAGGAACAACTTTCGAAGAATGCAAGCGTTGTGAAAGTATATCTTTTTTTAGGTTTATCGTTAATGGCTATGGAAATTTTAGGCGGTTTTCTATACCCCTATCTTTTGGAAAATTAAAAAATTGAAGTTCTATTCCATTTTGCTCCATTTGCTCCAGAAGACTGGTTTGAGGCTCAAAAAGTTATATCTGAAGATATAAACCGATTAGTAGAAGTATCACATGCGCATACGTTGAAAATCAACGCACTCAAGTCAAAAGTAATGATATTTGGAAAAAACAAACATTACATTGAAACCATTATGTGAATTAAAATTCAAAATGAAGAGTTACTATTTACAAGTGATGCAAGGAATTTTTTTCTTCTGGAGTCCGGCACTTTTATCTTGATAAAAAACCGTCGCAGCGTAATGCAGATATATGTATCTCACCTATTCCAGCTCAATAAAGCATTGCAACTCTTATAAAATGTTCTCGATATCAAAATTTGACAGAGGATATAGCAGTGTCAGGACAAACAATGGGGAAGCAAACTGTCAATTTGTTGTACATAGTGTTTGTCATCAAAAGATACATTGGTTATATGGGAACATTTGTGATTTTTCGTTTTTATTCAGAGAAATGGGTCGTTGTGCTTCTTTCGGGTGCAAAGAAATGCGAGTTTATAAGTTTGAAGATACTGTTATGAGAAGAAAATGGGAAAAATCTTTGAGGATAGTAAAGTTCAAATGTAATGATCATTCTAGGTTATGTGGTGAACATTTCAAAGATTCTGATTTTGAGACTACTTCAAAGACAACTGGTAAGTAGCATTCATTCTACTTACTTATATGTGATAATAATTTTATAAAATTTTATAGGATTTTCACTCCAAAGAAATTTTTTTGAAAAATCAGCTGTACCTTCCATAATTCTATCAATCCACGGATGTTGAGATTAGAAAAAAGGAATGCTAAACGTGATTTGAAGCCAGCTAGTAGTTTGAAGATAAAGATAACCAGCTTCCTCTCAATAGTAAGTATCCAATAAATAAATTTATTATATTGACTGCTCAACCACCATTATATTCCATTTGATTTTCAGATATAAATTATCTAGATCTCCAACAAGAAATTGCCTCAGAAGTTACTTTCCACCCCGAGGAAGATAATCCTGATAAGGAAAGCCACCTAATCAGCCAGTCCACACAAACACCAACTTTATTCAGATTATTTTCCAATGATTAATTTCTAATGAACAAAAAAAAACTGTTCTTTATTATACAGGTCTCTCTTGAGGGATATTCTCGAAATTAAAATGTCTATCATAAGCCTCTAATCTGAAAACAAAATTGAACCTTGAAACTTGCATGTTTTTGAGGTTAGAATAATGTTCATTGATTATTAGTGAAAAAAACACAAAATATGTGTTTTTTTTTCATTAATATATTTCTTGGGAGCAAATTGGATGCAAAAAACTGTCTTTATAATGAGACAGTTGTTCAAATATGCCAAATTATGAACCTTTCCACTAGATCAGCTTCCTTCCCTCCTAGGGTTGCACCTCTCATCTGCAACTCCTTCTTCAACTGAGCGATACGCCATGTAGAATACATCTTGAATTGCAAGAAATTCAAATAAGAAACTTCCAAATAAATCAATAAATAACGGTGGAAACTTTGACAGCTTATGACCAATGTGACAAACACTCAGCGCACTCTGCCGGATGAGTTTCCCGTAATCATCCCCATTGCGCTTTCTGCTTCGATGAATTTGAGATCTCTATCATCTAGAAAACTGTGTTTATGTGGAATAAACTTCCTGAGAACGTTTTTCAAATGAATTAAATCTCTTAGAGCGCCTTAAGGATTTTTCTGTAGTGCTTGTGTTTTTTTCTTAAAGAAACCAAAATGATCTAATGTATTTGTTAGGTTGGGAAGCACGTGTTAGGAATCACAGGTTAAGAGATAAGACCTCGCTAATCCTTAGCTCGCACAAGTTTCGACTTCTAAGTGTTGTCGATCGTAGGGGTGTGACAGCTGGTTAACGTAAAAAGAGACTTAAACAGATTTAAACAGATTTGCCTATCTTTCAGAGACAGAAAAATATACAATAATTCTAAAAGTCACTGTTTTGGTGTTAATTGCGTTTTTAAACAGTATATCTGGCAAATACCTGCAAGAAATTAACTACTTCTTCGGCTAATACTCATAAAGGAAGTACTTGCAGATGCAAGATTTAATCGACTGATCACCGACAGACTGATTTCGAAGAAATCCTTTGTCAGTGGAGGACAAATTCAAGCTAAAAACTCTGAGTCTAGGACTCGACTGACTTCATTAGTAAACTAATGCGGGACGTCGTAACAAAATGAAGTAATAGAAAGTTCCAATCAAACAATGTTTAATGTAGCAAGATGCATGGAGATAGAATCCGTTGATCCGAGAAACTTTGAAAAGAAACACTAACGTATATTTTGATAATACAAGTATTATTTCACGCTGGCAATCACTCTTCAACAATAGCAGATCTACTGAAGATGGAAACCTTTCAGTGTCTACTCTACCACCAGCAGGTATGTGTTTTCCTGCTGACAAGGAGTTCTGCATTCCTCATGACAATATTTAGTTTATAAAAGATTCATCCTGGAATGTAAGTGTTTATAATGTAATTTTTATAAGCTTGTTGAAGGGACGTTCTGATATCGTGCGTGCTCAATAATTTATAATGTTTTAGTGTCACGCATTGCACCTATGAAGGTTTACACTTTGATTTATTGAACAAATTTTCAGAAAGCTTTGAGCAAGGTTGCTAAGGTGATGGCAAATTTTTTCGCTTGGTGGCTGCTTCTTTCATCTTCTTTGAAAATTTGTGACAAGTTGAGTAGCGAACATCAAAAACTCCCACGGCACCTTTGACCGATGAATATTTCTCTTAAGTGTATGTATACAGTAATAAAAGTAATTTTTGTTGCGAATAACATTATACGGAACATTTATATATCTCTACCTTCGTTAGAATGGGATATCACTTTTGGAGTTAAAACAAGCTCCTCTGGCACATTTTTTCGCACATTTCTCTGAAGCGTTTATTTATGGTAAAGCATGTGCGTCGTATATCAGATGTTTTGACTTGTGTGTCAGTTAGGACTAGATTATTAGGCTTGTTTGTTTCGAGATGGTAATGAGCATTTTTCTTACTAGGGCCACCAATGGTGCAAAAGAATATATTGATTTATTTTCATTTATAATAAAGTAACCTCAGGGCATTCGTGTTATATCTGAATTACATTCCAAAAATGATATAATTTCCAAGCTTTCAATGTTTTCAGCTTCAAAGATTGTTGAAATATATCTAACTTTCTGGATAGAAATAGATTCAGAGCGATCAGTGCAACAACATTATTGTTTGTCTGTTCAATGAATTTTATGTTCAGTGCAACACTAAACTTGAATTTATTCCCAATAACCTATTCTTGACTTTTCGCAGCCACTAATTGTAGCTTCATTGCACTTCTTTAGTTATTTTAATGTTATGACTAGCTGACCTGGTGAACTTTGTACCACCTTAAAATCATTAAGCTGAGTTAAATCAACTTTTTATTTATATTGAAAGGGGTATCTAGTATCTGTAGAGTAGGGAGGGTGAGTGTAGACTCACAGCACTTAGGCCACACGTGACCCATTGTACATCCTCCCGAGGAGTTGTCCTCCAAGGTCATCCTTCATCCTGTCCTTTCCAGGAAGCTGGACAGGCCACTAGGAGACATCTCCTTTATATTGGCTAGGTCAAGACTCGCCGAACACACACTCTCTTTGGCAACCTTGAGGTGTCTCACGGTGGTCTCCGCGAAGGTTTTGGAAGGTGCAGGGATATTACTGTCGTTGCGCGGCTTCTTCAACCTTCTTAGGGTTCCCTCCGTGGAGGTGCACAAGTGAGGGAGCTTTCCTGCAGGGGCAGCCGGTTCCTTGCCTTTATTCAAGGCGGAGCTCTTGGCGACCGCCGCAGAAAGTGCCCTTGCTGTTAGAGGTGATCTGCTATGTCCAGCCTCATTCCAAGCAGTAGATTGGGGTGGACATTTCTGTTTGTCCGCAGCCACCGCCTTAGATTGAGGTGGGCACATCTGTCCACCCTCAGGATCGGTTTTTGTTTTTGTTGTTTCTGTTTTTGTTTGTTTCATTCAAGTGTGTTCTCACGAGTAGCAAGGGAAGAGTTGGTCACCTCTGGCAGAGCCCCGCATTACCAGAGGTAGGCTGATTACAATGAGGTTTCGCCCAGTTTCCCAAGGGGATCGTTCGTGACCGCATATCACCCTGCAGCCATTCAGCTGTGGCACGATTTCTTACACCTTAGCTTGGGTAGGCAGGTCCACGGAGGGACGTTTTGCAAAGGCTCTTGAGGGGTTTTAGTTCCTCTCACCCTACTTATTTCTGCCATTGACAAAGAGTTCGGTGACCCCGTCCGTAAGGCCACATTGGCTTCTGACAACACTAAACACGGCCCTCCTCTCGAGCAATTTTTTCATCTGCAGTGGATTGATTAACAATATTCAGCAGTCTAAGTTCAATATGACATCGGTATGAAAGATTCAATATTTTCGTTCGCGGCATTGTAAATAACAGTATGATGTATATTGCCGACATTGCTTCTATAATGACAACAATTATTCATGGGTGCAAAACCTAAATTGTCTTATGACGTTATACAATAGCTTCCTCAACCGTTTCCTTACTAAAGTATATGAAAGCTTGAGGAGGCTATTGTATAGCAAAACTCATGTTGCGGTTATGTAAAATGTCCAGTGAAAATTTCACAATAAAGTGATACTTGAATGGGGTATGGATTTTCAACAAGTATCGGTCACTTCCATCACATCACACATCTTCAATTTTTTTCTACTTTTTCAAATTTATCAGGTGATAGTTATTCTACTATCCCAAGAAAATCGATCCATCACCAGTTCTTGAGGTATAAGTGGTGAAACTGACAAAATTCTGCAAATGTGTTTTTGATATTAGATTGTTTAGAAAGACCCCTCAGCGACTGGATCATAGCAATTCACTTCACTTCATGCAGATGTCAGTTACACTTACTTTGTGTGGAGTCGGTCCTGCACTCTGATTGATTATCATTCGGAATTTCCAATTGGTCACATTTTTTTTTTGAAGAGTCGTTGTTGAGCATTGTTCCCAGAATTAAAAAAAAAACTGGAACTCCTCGATAGGTATTCTTCGATTTCATATCGTCTTGCGGATGCTGTGTCATTGCTTTCATTGCGTTGATTGACGGAATGTGCCTAAAAACTTGGGAATGAAGTCTTCGTGTCTCAAGAGATAATATTTGAATTTATATAAAGGAATAATTCTCTGAAACCGTTGTATTGAATGGATCCGTATAAAAGTATACAAAAAGCTATATTTTTTGTTATTTCATTAATATCAAGATTCTATAGTGAATCGTGGGATTCTTTTTGTATTTCAATCCATTATTATTTTCATATCTGAATAAATTAGATAAAATGGCCGAAGATTCAATAATGGAAAAATTCTTTGATGGATATCCAATTTCTGAAGATATTTACCTATCATAAATGATTAGTAAGGACGTTTTTACATATCTACTAACTTTGTCACGTACAACGTTTTGTTATACTACAAAGAGAGATTATGTATGTTGACGTTCTATAACTATTTCTCAAACAACATCGATACATAAATAAAAATTATGAGGAAAGGAAAAAAATCAATTAAGTTCAAAATAAACTTTTCACAATGATGTGTAGGTCATATATAGAAATTACTTTCAAATACAAACTGGAAGAAAAAAAGTATCCCGAGATAACTACTATACAGTACGATGCAAATGTATGGAATAAATTCGATATTTACAAAATGAGCGTCTTTCGGAAGAAATCCAAAAACAGGTCAACTTTAATTTTTGACGGCCCATCTCATGATATTCATATGAAAGACGTTTCGTCACCGGTGTTGGCGTGATGACGTAATCGACAATTTTTTTTAATGCAAACAGGGGTCATGTGGCACCTCATTCAAAAGGTCTACTAATCATCTATTCAACGGTATAACCATGCCAATATTCATTTATACAAGATGAACCAAAACATGTTATTTATTGAAGTACAATAAAATTATAATAAATGTTCAAATTGATGACCTTCAGCTATGATGCAATGTGAAAGCCGGGCACTGAATTCATTTCTAACGTTTCCGAGAACTTCGGGGGTTATGTGTGCAATCTCCGCTCTGATGCGTTCCTTCAACTCTTCTAAATCATTTGGTCGATTTTGGTAAACTTTACCCTTCAAGTATCCCCATAAAAAAGTCTAACGGGGTCAAATCCGGATACCTTGGTGGCCATTCGATCGGCCCTCTTCTTCCTATCGACTTTCCTCGGATAACAGTATCCAGGTAGGTTCGTACATCAACGGCGTAGTGTGGGGGCGCCCCATCCTGCTGGAACCACAAATCATTTCTATTTGGAAATAGCTGATTCAGTTGTGGCATCAGATAATCTTGAAGAAAGTGTAGATACCGAGCACCAGTTACGCTTTCCTCAAAAAAGTATGGTCCTATTATCTGGTTGTTCAAAATTCCGGCCCAAACATTCACTTTTTGTGGATATTGATATTGTGTGCTATGCTCCTCCATCCAATGTGGATTTTCTCTTGCCCAGTATCGATAAGTCTGACAGTTTACGTGACCGTTGAGCATAAAAGTAGCTTCATCTGAAAATATTATATTTTGTATGAAACTCCGATCTCTGTGCGAGCGCTCCATCATGATTTCGCAAAATTCGACTCTTCTGTCAAAGTCATCTTCTAACAGTTCTTGGACCAGCTGAACTTCATACGGATGCCACTTTTCTTTTTTCAACACTCTAACAACAGTCGATTGGTGTAAATTATTATCCAGTGCAACTTGCCTCGTGCTGGTATGGGGGTTTTCTTGGAACGCAAGTACCACATCAAGTTTTTGGACTTCTGAAATTGATTTTCTACCACTTTTAGGGAGATCTTCAACATGGCCCGTTTCTCGAAACTTTTTCTCAATTTTACTTATTGTTGATTGAGAAACGGGTTCTCGGTTGGGGTATTTCGCATTGAATAAATCACGAACTTCTGCCTGAGTCCTTACTTTATCTCCACAGCCAATCATAATTAAAATTTCGATTCTTTGGGTTTCTGTTACTTTCATTGCCAAATTATAAGTGATTTAAATATTTTTCTAGAAATAATGTCAACCGCTTCAATGATACTTCACTTCAATGACATTGACTAATCTCAAGTAGAGTGTAGGACTTTTATCACCATTTCTTTTTTCTAATCAACAAAAACAATAGAAGACAGTACGATACTTTATTCTCAGTGGCGGTGCATAGCATTATTTGGTTCAACGAATTACTATTATTTGTAATTCCAGTCTTCTGAATACATAATTTCGGTTGACCCTGTATTAATACATATTGAAACCATTATACCGTTGAATAGACGACTAGTAGACCTTTTGAATGGGGTGCCACATGACCCCTGTTTGCATTTAAAAAAATTGTCGATTACGTCATCACGCCAACACTGGTGACGAAACGTCTTTCATATGAATATCATGAGATGGGCCGTCAAAAATTAAAGTTGACCTGTTTTTGGATTTCTTCCGAAAGACGCTCCTTTTGTGAATATCGAATTTATTCCATACATTTGCATCGTACTGTATATCACATGAACATTTAATTACACGAAAGAAAATATACTTTCAAGACAAATAATTTCATATGAACATTGAATCATACGAAAGTCACTTTTTATACACAATGAATCAGATATTATTCATAGGAACGTTATACGATATGATACAGGGTGTCAATTTGAAAATTTCCCACCCTCAATATCTTCCTTTCAGTAAATAACATGAGGAATCGAAAAATTGGTCAATTTTATAGTCAAGAGGGCACATTATTTTGATAGGCGTTTGATTCTGCTTCCAATGATATCCTGACGTTTTATTTTTTAATGAGCAGTTTCCGAAAAATAGCGTTCTAAACTTACACATTTAATTATAATTTGCTTTTTCTGTGGGATGAATGTCATGAATAAATGGAATTTTAAATTTGTCAGTTATTGTCTTTAAACTAAATAAAATTTAATTTGCGTGAAAGACATTTCAAACAAAATCTACTTATGCTTATCTCATAAACTGTTCGAATATATCGTCCATTTTTCTCTAAACAGTGATAAAGTCTGTCTTCGAACTCCCCTCTAACATTACGGAAAGCTTCACTAGGAATTGACTGGCATGCTGCTGTAATTCTTGAAGAATTTGCACTTCATAAGGACGAAAGTTATGCATTTTCAATATTTTTCTTACAGTCTCGCGTGACATTTCCGTCGGTTCTGATACTGAGTAAGGAGCTCGTGGTCTCTGCAGCAAATGTTCCCAAAACTTCAATTTGAGCTGCTTCATTTAGTACTCTGGGATTTTTATTTGTCACTGAACCAGTTTCGTAAAACTTATTCACCAAATCAAGCACATACCCCGGTGACTTACATTACAATTTGATTGTCTCTCGTTAAAAATACATGCCGTCCTTGGTGCGCACTTTCCAACTTCTCCATAAATTACAATCATTTCAGTTCTGTTTTGAAGAATGTAAACTATTTTCACACTTTCATACACTCATTAAAGTAATCACTAAACAGCCCAACAGGTACAATTGTATGCACAATACTACCAATTTTTTGCCTGAAAACAGAAATTTTTACAGCAAAGGTAGCAAAAAAGAACGGTTATCTGTACACTTTCTGCGATGAAAATTAAAAATTCAGCATTTACTAAACACAACTTAACTGCCATCTACGTTTTACTATTAGACTACTTTTTTATGTTAATTTGGGTTGGAACGGAACCACCTAATATTTTTACCAGTTCTGGTCAAACCATGCATCTCAGTATAGGAGTACTAATAATTACTTATGTTAGTTCAGAACGCTATTTTTCGGAAAATACTCATCAAAAAATAATAAGTCAGCGTACCATTGGAAGCAGACTTGAACGCCAATCAAAATATTGTGCCACTTGACCCTCCTTCCCATTTGAAATTGTGAGGGTAACATCTATGGATTTTCATCAAGCATCGGTTAATTCTATTACATACAAGGTTACGCTCAACTCAGTTTGCGTTTATCGATCGTTATGGGTGTCGCGTCGCTTCGAGAAGATTCCTATCGGCTTCCAGAGACTTCTATTCCGATATATAAACACTCCAACAGACAGACAGGGTAAGTCTAGTTGAAAGTGCGGTACGAAGTGATCTAATAGATAGACATTAGAGTATTGGTCTGAAATTTCAGTCAAAGTGTCTGTGTTGTATCGTCAATATAGCAGTGAAATGAATTTGAGTTTGATTGTTCATTTTAGTAAATTTTTGTCGAACCCACCAATAAAACGTATTTTCTATAACTATCTCTTTGCTCCAAAGAATTACTCACAAAAAAAATTATTCATTTCTATACGTTTGATTTCTATCTGAGTGAAGCAACGTCAAAGATTTTTATTTGATTTTGTGGTTTCGCAGTCAATCGTTTTTTTATGAAAAATAGCATTTGAAAAATCTTGTAGCAATTGAAAGCATTGTTTTAACCAACGTTTGGTTCATGAAGAGATTGAAGAAAACAAATTATAGATAAATCCACTGACATTGAACTTAACCTATAACATAACCCATAATAAACCTCACCGAATAAGTGTAGCAAAATAAATTAATTTTAGGACGGATTTTATTTCAGGTTCAATGGTGCGAGTGGAACTCTACCAAACCTTAAAGACCGGCGAAGGTACAAATTATATGCTCTGCAAAGCAACAAAGATACCACGCAGCAAGCCTTTTTCTTATGAAAATTCAGTCGGTAATATGTAGCTTTGCTCATTTGTAACAGTAGAACATCTCTGCAGTAGTTCTTTGGAGGATGTATAATTTCTCTGGAGAAGGCTTATTCTGGTAGATTTTGTCAGTAGACTGTTACTTTTCTCGTAGTCCAGGTAACCATACCTGAAGCAATGCCAATGACAAGTGACAAGTTCCGAAACTGCTTGCAGCACCCTCTTTTGCCAGAGAGTCACCAGCTTTATTACCTTCTAGACCAATAATCTAGAACAGAGAAAAATTTGTTGAGTTTTCTCAATGAAACTATTTTTTCCAGAGTTTGATACTAACTTGGACGTTGCTCGGTGAGAACCAAGAGCTTCCACGGCTTCTTGACTGATCGAGAATATTTTTATGGATTTATTTGTGAGGATATTTTCGACATCCGTAAATCAATGGGGTAGATTTCCGCCCGCAATATACGAAACAGTTGTCACAATAAACTGATAACGATTTACATAAAAAAATATTGAAATATATAAAAACAAATCATTTACGCTTGAATTAGTTAGTAATCACCATGTTTAATAAAATGTCATGCAATTTATCGAATTGAAGATCAGTATCAGAGCAATACATATTGAAATTACTGCACATTATCCTTAGAGGTGAATTTCCGCCTATAGATATTAGTTTTTCCGTAGGGTAGTAGTAGAAGATCCGATTTAGAAACTACCTCAACCCATTTTATTCATAAAAAGTGTTTTATATTAAACTCAGTATATCAAAAAATTAATCGCGAGTAGGGTGGCTGAAACTGGAAGAGGTGATTTCCCCACTTTCATGTTATGCAGCCTTTAGATGCACGTTTTAGATGAGGACTACCTAACACTCACCCCGACTTCTTGCCGTCTTTTAGGCTAATTTTTTCCCAAATAACTGTCTCATCGTAATCGCAATGAAAAAGTGCCCTATACAATATAAAATTTGTTTTTCGAACAAGTGGATGTAAATTACTTGCGATTTATTTTTCAACATACTTAATTTGTGATGCACTGTTCGGAACCTTTGATGTAGTAATGAATATTACTGCAGTTTTTTCCCAACACCAAATCGTCATTTAACAGGTGTTAAAATAACGATTTGGTATTGGGAAAAAACAGGTGTTGAAATAACGATTTGGTGTTGGGAAAAACTCCAATAATATTCAACATACATAACTTGATATAAACTACTTTTTCATCCATTGAACAGATGGTTGAGGGTCCCTTCTAATTCAAATCTTTTACAAATAAGATGTAGCATGTAGCATTTTTTTAATATAATGAATTTTGACAGCGTTTCATGTGAGAAAATTCTGAATGCTAGATGATTTTCTCTTTTCTTTCTCGTATTTGAGTAAAAAGGTATAAATTTGGCTCAAATTTTCAAGATCTATTTTCTTGTTTATACGATGCAAGACAGATAAGTCTTTTTCACATTTTTCAAATGTTTGTCTTCTACGAAAGAGCAGAAGGACCATATATTTTCATTATTTGCAATGTGGAAAATCCTACTTTGAAAGTCGGAATTTCGAGTTTTATTTCCAATATTGTATTGTAATCTTAAAATCTCAACACCAAATTCGAAATTTCAAGTTCGAAGTCAAAATTCCAAGATTAATGTCAAAGTTTCGATCACAAAGTCGAAACTTGAAGAATTAAGTCGAAATTTCGAGTTTCAAAGTCGGCATTTATAAAAAATATCATTAAAAATATGTGTCCCTTCTGCGCTCTCGTATATTATCATAGTATTTTCTCAAGATATTTGAATAGAACTGGCCGATACTTGATGAAAATCAACATTAAAACTAACTAAGTAATACAGTTTGAATTGAAGGGGTTATATTTTTAGAAGTGATTAATTTTTGGGAAAGGAAGTTTTTGGCTTTCTACTACTCCATCTTGATACAAAAAAAGGATGAGGGAATCTTCCAAAGAAAGGAAGGAAGTAATCAATTTTAAAATAAGTAACTATATACATGGATGTGTAGATCATGCAAAGAAGCAACTTTCAGACACAAACTGAAAGAAAGTCCTCATGAAAAATCTACTTTCATATAAAAATTGAATTACACGAAAGGAAAAATTCTTTCGAAACAAATACTTCTATATGAACACTGAATTATACAGAAGATACTTTGCTCTACTCAGTTTGTATTTCAAACATTCGTTGTGGGATAAAAATCAGATATCATTCACATGAGTTCTACTTTAAATGGATGGTAACAAATTGCACTTACATGGAACACTGTCATCCTCACTGGTATACATCGATGTTTCGCCTTAAGACACTTGCCCCAAGGCTCTTCATTACCAAATTGGATAACATTATAGAAAATGCACATACTTCATTCATGAATTACGATTTTTAAATCTATAACCCCTTCAATTCAAATATAATTTCTCTTGGCTGGGATTAAATCAAATAGGTGAATGAATGTCACTACGATGTCATCGATGACATAAGTAGATCAAGCTTATTCCGTGACATTAAAAAACGTAATTCATGAATGAATCGTGTGTATTTTCTATAATGTTATTCAATCTAGTACTGGAGAGCATTGGGGCAAGTGTCTTGAGGCGAAACATCGATGTATACCAGTGAGGATGACAGTGTTCCATGTAAGTGCAATTTGTTACCATTCATTTAAAGTAGAACTCATGTGAATGATATCTGATTTTTATTCCACAACGAATGTTTGAAATACAAACTGAGTAGAGAAAAGTATCTTCTGTATAATTCAGTGTTCATATAGAAGTATTTGTTTCGAAAGAATTTTTTTTTTCGTGTAATTCAATGTTTATATGAAAGTAGCTGTTTCAAGAAGACTTTCTTTCAGTTTGTGTCTGAAAGTTACTCCTTTGCATGATCTACACATCCATGTATAGAGTTACTTATTTTCAAATTATAAATTGATGGATGTAGCCGTTACTATGTGGTAGGAGATCATGATGAAAAAAGAAATGAAAATTTCTATGTTTTTTACCACTTTTTAAACTCGAGTTTATTGTTTAAGTTTGGAAATGTCCATATAGGACGAAACTGCAGTAACGTTACTTACAAATAAATTCGAGTTTATTGTTTAAGTTTGAAAATGTCCATATAGGACGAAACTGCAGTAACGTTAGTTACAAATAAAAGTGGTAAAAAAGATAGAAATTTTCATTTCTTTTTTCATTATTTTCAAATTGATTACTTCCTTCCTTTCTTTGGAAGATTCCCTCATCCTTTTTTTGTATCAAGATGGAGTAGTAGAAAGCCAAAAACTTTCTTTCCCAAAATATAATACAGTTTATTGCATGATTTTTACTATAAAGAGTTTTACAAAAATCGAGACACGTGTTTCGCTATAAACTAGTTTCCTCAAGCGTAAACTACACGTGTTTTCGAGTGAAATCATACATTAGTCTGTATTAATTATTTTTTTTTTACTTTAAGATATATCGGAATCAACTATAACTTTCACCGTAATATATTTGTTAATTTTATATCAATATTATGGCTGTGAAATATTTCCATTATTCATTTACAATTTAATATATTTTATCATTAATTAAAAAGACATATTTATACCAGGGTTGCCTTTTATGTTTCGGGATTTGACAATCCCTAGTGTTGCAATCTGGCAACTGACAGCACTATCATAAAGTTGGACATTTTTGAGCTCATACGTACTCAGAACGTTTTGACATACGCGCGCTATTTGTGTTGTTTGCAGTAACTTAAAATATTCTTTTCGGCCCAAAAATGGAATTGAATCGTGAACATTTTCGTGCGATTGTTTTTTACAACTTTCGACGTGGATTAACTCAGCAACAGTGCATAGATGAACTTAATTCAATTTTTGGCGATGAAGCTCTATCAAGGACTAGTATAGGTCGTCCAAAATCAGTTGTTGTTCCTTAGGCATTAGTGAGTCCAGCATACATTCAATTTTGCATAAATATTTGACTGTCAAGAAAATTTGTTCGCTATGGATCCGACACAATTTGTCAATCGCTCAAAAAAGGATCGTGCCGATTGGTCGAAGGAAATAGATACTCAAAAAAATACGATCGCAGTGCTTTGAAACACGTCTATGACATCGTGATAGGTGATGAATCGTGGATTTACGCGTATGAGCCCGAAAGTAAACAGCAGTCGACTGTATGGGTGTTTCAAGATGAGCCAAATCCAACAAAAGTTGTTCGCGCACGAAGTACTTCCAAGAAAATGATCGCCTGTTTTTTCAGAAAAACTGGACATGTCGCAACCATACCACTAGAACAACGCAGAACAGTCAATTCTGAGAGGTACACAACCATTTGTTTGCCAGTTTTCTTCTAAGAATTCAGGAAAACCAACCGCCGAAGACGGATCACTCTTCACCACGACAATGCTAGCTCTCACACATCGGCTCAAACAACTGCATTTTTAATAATAATAATAATAATAATAATAAATGCTTTTATTGAAAGGTTACTCAGTACAAGGGATACTAATCTAACCTAACAAATGGCAGAATTCAACGTCTGCGCATGACGAATCAAGGCAGAAATTGCTCTTCCATCCAACCAGTAAGAGATAACTTATAATAATACACATTGTTTGCTTAATTAAAACTAGAAAGAAGAAAAAAAAAAAAGGAAAAAAGGGAGAGAAGCAGAAGAAAAGTAGAAAAGAGAGGCAATAAACGAATAAATGAAAATTATATGTTCTATGTGTGGAAAATCATGTTACAAATATGATGATAAATTTGATGATTTCTTCATATTTATTGTAAAAACATATGTATAGGAGTCAACTGATAACTGTTATAAAAGAAGAGAACCGGATTGTAGCATGAATCTCTTCAAATTTTTCTTGAAACTAAGTGGTGATAGGGATTTGAATTCAATGGGTAGCCGATTATATAAGTGTGCGATGTTATAAGAAAAAGATCCTCGAAAAAAAGAAGTTTTATGTTTAGGTGCAGTCAAGAGATGTTTAAATCTCAAATTTAGATTATGTACATCGGTTCTAAAGGACAGTTTCGTGAATAGGTAGGCAGGTTTCCCAGTGGATATGACCTTATGGAATAAACTAGCAGAATGTAGTGTGCGCCTAGTATCCATGTTCAGCCACCTGAGTTGTTTCAAGTATTGAGACACATGCTCACGTCTCCTTACGCCCGTGACGAGTCTTATGCACGAATTCTGCAGTTTTTGAAGTCTCTGCCTGTCAGATTTCAAGAGTCCTGGACCATAAACAGTATCAGCATAGTTTGCATGAGATAGTACCAGTGCGTCGCAGAGTAATATTTTATTTGTTTTGTTCAAAAGATTTTTATTCGAGTATACTAATTTTAGATTCATATAACCCTTCCTAAGAGTCTGAGAAACATGCCTAGTGAAACGCAGAGAATTATCGAGATAAAGGCCTAAATTTTTCGTGACGTCACTTTTTGGTAATTGAACCCCATCGATGGAAATGTTAATCAACTCGGTGCAACGATTCTTTGCATTTGGCCTACCGAAGAGCATGACATAAGATTTAGTTGGGTTTACAGAGAGACAATATTTACTTGATTCAGTTATCAGAGACTGCAGATCATGACTCATTTGTTCTAGCGCAATATTGAGTGAGTTTTCATCGAATTGTAAATACAACTGTGTATCGTCGGCGTAACAATGCATAGAAGTGTGACGAGTGTGAGAACTGAGAAGTATATAAAACAAAAAGAAGTGGACCTAAAATCGATCCTTGAGGGACCCCATTATTTATTTTAAGGGTATTCGATTTTTTGTTATTGAGTAAGACACACTGAGAACGGTTTGTCAGATAATTTCCAAGCAGAGTGACCACGCTAGAGGCAAAACCCAGGTACTTCAGTATTGCCAGAAGTAGAGAGTGGTTAATACGATCAAATGCTTTGGAGTAGTCCAGCAATACTAGAAGACAAAGTTTATTATTGTCTATAGAACAATGTAAATCATCAACAACTTTCAAAAGAGCTGTTGTACAGCTGTGGTTTGGCCGGAACCCTGATTGACATGTAGGTAATATACTGAAATCATTCAAGTAGCTACGTATCTGCAAGTTTACAAATTTTTCAAACGCTTTAGATATGGCACACAAAATGCTAATTGGGCGAAGGTCAGTCAGACTCTCTGCATTGCCTATTTTGGCTAACGGAATAACATGTGAATGTTTCCAGATTGTTGGATAAATATTTTTTTGAATACAATAATTGAATAAGTGGCATATGTGAGGTAAAATAATTGGACAACAGTATAATAACATTTGTATGCTGATATTATCAGGTCCAACAGCATTAGATTTAATACTTAACAGAATGGTGTAAATTTCATTCTCGTTAGTTTCGTGAAATTTGAATTCTTGGTCATTCAGCTTCGAGCTCAAAAAATGATTTATTGTGTCATCATCAATATCGCCAAAAAAGCTGTTGATTTTTTCAACATCCGAGAGGTGTTCAGGAATTGTCTTTTGACCTTTCTTCTTATAAACATTGAGCTTAGCTAGTTCCTTCCACAATTGTTTACTTTTCGACAAGCAATAGTTAAGATATGCTTTCTTCTCGAGATTTACCGTTCGATTTGTGAGATTCCTTAACTCCTTGTAATATACCCAGTGATGAGGTGACTTGGTTTTTTAAATCTAGAAAGAGCACCCAAAACACCTATTTGATGAGTCATCCGCCGTATAGTCCTGAGTTAACACCAAATGACTTCTTTTTATTCCCGCACGTAAGCGGTTGCTGAAGAAGCGGTTGCTGCATTCAGAATGCATGTTTTGGAGATACCTTAATCACAGTGGCAAAAGTGTTTCGACAATTAGTTCAAATGCATGCAAAAGTGTATAGATCTTCATGAGGAATATTTTGAAACACAATAAAGTGATTTTCAACGATTAATATTTGTTTTTGTTCTCTAATCCCGAAATATAAAAGGCAACCATCGTATCAAATAGCATTTTAAGAAAATCATGAAACTTACGAATATTTGGTATCCTAACAAAAATGTCATTCAGATGAATATCATGAATGGATAATTTTCAAGTAGTTCCATTTTTTGAATTTTTGAAATTATAATATAATAATATAATAATAATGAGTTTATTCATCATAATGATCACAGCAAAAATATTATAAAATAGGGGTGAACAAACAAAGGCATCACAAAAGAAACATTTTCGAAAAAAATGTTTCTTGTGCGTGATATCGCCTAGTATAACATGAATAAATGAATGAATAAATATACAATATAATGAATGAATAAATATAAATACACGAATATAGTAAAAACATCAATAAATACACAATACATGAATAAATACACAATACATAAATATATACTTGACAATATATATATATATATATATATATATATATATATATATATACACACATATACATATACACATATGCATATATACGCATACACATACATCCACATACACATATATACACACACACATATGACAATGAACAATATAATATAATATATAATTAATCGGGAGTCGATTATGATGATTTTGATAAAAAAAGTAGGAGGCATGATTTAGGTAAACTCAGACCGACTGTGAGCATTATTTATCTAACAATTCGCTTATCACATTTCTCGGGTTGCTATTTATGAAGCATTTCAATCGTTTTTTGAATAGTGCTCTTCAGAGATTTAATCTCTTCCGGAATGTGATTATAGCATTTTGGTGCAAGGTAAGAAAACGATCTTTGTGTTGTTGTTTTAGTCATAGAAGGAAGTTTGTAATAGTTTTTAATTCGTGTGTTATAGTTATGAGCAGGGAGTTGGTTTGAGTGTTTTGAAGTATGATATTTAATACTTGTGATGAAGAAGTATAACTGCCTCAGGTCTAAGATTTGTGATTCAGAATAAAGTTTGTCAGAAGGATATCTGAGGTTTTTAGAGTATATCAGCCTTATGAATCTCCTCTATATCACTTCTAATTGGTTTATGTGCGTTATTATTGATTGCTGAACATTTTATTTTAAAATATAATATTAAGTTATTTCGTGTAATATTAAACATTTGTATGTAAGGTTTCCTATATCAACAGAGATATATTTATAATAGTAGAAGGATAGTCTTTGCTGACTAGTTAGGACATGGCAAATGTAAACATTTGGGAATGCAGCAAGCGTAAAAGTGTACTCTTATGACACTATATTCCAATCATTTCAACGGTGATAACTGTCATCTTCGGGAAAAAATGTCTTAGATTGAAACACCATGATTTTATAAAAAAGTATTGAGAAAGAATAACATATCAAAATTATGTGTAAATATATAAGTGATTAAACTGTGATTAAACTGTAGATAAAACTATTGATAATTTCATAAATAATTATACGTTAAGTTTGGTGAAATCTTTGTCATTATTAATTGAAATGGCCAGTACATATATGCAACAGGTGTTTTTTCTGACCATGAGGATGCATAAAAAACCAGTGGAGATTAAAAATGTATTCTTAACATAATTCTATTGTTTCGCTATCCCTGAATATATATTTCCAGATAACATCTCTTTTTAACGTTTTTCGTTTTAAGATTCATGGTTCGTGCCTGTATTCTCATCTTGCAAGTGGTAGGTACAAGCGTACTAAATATATAATTAATGAGATTTCGTAACTTTACGATTCGATAGAAATTGTCTTCAGGTATCTAATTCGATTAGAATAAGCTGAAACCAATAAAACAATAATGAACTTAGTTCAGTAGAAGGATATAAATCATGATATCTTATTTTCGAAATCATCCATCATCTGCGTTAAATTCACCAAAATGAAAGTCAACTACCCTTAATAATACACCAATTCGGGTTGTTTATTGGTCAATAAACAAAATAATAACCGAATCGTAAAATATTCTGTCCCGTCCAGAGAAATTTTCGGAAAACTGTACCTCTCACAGAAAGAAAAATACGGAAGGGGCCTGACTGGTAACATAAACGTTGACAAGTCAATATATAGCACCGCAATAGGGCCAATAAAATCATAAAAGGTTTACGGATCTTTGACAATGTATTTAGAGTAAATTATCTATCCATGGCGTGCCTCCGTTTGATTTTGAAATACCGAGAAAGGCTAAGTACCTACCTAAGTGTTGAAATATCATGCAATTTGGAAGTTACTGTAAACAAATCGATTTAAGTCATATTATGAATAGAATCAAAATAAAATTGGAGAATCTCAAGGATGATATATTTGATTTATTTATAAAATAAAATATAATTGGAGAATAGACACAGATTATTCAATTCATTATCAATGTACAGTTGAGCTGAAAAGTTCGTAGGCTAACATAGAAAAAAAATGTTTTGATGAAATTTGATTTTATTATTCGAGGGCGACACAACAATTTATCGACACCATATTTATAGCACGATTTGTCTTTAGCCTCTAAACAGGCCTCATTTTCGTCGACTACCTCTGCATCGGCGAATATGTCTGAGAATAGAAATAAGTCGCTGGAGTCCAGATCTGGAGAATACGATGGATGCGGAAGTAATTCTTTTTTTTTCTTCAAATGAGGCCAAAATATTTTGCCAGCCGACTGTTGCCTCCTTGCACGCTTTGAAATAGGTTCAAAACGTCTATACCACGCAAATGACGATCGTTTTGATTCTGGTATGAAATGATGAAGCCATGTTTCATCTACGCATATCGACGCATAAATTCGGGTTTTTTGTGGTGGAACAGCTTCGAACACTCCTCAGAATCATCAATTCGTTGTTGTTTTTGGTTGATTGTGATCTAACGCGACACCTCCTTTGAACAGAACTTTCGCATACCCAAATATTCATGCACGATATTTCCAACATATTCCATTGTTATCTTTAGAGCCTCACTTTGCGGTCATCCAAAATTAGTTTTTGGACTTTTTTGATGTTTTCATCGGAAACAGCCACTTTGGGGTATCCATTGCGTTTATCAAGCCAAGGTTTGGCCTCAAGAATGTTACTTCTCGCCAAAAAGCAATGCTTTATTAACACACAAAACTAACTAACTAACTAACAAAAGTTGCTTCACTCAAAATGTCAATCCCACATTCTATCCCTGTCTATCTCTGTGAAATTTATACACGTGTCTTCTGAAGGTTAGGGTTAATCGAAAATCATATGAATTCAATACTGATATGTGTGATTGATGACCTGTTTATTTTGTGTAAATTCATGATCACTTTCATGAAATGAATATAAACACTTTTTGTCTAATTTCCACTATTTTATTTTTCGACCGGTTTCGGGTTTTTACCCCATAATTGGGTTTCTACCAATGGCAGACGTTCGGGACAGTAGTTGTGGACACCGATAAGCCACCAAGGCACTTCCACCGATGTCAAGCCATCATAGCAGAGTCCTATTATGAGGAAATCGACGAAATATACCGATAATTGCGTTAGCAGCAGCCGCCACTGGTAAACAGAAGAGGTCCTATCCTGCTCCATGACAAAGCCCGTCCGCTGCACGTTTTACAAATCACAAATCACCTTTTACCATACTTCCCAGACCTCTCGCCAACTGACTACTATTTTTTCAAGCACTTCGATAACTTTCTCACCGGTAGAATCTTCGCCAATCAGGACTAGACAAAAAATGACCTTCGTCGACTTCATCGAATCCAGATTACAGTTCAAAGTAGACTCATAAAAACGGAGAAAAATGTGGTAGTAGAGGGCCGGGGCCTTCACAGGATAGGGCCTCCCACGGGATAGGTACCCTCACAGGATAGGGCCCCCCACTGGATAGGGCCCCCCACTGGATAGGGCCCCCCACAGGATAAGGCCCCCCACAGGATAGGGCCCCCCGTAGGATAGGGGCCCCCCACAATATAGATACAAAATATCAAAATTTTGATGGGTCGGCAACTTTTACGTTTTTCCTCCCAAACATTTTCTTTGCAATTTTACCAAGAATACCCGCACAAACATAATAATATTGTTATCGATATATTAAAAAGCCCTGATTGCAAGTTTTCATTTACTATCAATTCTATACCTGATCGATCATTTCAATGACAATAAGTGTGTAATTTGTAATTTGTACCCATGAATTGAAGAGAAATAAAATAAGTGAAAAAAATCCGAAAAACGGTTAACCTGCAGGTCTTCCTTACAACTTCTCGCTTCTTGGAGTTCCGAATTTTAAAAATTATTTGACAATATCACTTGATTAGAAATGTTTAAACGACACTATCTATTCCTTTCCCTTTTTTAAATTTTCTACGCGGGACGTTGATAATTCAACTTTTATAAAAAAATTTAAGGGGTAGTATATAACTGAAGCTTATCGATGTTGTATCAAAATCTAATAACTTATTGGGAAAATTATTTTGTTTTCGATGAGTAAATAGTAAAAATTGAAGTGTTTCTGTATCGATGTCACGAATAATGGTCAGGTGCACTTAAATTTGGATTTCATTTTTGAGTTACATGGACAAAGTAATTAAAGTAAAAACAGTCTGAGGAGAGGTTTCCTTGATTTATTGTAGTAATAAGTAATTATGATCTCAGTTATTGAGTGATTTAAAAGTTCTTCTGATAGTTTTGCTATCCGATTTGTCATTACCTTCTCTGTTGAAATTGCTGCCAATCTTAAAATCTAAAAATTAAAATTATCTTCTACATTCCTCTTGTGTTCTAATTTTTTTATTCTGATGAAAATTGCGAAATTTCATTTTGAAAAATACATTATTACTGCCAAGCTATTTTTTGATGCAGCGGCATAAAATTCAATTTCTAACACAAGGTAGTAATTATGAGATATCAAGTATTTGACAGTTATCAAATCATCTAAAAGAACAATTCGTTCAGGCCAGTCTCAACATCCTACACAGTAGGTTAATGGACTGACACCTATCAGAAAACAACTACTCCCCTGGCTAATACCACGAAGGGCGTTGGATTATATCCGACAGGTGTCAGTGCAGGATTCTTCACTGAAGTTATTCCTGCATATGCTGTTGGCGATACAACTGCCGCAATAGATTTTCAATTATTGGAACACACTTGCAGACCGGTTTCGGGCTGTTTGGCCACTCGTCAGTGCAAGGTAGTGTATATCATCAACATAAAGTCGATGATTTCCGATAATTGAAAATCGAATTCCGTCAGAGTATCATTCCTCGAACTAAGCTGAAGACTACAACAAACAACAGGTTTGTCGTCGCTCCATCTGCCTGTGAACGAGGTAACCAACTGCATATCCAAATTTGCCCAATTCCTCGTAAAAGGAAAGAAATCTTTTACGTATAGTCAGTGGGCATACTTGAAGACTGGCTATAAATCAAATCATCTAAAAGAACAATTCGTTCAGGCCAGTCTCAACATCCTACACAGTAGGTTAATGGACTGACACCTATCAGAAAACAACTACTCCCCTGGCTAATACCACGAAGGGCGTTGGATTATATCCGGCAGTTGTATCGCCAACAGCATATGCAGGAATAACTTCAGTGAAGAATCCTGCACTGACACCTGTCGGATATAATCCAACGCCCTTCGTGGTATTAGCCAGGGGAGTAGTTGTTTTCTGATAGGTGTCAGTCCATTAACCTACTGTGTAGGATGTTGAGACTGGCCTGAACGAATTGTTCTTTTAGATGATTTGATTTATAGCCAGTCTTCAAGTATGCCCACTGACTATACGTATTTGACAGTTATGTTTGTCAAACTCAATATTGCTGACAATCCTCATTAAATTTCTCCAGAAATATACGGTCTAAAATATTGAGAAAAACTAAGTTATTTTTATTTTGAGAATTGAAGTTCAAAATGTTAACAGGTATGAGAAGACATCATTTATCAAATTTAAAATCTGACAGTTGCTGGTAGTAAAATTTCCTAATAACACAAAATTATTTGTGGTTTGGATGTTGAAGAGAAGAGTTAAGTAGATTAAAGGATTACACTTGTAATTCAGTGTTTAGTGAAAATGTTTTTGAGGTTGTAATGTCATTATGAGGGATTATCTTGTTATTGCCTTCAAAATATTTTTATTGTGGGGTGTAACTCAGTAGTAGAGATACCGTTACAGAATTCTTGAAACTTTGAAGAAATGCTATATTGTGGTTTTATGCAAACGTACAAGAAATATTTATAGGCTGTTTAGGAATAAGACAAAACTGATTATTTTAAAACAAGTATTCGAAACAGTCATAAATCATGTGAATATTATTTGTTTTTACTGCAAATAAATTCATTCTGAATCCGAAATTTATTTATTTACTATTTTCTATTAACGACCAAGCAATCTGCGTGGATTTCAGAATTGGGAAAAGGAATGAACCGTCTAGAAAGTCGCCTATGGAAGTATGATAACTTAAAATATGTTGGTAAAAAAACTATATAGATTTTGTTATTCTGCCATTATCATGAAAAAAACATAAGCAATTTGGGTAATGGAAGATTGTTTTATTAACAGTCAATATTTTTTATTCATTTCTCACTGGGCTCAATTCCGAAGTCCACACAGAGAAACAGTCGCGAACAAAATATAGGACCTACTAAATAACAAAGCAAACAAATCTAATCGAAAAAATAAAAGTAGTCGTTTTCACTTAATTTCTCATTTAGAATACATGTATTGAAACGAAAACAACAACATGAAAGTATTTTATATTTACTAACGAATTCAAACTAATCACTAAACCTTTGCTTAGTGGAAAAAGTGTTCGTGAAAACAATAAGTTCTGATACAAATATTCTTTCACTTTGAATTTTGCTTCTATATAACAGAATGTCAAAAAAATTTACTCAATCAAATTTTTCAAATCCTTGAAACTGATTTTAAAATCGTATTCGCAACACATACTCTCGGTTAAATTTTCAACACATACATTATAGCTACGTAACCTACGTGAATTGAAGGGGTTATATTTTTAGGAGTGATTAATTTTTGGGAAAGAAAGTTTTTGACTTTCTACTACTCCATTTTGATACAAAAAAATGTGGGAATCTTCCAAAGAAAGGAAGGAAGTAATCAATTTGAAAATAAGTAACTATATACATGGATGTGTAGATGATGCAAGGAAGTAACTTTCAGACACAAACTGGAAGAAAGCTCTCCTGATTTTTTTTGGAAGCTATTTTTGAAAGGTCTCAAAATAGATTCCAGCTAAAAAAAAGAAAAGTTATTTTTCAGTTTATTATCAACAATTTACTCAGGTTAAAAATTAGAAAGCTTCATTAATCATTGGAAATATTCCTTTTGAATATAACTATCGACCCGTTTTTTATGATCAGAAGCTACATGAAAATGATTTTCAAAAATTTTTATCTGCTATTGTTTAAAAAATTGTTATGAACAAATTCGTAGTTTATGAAATGATTAAAATTTTCATTTTGGACACATGCTCTTCAATGAAAATTATGATTTAAAAAAAATTTAAAATGTTTTCATTGATTTAAAACGAATTGGTTAATTAACATTATTTTTCTACCACTTGCAATTGATATTGAAGAACAATTTTTTCAAAATCATAATTTATTTTGCTATTAACAAAAATGGTTTTTAATTAAATTGACATTGTTCATTTAATAATGATTTATTAAAAACAATTAAATTTTTTCAATATATATTTTTCTCTTTCTACACAATGTAACAAAAACAACCATGTATTATTTCTTGAGAAAAAAATTATTTTTTATCGAATTTCAAAAATTTTGTCCTCCTTCACTCCATCATTCTCATCTGGTTTTTTATATTCAGACTCATTATAACTTATTAACTAATTCAGAAATTCAGGAATTATATATTCCCTATCAATTAAAGAACGAATTTAGCCCAAAATTCAAACTATTGCCCTTTGTTTTCAGTACTATAATAACAACACTTCCAAAATACAAATCGCGCTGCGGGGCGACTTCATTGATTCCAGTGGCGCATTTGCTTTTTCAGCTGCAGGAAAAACCGGAGAAACCTGCAGCACCACATCATCTAAAGATCGTGATCTACCAATATCCTCTCTCTCATAAAACGAAGGCTCCAATAAATTGAATACATCGCCAGAACACTTCATGACACGACTATCGTCAAACTTAAACCAGTCCGTTTCGTCTTTGACCAAGGCGTAATAATGACCAGATTCAACGCCAGAACCACAGTGAACAATGACTACATGAAGATTATAATAGTGATCTGCTAGATTGAAGTGTTCATCTATTTCGAACCTTCAAAAGAGTTTGGTGCTTCCGTCAGAGGTTCAGTCATGTTTGAAGATGATCAGTGTTATTATTAGGTTGACTGGTGCCTCAGCTATACTTGTTTTCTTTCAACAGTCAGTTAGTTTGGCGCATGTTGAAAGTTCCATTTTCAGATGATTTAACAATAAGCTCTGCACGGACTGGTTATTAGTCATATTAGGAAACGCTAGTTGAAGTTCCAGAAATTCACATACGTTTTTGCTACCTTAGCAAAAGACTTACAAACAAGACGAGATAGACTGTACCGAATCACTCATTTCAGAGAGTTCAGGAGTATTGACTCTGCTATTGTTTTGCTCACGAAGAATATTCAACAAGAACCCCAAGAATTCGGAACAATCCTCTTGTCCTAACGAGTATCGGTTAGAGGGAAAGATGATACATTCTTACGAAACTGCAGCTGCAAGAACAGGTGTTTGAGCTTGGTGAATAAGTAGGAAACATTCTCGTTCTCGTTCATCAATAAAACCTTGTTTTTGAAATTCTTCGTCATGAACAGCACTTGTAAAAGGCTATTCATGTAGCAAGTGTTTCATAAATCCAATTTTCTTCTCAAGATTTTCAGGACATGTTTCCACTGATTCGTGAGGAAGAACATGTTTCACAGAATCTGCATAAGAACCATTTGTCAAACTGCAGTCGATCCTTCCAAGTGATGAAGGGTTTCGTAGAGGGATCCACTCGGTTCTTGCTTCATGAAGCTCCACCACTGTTTATTCCATTTATAGCATTTGTTCAAAAAACAATCAGGATTCATTTTTTCACAATTTATGTTCGAATATTTTATTACCTACAATAAATATGCCTATATCAGTCATATAACCTTTCATCAGACGTATATTTATCAATACTCGTAATTCCAGCTGAACAATATTATGTCCAAACAATCTGGTGCCTGACTAAATGCTCTTCCCGTGGCTTCTTTGGGTATCCTCATAGATGATGCATATTTTAGAATTTCGATAGGTCTTGTTAGGTTCTTCAATTTGTGTTACTCATAAATGCAGATGTGGATCCACTATAAAAGAAAATGGTTACCATGGCCTGAGTTGTAAATTCAGTTCTCGCAGATTTTCAAAACATCATTCCATTAATGTTCTTATAAAGAGAGTTCTAGCCACTGCAGAGGTTCCTTCAGTTTTCGAACTCATTGGTGGTTGGTCAAGATGATGGAAAGCGTCCAATGGTGGGGAGAAAGAAAACAGCAGTGGCGAACTATCAGCAACAGCTACAACCCAATTAGATCAGTGATACATTCTTCAGTGGAAACCCTTTGGCTCAATGGGCTGACAAATATTGGCAACACCTGTTTCATGAACTATGTAATCCAATGTTTATCGAATACGAGATGGTTACTGGAAAAGGATGAGTAAATGAAAGATATCAATACTAGCATTTCTAGTATGGAATTATGGTCAGAAGTTTCATATGATAGAATAATGAACACAGTGTCCTTAAAAAGTCAGATTCAGAGTTTTGCCCCTCGATTCATCGGTCATGCGCACAAGACGCCCAGGAGTTCCTAGGTTATTTTTTAGAAGGTTTACATGATGACGTTAATAGAATTAATGAGAAACCTGAACTGATCTTAACGGAGATTGACGAAAAATTCAGCGACAGCAAAAAGCACAAGAGTCATGGTTGATTTACTTGAGTACATATAAATCTAAGATTGTAGATAATTTCGTTGGTCAAATAAAATCCACGATGAAGTGCACACACTGTGAACACTCATCAGTAACCTTCGATCCTTTCTGGGATTTGTCACTCCACATACCACAAAGAACTGGCCAATTGAGTTTATTACAATACCTGGATTCCTTCACAACACAAGAGAGGAATCTTCAGATGGACGTGAAAAACCGACGTATTTGAGTTGCAAGGAAAGAAGAAATTCATAAGTTTCCCCGTATTTTAGTCATTCATTTTAAAATATTGTCTACAACAGAAAGATTTGGAGGCAAGTGAAATGTTGCCATCGAATTTCCTCTAGATTTATTAGATATGAACAATTATGCTGCAGACAATGTGACTCCTTGTCGTTATATTCTATATTCTATATTCGAATCACAGTGGGTCTCCTCACAGCGGATGCTATACAGCATACTGCATCCCTACACTGCCACGTGGTACGAATACAATCATTTACACGTGTCACCAATTTCACCATGCCCATTTTTCAATGGGCATGATGATTTGATAATCTTTGACTCTAAAGGGAAAGTTGATTGATACAATTTCCATTATTATCAATATGATTTTTGGTGTAGTTTCAGTAAGTTACTGTATATACTGCTGAGATTATCAATGTCAGTTCTCTCATTCATGTAATTAGAAGACTTATTCTTCAAGAAAAAGACATTTATGTGAAGGTGTGACATTTGTCAAACGAAAAAAAATCCATTAATGTTTAAGTTTCTTTCGTCTATTTATATGATCAATTCATTGTTTTTTACTCATTTTTACTGTAAGTATGATTTGTAATTTTATTCATTGGCAAAAAAACCCACAACTCAATAAATTATAGGCCCTGAAGAAGCTTCCTACTACAAGCGAAAGCTTGGCAAAGTAAAGCAGAGTTTTGATTTTTGATTTTTTGACTGAGAGACCCCGTTATTCCATTTTACTATATATATATATATACATATATATATATATATATATATATATATATATATATATATATATATATATATATATATATAGTTATATATACAGAGAGAGATTTTATCGAGTGTGTATGATACAAATAAAAAAATGTAACAAATAGTGGACATAACACTCCAAAAAGGGGGGCAAACCGCGGACACGTGTTTCTGGCTATTGGCCTCATCAGCGCGGTGCAGCCAAGTGTAAAGATTGGCAACACTTGTTTGCCAAAAGCAGGATACAGCACATACGCACGGAGTCAACGACAGGAGCCAATGGATGTCACGCAGGTAGCTATAGCTGCCTACGTGGTCATGTTAGATGTAGCCTGGGAATTCTAGGTCTTCTAACTGGAACCACAAATATATATATATATATATATATATATATATATATATATATATATATATATATATATATATATATATATATATATTCCACTGGCGCATTTGATTTTTCAACTGCAGGAAAACCCGGAAAAACCTGCAGCACCACATTATCTGAAGATCTTGATCTAACAATGTCCTCTCTCTTATAAAACAAAATGTAGGGTGTCTCCAGAGGCTCCAATAAATTCAATGCATCACTAGAACACTTCGTGACACGACTATCGTCAAACTTAAACCAGTCCGTTTCGTCTTTGACCAAGGCGTAATAATGACCAAATTCAACGCCAGAACCACAGTGAACAATGACTGCATGAATATTATAATAGTGGTCTGCTAGGTTGAAATGTTCATCTATTTCGAACCTTCCAAAGAGTTTCTTGCTTCCGTTAGAAGTTGAGTCTTGTTTAAAGATCATTTTTATTTTTTTTAATGAAAATTTTGATTCGGCTAGACTCTTATATTGAGTTTAAATCCTATAATTCAGTGTACAGAGATTTTTCTCAACACCTCAGGTGGATTCAGGCACAAACACAACGATTACTTACCCAAATTTGATTTTACTTGCAGATGTTCCTGTGAAAAAATTTGAAAAGGACACAACTGATTTCATAAAATGTAGAACAATTTTACTAATAAATGTAAAAATGTTGAATTCAAAAATATATAAATTACCAAACGAGAAAATTAATAATAAACCTACACGGAATTAATTTAGTGTGAATATCGCAACGCACTCTTTGTCTGTAAAATGTCAGTTGATTATTCAGGGTCACTGTGATTTATTTGGTTTGCAAACGAAATTTCTGTATACAAAGTTTGATTTGATTGTCCTGTTATTTTATTCTTGAACAATATATTTTATTTGAAGTGGAGTCGGCAAATACCCGGTTTTTCTTCAATGTTGGTGTGTGGTATGAGTTTTCTAACTTTCAAAGCTGGACCTTGGAAATTTGACTGGAATTGGGTTTATCTGGTTGGTCCTCACTATATTGACTTTTAATTATCCGTATACAATACAATTATATTCTATTTATAACTTTTCTATTACAATATTTTTCAAATTTCCGGAGACAAAAAATTTACGTGGCGTTCACCTTCGTCGCCTTGAGAAGAATCCTCTTGTTGATAAAAAAGTTGATAAAAAAATCGGTTACCACCTCTCAATTTTTATAATTACAAATTTTCAACTTCAATATCAGAAAAATTATCTATTCTATGATTTTCATATTTGCTCTTAAATTCAGATACATTTTCACTTAACAATTATGTACAAAAATAGTTAACCTTACTTATGTCTAAATATAAATATTTTTCAAAAGCATCACTTGATGTCCGTATCTAAGGAAATAGTCTATAACAATAATTTTCGAATTTTCCATCATTCCTATATATTCACAATTAGTTTATTATGTCTTTTCCAATTTTTCATAACAAATATCAATTTGATTTCATCTGACATTTATTTATAATCTACATCGGTTATCTGTTTTTTGAAACTTAATGAAATTTGATCTTGAAATTTAAATTTTCCCCTCTTTTGTATTTGTTTACTGCCATGTCCGTGAACTTCGATACATGTACAGGGTGTCCTTGCTGTACTTCTGTATCTGAACTTTTCTGTGATGTGAATATCTCTCTCTCTATATATACATATATATATATATATATAACCAATACATTTTTTCAGTTAATTTTTCATGACTTTTGCAATTTTTGCAAGCGAAAATTGAATTTTTATAAAAATCATCTACACGCTATTCCAACAAATCGAATGGAATCTCGTTCATATTTTCGGAAGCGGAGAAATCCAATTGGTTTGAACATGATTCAGTCTACTATTTCTGGACATATTTGTATTGCATATTCAGTGAGAGAGTTTATTTTTTACTTTCAATATAAATGAAAAAGTAAAAATTCATAAGTAGGATGGCAAGAGATTGATACCACATATATTCAAGAAGTGAGCAGCTAATATGTATGTATTGAAACTAATCAGTTTGTAAAAAGAAATCGATAGTTCTGAACACAACACAATCCCATAATTCATTTGCGAAAAAACCAAAGTCGACAAATGACTTCAACCGCAAAACACATCTGCTACCGCCTTCTATTTTGTTAGCTCCAACAGTGTCAAGAAGATGATGATAAATTTTAAAGCCCCAAATTGGCTTTCGGTAAAACACGAAATACATTTGTGATATTTGATACTAATTTGGAGGCCTTTGTGTTAGACCGACTGTCCAGAAACCATTAAAATTTTATTTAGGTGTCTGGGAGTCTCACACTTCGGCACCTTACTTTACAAAATAATTATTTTTGGTTGTTTTGTGAAATTCATATAAGAGATAATTAGAAAATGTATAGATTTTACCACCTTTGGTAAGCTTTGTTCGAAACCGCTTGAAAGGATAGGAGATAAATATTTTAAAATGATTCTGCGAAACTATGTAATAATATGCCCAAAACATATTTCTGACACATAACTACTGAGTGATAATTAAAAAACTGAAAATTATTTTGCTAGCTTCAAATATTTCTATTTTCAAAAGAAGGTGAAATATTAGAAGCTAATAATATATTCAAGCTAATAGCTATTTATGATATGAGTGTTAAAAATAAAACTTACTTTTAACACAAATATCATACCAAGTTTTATTGTACAACTGTCGTGTTTTCATAATAAAATAGATAAATTTAATATTTCTATAAAAACACATTTTGACGTCTCTTGACAGTTATCGTATTTGCTGTGAAGTAGCCGTGTCAGGTGACGCCGAATCACCTGGTAACTAACAAACTATTATTTACAGCTCACACGTTTTATTTTAAGTCTCACATTTTAAATTCTCGCTGGTGTTCAATGTCTTGCATAATGAAGAACACTAGTGGGGAATTGTGTTCCTGGCGATATTGAAGAGGCTGCAAAAAGAGCTTCAATTGAATTGTTACCAAAAAAATCGACATCGCATATTCTAATTTTCTCAGCTGGTGTAGAAATTACGTTTGCAAAAACATTTGAATTTGGTTTTGACGTTTCCAAAATTGCAATTTTTTTCATGATATCGATAGCGAAAAGTAAAAATATTTATCAAAATCTATCCAAAAATTAACGAGAAAGACATATGCGTTTTTTCACTTGAAATACATGTGATACCATGAGCTTCTTCAATTAATATCCCAATGATTACGCAAGGTCAGATCTCACAATTTATTTTCGTTTAAGAATTTGTTCATCCAGTTTTTTTTAATTTATTAAATGAATTTCGGAACTTCTCCTTATAAAAATTATTGTTAACGCTTCAAAAGTTCATCAAATGAAATCCCAAAAACCACATGGTTTACTTCTGAAATTCACAAGGATTATAATTCGTGTGTTCATGAACATCCCCAAAGAGTAATAGAAATAGAAAGTGAATAATTTTCGGAAAAACATCATTAAATTAAATTAAAATAAAGGATTTTTTTATTTTTTAATTGAACTATTTGATTGACTTTGTTTCAAAGTAAACCATTTTCCTTTTTCTATTTTTATACAAATAGCCCCGTATGAGTAATAGAGATTATTCACATATCATGAAGTCGTACGTTCAATGATATGGCTACCGGTTTCTATGAAGCAAAAAAAATTCAATGAGATGTTTATAATGCACAAGATATATTTTTCATCTTTTCAATAGTCGTTAGTGATATAATGAGAACAAGTAAATTAAGAAACCATTTCAGGAACGACATACTTTCTCCTTTGGTATTAGAAGAGGCAGAGATTTGTAGAAGTGGAGGCGTTCCTCAACTACGCGGTTGCCAGACAGGGAATGCCTTTATAGATAGATACATGCCGATCATGGACGAAATTTCGAGTCACGGCCATGGCAGGAATAGGGAATATGCAAGATTTTTTATGTCTCGAATTAATCATTTACATGTTTGTTTGAAAGTGATTGACAATGTTTCATGATGAATTTCATTAGTTCGGACTTCCATTGTCTGATATTATATAAAATGATTTGAAATCCCTGAAAAAACTAAAAAGAAGTATTAAAAATTGAAGAAGAAGAATAAAAATGAATAGCTGGAAAAAAAAACAATTATATTAAGCAAAAAACCTGAAATGAAATAATAGTGAAATAAAATACAAGTATACTTGTATTTTATTTCCATCTTTATAAAGATGGATCAAATCGAACAAAAAATAAAATTAAATTAAAAAGTTAGCAGATTCCAAGCCAAGTTACTTCACGACGTTTCGATTATTAGTATCCACAATCGTCTTCGGGTGATGACTGGACTCTTCCGTGAGCTGACTATTTATAGGTCATTTGAGTATTTTCACTTATCTCTGCTTTCCTTTTTCCGCCTCACTGGTTTAGTGTGAGATGACCATTTGGCAGGAGTTGACTATTTTTCGCTCGATTATGGGTTGACATATGGTGAAAAAACACCAAGTCTATTTTTCGGACAAGGAGAGATCATCGGTAACACCGCACCACAGTAAGCCCCCTCACTTGTATGGACTATCCAAAATCCATAAGAAGGACATTCCGCTCAGACCGATCATCAGCTCTAGAGATTCGGCTACACAAAACTTTTCTAGATTTTTAGTCTCCATAATACAGCCATTACAAGGAAAAACATCGTCTTTTGTGAAGAATTCAAGGCATTTTGTCGAACTACAAGGGCCAATTGAAGTCACACATGAAGGTCAACTAATCAGTTTCGACATGGAAAGCCTTTATACCAACGTTCCGGTAGAAGAAGCACTCCAAATCATACAGAAGAAGCTATCCGAAGATGAGGACCTGAAAGATAGAACAAATTTACCTATAGAAGTAATCATGGAATTGCTAGGATGCTGCGTTCGAAACTGTTATTTCCAACTGAAGGACGAATTCTTTACACAAGATGAGGGACTATCAATGGGATTGCCACTTTCACCAGTCATAGCCAATATATATATATATGAAGTGGTTCGAAACTCTGGCCATTGAAAAAGCCCAGAAGAAACCTCGTGTCTGGTTGAGATACGTTGATGACACCTTCATAATATGGGAATACTGAACTAGACGCCTTCCTGAAACACATCAACAGCGTAAGACCCTCCATCACTTTCACAATGGAGAAGGAAGCCCTCAAGAAGGAACTAGACATCAAAAATAAACACAGCGAGGGAAAACCAGAGAATCAGGAAATGTTATCCAACAATGTATTCAGCCAAGCTAGCGTAGAGATACACAACATATGGAAATCCATAATCAAGCCAATTCCCGCCAAACGGTCAACTCCCACTGAACCAGTGAAGCGGAAAAAGGAAAGAGGAGATAAGAAAGTAGTCAAATGACCTATAAATAGTCAGCTCACGGAGGAATCAGTCCAGTCATCACCCGAAGACGATTGTGGATACCAACAAACGAAACGTCGTTGAGTAACTTGGCTTGGAATCTCTTAATTTTTTAATTTTAATTTATTTTTTGTTCAAATTGTTTAATCTTTACTTGTATTTTATTTCACTATTATTTCATTACAGGTTTTTTGCTTAATATAATTGTTTTTTTCAGCTATTCATTTTTATTCTTCGTCTTTTATTTTTTAATACTTCCTTTTAGTTCTTTCAGGGATTTCAAATCATATTAAATAATATCAGACAATGAAAGTCCGAACTAATGAAATTCAATCATTTACATCTTTATAATGTAGAAAAAGTATAAAAAGGCTAGAAAATATTCAAATTATTTTTCAAAGTGTTTAAAACATTGAATAAATTTGAGCAGTTCTAACGACATCATGTAGTACACGCTTTGGATGACATCACATGACACGTCCCGTATTTGTTTACTCTAAGTATTTCAGTAACTTCCTACATATTTCCATTTCCAATTGCTATACATATCATGAAAGGAGATAAAACAACACCTTCTTACAAGTATTGCACGGTACCGAAGAGCAAAAACACTATTAGAAATACACCCGATAAACTGTTTTTTGTATTCCAAGCGACGCAAAATTACGAACACAATGGTGTAAGATGATAAGAAGGGTAATGTATCTTCAATATCTTGTTTATATCTGTTTGAATCTGTTTAAAATATGTTTTTCCGTTAATCAGCTGCCGCCCCCATACGAACGACAACTCTCAGAAGTCGAGAAACTTGTGCGAGCTAAGGACTAACGAGGTCTTACCTTTTAACGTGTGATTCCTAACACGGTTGCAGAATCATTCCAGCTTCAATCAGATAAATTCTCTCGAGAAAAATATCTGGTCGAGGCGGGAATCGAACACACGACCTTCCGATCGGACGCACTACCACCACGGCCAATTCCAATGGTTGTGTATATCATTTTAACGTAAGTATGCTATACAGGGTGTAGCTGAATAGGTGTAAAACATTTAAGGAGGTGATTCCTCATCGAAAAAAGATAGGATCTTTCATATAAAAAAAACTTCATTGGAGCATCCCTTGTTAAGATACAGCCCCATAAAGGGGGTACATAAAATTCGTATAACAATTTTTTTCACAACCACTGAAAAAGTTACAATATTGAAATTAACCTGACGTTTTGTACTATCAAAAAGACACTTAGCCAGTAATTTATTTGGTTTACCACATGGTTGTAAGGGGTGGAAAACGCAACCCCTAAAATTTATTTCCAATGTAACTTTTTGTCTTATTATTTGTTTACCATTTAAAATGTATTTCCGATAGCCTGTTTCATTCTAAATAAAAAATGTCTTTTGGGTTTTTTGCCCAAAATAAACCAGTTCGCAGCAAAAAATTATTTTACGAACAACTACGGAGATACATCGTCATAAATGCGAACTGGATTTATTGTTATTTTGTAGTTAGTACCTGCATTAAACGATTGAAGGGTAATAAACAAAACTAATTCATTAATAACAAAACACACAACATGTAGAAATCATAGTAAATGTTCAATATGTCTACCTTCAGACATTACGCATGCGTCTAGACGTCGGCGCATTGAGCCACGTATTGGCTCAAATATTCCTGGAAACTCTCTGATTACCCTGCACGCATCGAAAATTTAGTTTCTCAAGTCATCTACGTCGCGAACAGGAGTACGATAAACCAAATGCTGTAAATGGCTCCAAATAGAGAAATCGAGAGGATTGAGATCCGGGGATCGAGCGGGCCAGTTCTGTGGTCCTCCTCGACCTATCCACTGATCTGCATATGTTTCAGTTGAATGCTGGCGTGCTACTTGATTAAAATGGGCGGAAGCCCCATCATGCATAAAAAATATATCCCTTCTGACACTCAAAGGAACTTCCACCAAGAGTACTGGATGCACTTCTCTTAAAAATTGAACGTATGCCTCACCATTTAATCGAGGAGGTAGAAAATGAGGACCAATCAAATCATCCCCAATAACTCTGAGCCACACGTTAAGAGAAAACTGTTCTTGATGATTAGTTTCGACAATAGCGTGAGGGTTTTCATCAGCCCATATGTGGTAATCATGAAAATTAATAATCTTGTCCCGAGAAAAACTACATTCGTCTGTGAATTCTATCGTCTTCAGAAAGTCACAATTTCTTCTAATTATTTCCAGCATCTAATTGCAAAATTCAAGACGGTTCGGAAAGTCCCGCGGTAACAGTGCCTGTACTCGTTGCAGATGGTAAGGGTATAAGAGTTGTTCCTTTAAAATTCGAAATACCGTCATATGACCAACATTTAGCTGGAAAGAAATCTTTCTAGTACTGGTAGTAGGTTGTTTTTCAATCAAATTAAGTACTGCTTCCTCAAGCAGCATAACTTTTAGAAGCTTCTAACCCATTCCCCTGCGACAGACCGTAAACGTAATGCATATCAGCCATTTTCTCATTTGTTTATGCCATTTTAATAACAAGTGAATTATTAAAGTAACAAATTAAGAACAAAACAACAACACACAATTATTATTAATTCAATTCCGAAAATTCACAAACTGACAGCGTCATACCAATTTAATTGTCACTATCGCTAACAGCGACCTACTAGAAAGATTAGTTTCGTATTTTCGCATTTATGACGATGTATCTCTGTAGTTGTTCCTAAAATAATTTTTTGCTGCGAACTAGTTTATTTTGGGCAAAAAACCCAAGAGAAATTTTTTGTTTAGAATGAAACAGGCTATCAGAAATAAATTTTTAAATGGTAAACAAATAATAAGACAAAAAGTTACATTGCAAAATAAATTTCGAAGTTGCGTTTTCCATCCTTCACAAAAGGGGGAACCCAAATAAGATTCTGGCTATGTGTCTTTTTGGTAGTAGAAAACGTCAGGTTAATTTCAATATTGTAACTTTTTTAGTGCTTGTGAAAAAAATTGTTATACAAATTACACCCTGTATTTATATACAGCTTAGTTTGAATCAGAAGTTTTGTACTAGCTAGTAAGCAATAGGAAATTTGTATTTCATCAGTTCGGACTTCCATTGTCTAATATAAAATAAATTCATTTGAAATCCTTGAGAAAAATTTAAAAAATTAACCGAAAATAACAATTTTATTAAACAAAAAACTGAAATTACAAAGAAATAACATAACAAAAACATAAGAACAACTAAAAAAAATAAGAAATTGAAATATTAATAAAAGCTGAAAATTAAAAATTAAAAAATATCATTAACAAAAAATGAAAAATAATAATTGAAGGATTTCAAACCAAGTTACTTCACGACGTTTCGATTGTTAGTATCCACAATCGTCTTCGGGTGATAACTGGACTTATTCCTTATTTATAGGTCATTCGAGTGCTTTCACCTATCTCCTCTTCCCTCTCTCCGCTTCATTGGTTTTAGCGAGAGATGACCGTTTGGCGGAAGTTGGTCGTTTTATGTTGATTATAGGTTTCCATATGTCACGTATCTCTACGCTAGCTTGACTAAATGCGTTGTTGGACAACATATACGCGGCTTCTTTGAATTTTCTCCTAAACCACGGTTCTTCTTTGTGGATGATTTCAGCTTGAGCCCACTTGATGTTATGTTGATGAGTCCAAACATGCTCTGGCATTCCGGATTTGCTGGTTTCTCCTCGTTGTGTGTGTTTCTTGTGCTCAGCAATGCGAACTTTCAATTACCTAGTAGTATGATTCTCCGCACACGCAGGGTATCCGGTAAATGCAATGTTTGGAATCGCAATCCGCGTTTGGTGGCCTGGTTTTCGTGAGGCTGCTACGATAATCCTCTGATGTAGGGAAGTACAAGTACTGATTGTGGCGGCTTCTCTTCCTTGTGGAGCATAATTTCCGTCCGCCACTGCAAGATATAGATTAAGGCAAAAGCGTCAGTCATTTCTGAAAATATAAAAGCACGATATAGAAATTGTTAGTTAGGACCGAGTACCCACTCCTGAAAAAGCTGTTGTTTAGTGAAACTGAAGTGTTATTTGAATACGCTGTTGCTTTCAAATATTCGACATCTGTATTCAAATACTCATTTTTTCAAAATTAGGTCTGCGAAAAAGTCAAGTAACGTTAAAGCGTGATTTCCAACACATGCGTGGGTGCCACATCTTTTGACAAATGAAGTGTAGACACCCAAGAAGACGAAATCACACAACACATGTGACGATCTCTCGGCTCATTAGTGGCCATGATACGGGCCCGTGCCAAAATTTTCACTTAATTTTCCAGCCCATCCTCAACGATTAGTTAAGTTGACATTTGTGCGTAATTAAACCAATTAAAGGATGAACAGATCCCGACCTCACACACTTTCGTCTAATTTTACGACGGCGTGACGAATTCAGCGGTTTTGACAAAACGGAAAACTGTACGGACCGTGATTTTGTCATTGCTTAGCGCCAGATATTATTGAAAAATGATTGTGATCCTAGATATACGAGTATATGTATAGTTGAGTCCGATGTTTTTAGGTGATGTATTGTTTTTGAAAAATATGAAACATACCTAGATGTCCTGTGCGAAACGTGAAGTTTACTGTTTGCCAAATCTTCAATGTATCATTCATTTTAATGATCATCACAAGCCTATTATGATGGAAAGAATTTTCGAAATGAATGAATCGAAGAGGTTTTTGTATGAAAGTGTATAATAATAAAAGTATTGCAAAGCGCTTTCGACTTTCGTCATCATCAGTGCTCACCTGAAAGTAAGTGATCTAATTGCAAAGAAAGTTTCGTTAAAATTAAAATTTGAAAAACATTTTTAAAGGTTATGAAATTTAGGAAAATTGTTTATGATTACTTACTTGTCAGGCAACAGAAACTATCAAAACGAGTATATGGATGTATATGGACATAATGGATCACTCCTCAAGTTGGTACCATTGTTTTTACCATCCTGTCTCAACTTGCCCTTCTTTCACACAGTACCATCCCCAAAGTATGCACCACTTATTTATTAAGGGTTTTTCAACAAAAAGTTATTCCTGATGAAAGTTTGTGCATCCTCTAAAACTAAAAACCAACGAAATACAGTAAAACACACATAATTTACAAGGAGCCGTCAAATATTTTTTTAATGGGGACTACGAAAAAAAAATTGCTAAAACAATAAATAGACAGCATCCTGTATACGACGGTTTATTTTGAAAGCCTGCAATATTACAAATTACAAAACTATGGTGTTAACCACGGTCAATTTTTTTGAAGTGTAAAAGAATTTTAAAAGTTTTTGGTGCAAAGTTATTTTTATTTTTTGTTAACACCGAAAATTACTCAAAATCATACAGTATTGTATCACGAACACGAAGTGTCCTGACGATGCATTGAATCTATTGGAGCCTCTGGAGCTTATAAGAGAGAGGACATTGGTAAATCAAGATCTTCAGATGATGTGGTGCTGCAGGTTTTTCCGGATTTTCCTGCAGCTGAAAAAGAAAATGCGCCACTGGAATCAATGAAGTCGCCCCGGAACGCCAATTAATTTTTATTATTGTTTTTATTTTTATCGTTGTTTCAACAAGAATTCAATATTTTGGAGAATTATTTTGGACAAGAAAATATCCGAAATACCTATTTTATTTTGATGTTTTGTGATTTGATATTATTGAATATTAAGTTCTTGTTACAATACATTATAATTTTGAGTAATTTTCGGTGTTAACAAAAAATAAAAATAACTTTCCACCAAAAACTATTTTTCTTTTCAAAAAAATTGACTGTGGTTAACACCATAGTTGTGTAACTCGTAATATTACAGGCTTTTAAAATAAACCGTTATTTACAGGATGCTGTCTATTTATCGTTTTAGCAATTTTATTTTCGTACTCCCCATTAAAAAAAATAAGTAAAAAAATTAAACTTCACTTAGATGGCCATGACTTCAAATCTAGATATATTTTTTAATGCTGACAAACTGTTTTCATAACATTTCCCGAGATTTTTCAAAATAAGAGTACTTTACTCTCGTGTGTTTCACTGTATTTTGTTGGTGCATACCTACATAATTTTAGGGGATGCACAAACTTTTATCAAGAGTATAATTTTGTCTAAGAAACCTCAATAAATAAGTTTCCCATATGGTGCATACTTTGAAGATGACACTGTATAATACTTTGACTGAATCACATAACCTAAATCCTAAAATGTATTTTCTTGGCTACCAGCCTATTTTGTTTTATATAAGTCAAATATTACAAATGTGCCATGTACTCGTTTTGATACTTCCTGTTGCCTGACAAGTAAGTAATCACAAACAATTTTCCTAAATTTCATAACCTCTAAAAATTTTTTTCAAATTTTAATTTTCACAAAAACTTTTTTTTCAATTAGATCATATACTTTCAGGTGAGCACTGATGATGACGAAAGTCGAAAACGCTTTGCAATAATTTTATAATTATACACTTTCATACAAAAACCCCTTCGATTCATTCATTTGATAAGTGTATTCATTCAGCTTTTCAAATCTATGTATTGATTTTACAAATGTTTAAAAGAAATATGTTGATTTATTCTAATTTGATTTCTTCAATGTGATGATTTTCTTTCATATGGAAATTATATGTTGCCTTTATATAAAAAATAAGTTATGGACTTGCTTGCAATACACGTAACAGTTATTTTCTTCAGAGTCTTTGTGACTATTTCATCCAGTTGCAAAAAAATCCATCCAACAATCATGGTTTTTCGACGTCAGCTATATAGACTGTCCCTCATGATGTTTTGACGAAAAAACCATAATTTTTCCATCAAACAACTTATACTATGTTCACCAAGTTGAAAGAACTTGCGATGTAGCACTTTAAACGTGAAATTTGGAAATTATTTTTGAATTCGCTCAAAAAAATTATACGGGGACACTTCAAGAAGCACAAGAAAATGCTAACATAATTGACTGTAAATGGCTCTTATAATTCAAAATAAATGTATTGGAGGTCTTCTGCTTGAAGTTGACAGTACATTATGACAGTCATTCGCTTATTTGATTAAATCCCAGCCATAGGAATCTTGTTTCAATTGAAAGTTTTTAAAGGAGAGATTAATTTTTGTGTAAGAAAGATTTTGGCTTTCTACTTCTCCATCTTTGTACAAAAAAATCAATTTAAAAAAAAAGTTAACCCTATACAAAGATGATCTTTGGAAAATTCCCACATTTTTTGTATAAAGATGAAGAAGTAGAAAGCCAAAACCTGATTTTTCCACAAAATTTTGTTTGACCATTCTGTTAGAGTTTTGCATTTGTAATAAGCATTTATTACAAGGAAGCGAAGTATAAAAGTTAGAAAAATATTAAATACTTCCAACGGGTCATACAGAAGTGAAAAGACCGCTGTTGCTAAAAACTTTCTATTTTCTGGACCTCCTCTAGTACAATTCACTTTTCACAATCTGACAAATTATTAATTAGTAATGAAGTAGAGTAGAAAGAGCAAACTTTCAGTTTACCCACACAGTAACTGCCTGAAATAAATATAACTTTTTCACACTTTTTATTTATCAGTAACCTGACGTATTTGATAATTTTGCCCATTGAAAAAAGTTATAAGAATTTTAAGGGGTAGGCATTTATTTCAATGTTTCGGAGATCTGAATCTGAACCCGTTTTTAGAAATATAAACTAGCTACTTTACACTTTCCATTTGAAAGATATGACATATCATATTTCAATTTTTTTGACATCTGTGTAGAAAATTAAAAAGAAAACTTTCGAAAGGAAAATTGTAAAATAGCTGATTTTAAATTCTGCAGATGGAGCCACAAGTAGGACTCCAGAACGATAAGTATAGTCGAACAATACCGGTATTGTGCATAGTTAAAGCTGTCGGCGCTTTCAAAGGCCAAAAAAACCAATACAGAGAAATAAAGCCTTTGTCAACTAGTCCACGTGGACTGTAGAACTTGGCGGTTCGTATTGGATGATTCTTACTAACCTAGTTTTATGATTGACTGAAGAACCATAAAATTTAATTTGAAATCATGTTACGGTGACGAATAGAATACGAGGATGGTTATAAGAGTCATGTTGTCAATGTTCAGTTCAGGAACTGATTTGAGTGTTGAAACAAACTATTACAAGCAACATCAGATTTGACCGAAATTTCCTCAGCTGTACGTAAAATAGTCAAAAACAAACATAATGAACGCAAGACGCTATGTGATAAGGGATTACCAAAACGTATAGAAGTTCATCTAATAAAATCATTGAAAAAAACAATATACGACTGTTACAAAAGCAATGAGATATCTACTGAAATCATAAGGAAGAAATTGAATACTTCCGGCCATAACGTGAGATGATGTGACCAAAATTCGTCAGAATTGGATGAAGAAACTAGGATTCAGATTTAAAATTATGAACAAACGTCAAGCAGTTATGGAAAGCAGATGAATAGATGAATTGCGTAACAAATTCTTGGAACAAATAACTACCTGAATATAGACAAGAACAACGGCAAATTTTCTATTTGGACGAAACTTAGTATGACACTCACGACGCATTTACGAAAGGGTAGACTGATGGTTCGACAATGTGTACGCTTAACATGCCTGCAAACAAAGGATCGCGACTAATAATTGTGCATTGCGGAGGAAGTAACGGATGGGTTCCGAATTCTTTGAAATTAAGTAGAAAAAAACTTGAGGACTGCAATTTTGACTATCATAAGAACATGGAAGCTAATGTTTTTGAGAAATGGTTTGAAAACACATTAATCCCAAATTTGGATGCTAATAGTGTGATAGTTCTTGACAACGCTTCCTATCATTCGCGACATCTCATATCAAAGTACCGAATAAAAATACGAGTACGAGGAAAGATGAATTACAAAGTTTATTAATGAATAAAATTTGTATTTTGAAGATAACTATACCAAAAACCAACAACTTGAAGTTTTACAGACAAAAACATTTGAAAAAGTGTTTGCCCTGGAGAGTATTGCTGAAATGTATGAACACTGATTCCTCCCCAAAAAATAACTTCAGTTAAATACTTCATAATCATTCATGTTATTTTGTTATTGGTAAGAAAAACAAATAGATTGGTCATTTTATTATCACAAAATCACTTGTTCTGTTCAATATAATTCAACATTTTTAAGATTTTTTAAAATACTTTCGATATAATTCAAAAAAATCTTCAATTCCACAGGAAGGGGGAAGGTCAGCACACTAGATATTATTTTTATTTATCAAATTAATAATTTGCATATTTTTGAAATAGAAACAAGAAATAAGCAAGAGAGATAATACGTCCTGATATATACGACACATGATGTGTGTTATTATACAGTGAGGACGTAAAAAGTCCTCACCCCCTTAACTTTTGGAAGGAACAAGCTATCGAGATCAGGTGAAATTCAGGTAAAAAGATAGTACTTTTACTACGTTTTGGCAAAAAATGATTGTGATCATGTGGCCTAGTGTCAAGAGGACACCATTAATTTTAATATAAAGGGGGTCACATGGCTCCTGATTTTGAAGGCCTTCCGATTTTCTATCCAACAACCCTGTGTTTGTGAAAATCGGCTGAGCCGTTTCAAACTGACAAGCGTTTGAAATTTGCTCCAAATATTTAACAAATAAATTATTTCAACTATTAATCGTAGAAGACTTTTAAGTCGAAAAGTCAAATGTTTATGGTAAAACAGGTCCGCATATTATTTATATTTGAAATTGTGGTTTTTGTTCCAATTTTTCATAACTTAGTTATTTTGCTGGAGACTCCAAATAGCATTTCATTTCAATGTCAATCTAATATTGACGTTAATCATATTGATACTTTACCATGAAGCAGAAAGAATATTTAATGAGCGCTTCCCAAATAATCCAATATCTCGTACCTACTTAGGGCTATTGGTCACTAAATTTCAAAGGACTGGTTGCATATGGAGGGAAAAAGGATCTGGAAGAAAATCTATTTCAGAAGAACAGCAAATCGACGCAGCTGTTATTGATAATCCGCAACAAACAATGAAAACGGCAGCCACGTATTGTGGTCTATCTACGACCACTGTGAGAAAAATTCTTCTTCACCCAGATTAATTGAAAATTCTGCATCAATTGACAGAAGACGACCCGTTTAGAAGACTGCAGTTTTGTGATTCATGTCTTAACGCAAAACCCAAAATTACGGTTACATTACCTCTATTTGTTTTAGTGAAGAAAGTACGTTTTTTCTTAATGGAACAGGAAATAGACAGAATGTGCGTTATTGCTCACAAGTAAACCCGCACGTTTTTCAAGAGGGTCATACTCAAACTCCAGAAAAGATCAATGGATGGGCTGCAACTTTGGGGGACCATAGGTCCAATATTTATGGCAGAAAATATAATTGGGCATCTGCATCTGAATATGCTTCAAAATCAGATTCATCGCAGTATTCAAGGAGTAGTTAGGGCAAACCTAAATGAATTGGCCATTGATGTTACATTTCAACAACATGGTGCACCCCCTCACTACTACAGACCTGTTTGAGAATGGTTCAACGAGAATTTTCCAGGACGATGGATAGGCCGACGTGGCCCCATTGAATGGCCAGCTAGGTCACCTGATATGACACCTATGGACTTTTTCTGTGGGGTACATAAAATCTAAGGTTTACGTCACGCAGTCACAGTCATTCCAGAAACTTATGGGCATAATATCAGTATTATCCTGGAAACATTTGATAACGCTCGGAATGAATTCCAAAATAGACAAAAAACTTCGAGACCTTGTTGAAATAGTTGAAATTGTCACTTAAAATTTTGTTGCAGTTAGAAGTTATTTGGGTTTTCAATTTATTTGCAACATATTTGAAGAAATTCCAAACGCTTGTCAGTTTGAAACGGCTTGATCTTCAAAACCAGGAGCCACGTGACTCTCTTTACATTTAAAAAAAAGTTGATGGTGTCCTCTTGACACTAGGCCACGTGACCACAATATTTTATGCCAAAAAGTAGTAAAAAGAGTACCATTTTACCTGAATTTTACCCGACCTTGATAGCTTGTTCTGTTCAAAAATTAAGGGAGGGGAAGGACTTTTTACGTCCTCACCGTAAATTAGGTAGTAATTATTTTCCAGTAGCTATCCTCATGGGGTGTTTTCTTTGTTCAAAACCTATTTCAAGTCGGGAATTTTTAAAGCGCAAGTCATGGTGGTTAGGAAATATCAATTTGACCAAAAACAATTTCTCGATGCCGCGAAGGCTTTGATAATGATCTGGCAGTGGCTATTGTGTTGCAACAAGTTTATCTAGTAAACGAAATTGAAAAAAAAACTGTTGATATTGGATGACTAAGATGGTTTGCATTGACGGTGTATTTTGTGGAAATAAATTACAAAATACCAATAAACGATAACTTTTATACATTCGATTGTATGATGTTTAAAATTATGTCTTGTTAGTTGAAAAAGAGAAGCGATCTTCGATGGGAAATTGCGGGTATACGTCAATGTCTCATGAAACTGTTGCATTATTATTTCTTGACAAGTTCCTGTAATTAACGTATTAAAAAGTGTCTTTTTCAATGAATAATTTGTATATTCGATGTAGATTATAGAGCTCATTATCATAAAGTTAAAAAATATACAGGGTGTTCCATCTCAGACGAACCACCCCGTATATTTCTTATCCCATAGTTAGTGGAAAATTTTCCCGAAACACGTCGAATGATATTGTTTAGGGGACATCTTTTGCCGTATATTTTAGGCTTGAACGAGCAACCCCCTAATAGGGGGCTCTTCAACCCCTCAAACTTGAATAGGGGAGACGGGTTGAGTGATACTTTATTTGATAGTTTTCGGAAGCCTCTTTACAATGGTATTTTTCCAATGTACAAGCCCATTTTTATTAAGCCCTTTTTACAAACTCAAACAATCGTCAAAAAATGATATTCTTGAAAAATTTAATTGTAAGAATAAAGGCCAAGACCGCTTATGCTGGACATGCTAATAGCAAGTGCATTAGGGTCTCGGGCGCCCTGCACCTTGTGTCAGGAACCTTTATACCCATCATGCGACTGCGGTAGACTAAGATGTTGAAGACACCGTCCTGGCAAGCCATGATGAACCCCTCAGTTTCTGACTTCAGCCCACTCGACTTGAGAAAAGCGAACGTCAGGCGCTTTGACAAGCCAAAGTCTCCAATGTTGTTGAAGAAGACTTCATGCATTGACTTATCCTTATGTTTCCGCAGAAGTAAGATGATCTCTGCGGCTTTTATCTGAGATTTTTGCTGAATGAGTTCCAATTCGGTGACAGAGTTGAGTTCACCTCGTTCAGTGTCGGAAACTATAACGAGTTCATCAGCTGCTCGGGCAGCTGCCTTAAAAAGAAATGCTCCAATTCCTGCTCTCTCATGGTCATGGACCATGCAGAGAAGGGGATCCGAACTCCTGACGACTTTACAGGCTGTATCCAGTACCATTCTGTCATGTAGACATCCAAACTCAAATCATCAGAATATTACCTGCAGGTAATGATTTTTCATTTATAAAATTGGAAAAATCGAAAGAATCCTTAATATAGAATTCATTTTCATAATCTATGCATCAGTGAAAATTTTGATAGAACTGAGAGCGTCCAAGAGAAATTGTGGATAGTTATACTTCAATTGAAGAATATAAGTGTCTAAACAAAAATGTTTACAACATATCATTAATCATTTTATAATTGATTTGAAATTTCAATGAAATCCTCATGACAAACCTCAGTATAAGTAAGTAAGTATCTCAACGATTTTTTATTGAAGATAAAAAAGATACCCTGCGGTGGTCTTTTGCAAAGCTAGAACAGCTAATTTGTGAAGAACTGATTAGATATTAACTGTTGTACCTTTATATACATGAATCACCCCACAACAGATTGTCCACAAATTAGATAATAACTCATGTAGTACGACATCAAATAACTAATTATAATAATAATAATAAAACGTCTTCAATCACCTGAAGAACATACAGAATATACAAAAAAATATTGAGGTGAATGGGCGGAGTGTCAGCAACGCTGTTTTCAAACTCAACCTTCGAGAAAAAAAAATAAATTTGAAATGAATATAAGAAAATTACAATACATACATACATTTTGAAAAAAATATTATTATTCAGTCACCAAATCTTTTGTGTAAACGCATGAGCCACGGTCAGCATGAGAAAAGTGAACTACTCAAATAAATGCTCTTTGAGTCTTTTTGAAAGTTTTTCAACGTGTAGGATCCGAATTCACTCGGCAGGAGATTGTAGAATTTTGCTGCGTTGTATGAGAAGCTGCGAGTAAAAACAGAAGACCTGTGTTCAGGAATGACCAGCACCGACCTGTTTCCAGTGAAAAAGCTGTTAATATTTGAGAAAGAATTCAATTTTTTTATTAAATAATGTGCCATTCCGATTTTGAAGACTTTGTGGGTGTTTGTGAGTAGGTGCAGTGACCTGAGTTTCCCAAATTGCAGCCAACCTGATTTTTTCATGATATGTGGTCGTATTTTCGAATGCCAAAAGAAAAACGAAAGCAACTGTTTTGGATTTGTTGAAGACGGAGGTAATCAGATTGAAGTAATGCAGGGCCATAAATGCTATCGCAATATGAAACTTTCGAAATGATTGATATGAACAATGAAATAAATGTGGATTTAACATAAAATTATGGAAAATACACAAATATTTGACACTGCACATGTGAATAATTGAAAATGTCAAAACAAAAAATAATAAATTACTTGCGTCCACCAGCTTCCAGCTGTTTAAGCTGTTGTATGTGGTAGATGGTACAATTTTATTCACCGGCACTGCCTGGATTCAGCAATCACCGTCTACTGCATTCACTGGTAGCAAACAATGTGACAGAATTCGATTCTTGTATCATGTGTACAAAGTTGGGATAGTCTCTTCGATCGTGGTGAAAGTTTTCAAGAAAACATTTTTCAAGAAAATGTTAATTATTATTTTGTAATCAGATGATTGACAGCAATATCGGAAAAAGCCCTTTAAAAAAAATCAAAAATATTCAGTTTCAAAATATTAATGACTTTCTGGAATTTCATACCTACTTATCACTTTTGTTGCCTCTACAAAGGAACCTTGCTCAGTTGTACCCATGCATATAAACATATATGCTCATAATGAGTTTGAACTTACAATTGTTGACTTAGTAATAATTATTGGGAAGTGAGTGAACATATGATTCATATTATAAATCTCAAACACTTTATTGTGAAATTTTCAGTAACAGTTTTACAAAAACGCAACACGAATTTCGCCATATAATGGCTCCTTCGGGCGTGTCTTTACTAATTATATTCTACATATTCAACGCTTTATATTCCTAATTTTACAATTTGAAGTACCTACATTTCAAGTACCTGAATTTTACTTGGTCATTTGATGTTTCATGTGTACCTGAGTTTGTAATGAATTATATTACCTGAGCTAATGTACTAGTTTCCAAATTAAAAAAAAATATTTAGTAACAGGGAGTTATCCACTTCTAATTGATCATTCAGTAAATTACCCGAATTCTTGAATCTATTGATTTCTGAACATTCTAGAAGGTTGAGTTTCAAAGTTTTTTCTTTTGAATGTAAACCGTCGTATTCAGGATTGAACTCTGCTAAAAGGTGGTTTGCAAATGTGGAATTGGTCTTTCTATTCACAAAACTTCTTGTATGTTCTTTAATACTTTGAAAAATTGTTCTCCCTGTTTAACCAATATACAGTTTTGAGCAAGAGCCACAAGTCAGCTTACATACTCCTGATCTATCCGACACCGAAGTTTTGTCTTTATTGTAAGTAAGTGAGTAAATTTATTAAAAACAATGAAGACAAATCTTCAGATACTTCGTAAATTTCTATGACTTGACCTCATAAAAATTTGTTGAAATTCTGAGACCGTAAGTCGTGGGATTTCATCTAAAATTTTAGATATAGGAAAGAGTTGGCTCAAATTTTGAAACATATGTATTTGCACGCATTTTGTGTCAGAATATGGATTTTCACAAACGTGTATGTGGAAGCGCAGGCTTTATTGTTGTGTAGACCAGGCTTTACCCTTTGAATCAAAAAACAAGGCAACTGGCATAAAAAGTTTCTTTGAAAAAAGTAAAAGAAGATATGTCGCTATCGCACGTTATAAAGACAAGAGTGGAAGGCTTTTTCCGCGCAATTATATCAAAATCAGTGTTTGAGAGTGTTTTCAAAAAAATATCAACGAAGAGTAATAATTACTTGGTTCCACCGCGTAGAATCGTGCCCGATTATTCATCTGATTATCGGTCAACAAATAGTGGAAAGAAGATCCCATCTTGATTTCCTTTCTTTTCCTTACCTTTTATCACCTAGCTCACCAGAGCGAGAGAAAAAGACGAAAGGAGAGAACGCAGATAAATACGGGTGAGTTTTTATATACAGCTTACATCGCATCTGAATGATATTTTATTTAAGCAATTATCAATCGCACAAACATTCAATAATTTTTGACATTTTAGCAAGAAAATAACCGAAGTACATAATTATTTGATTGAACCCCGAGACCGTAGGAATTTAGCCTTTTATATTTGTTAAGTATTTGCTTCAAAGGGAAATTTTGCCTTTTATTTGTTGAGCATTTGCTTCAAAGGAAAATTTTGAAAATTATGGGACTGCACGCATTTTGATTTGACTTCAAAATGATTGATCAAATTTTATTTACCTTTAATCGGTTGAACCTTGCCTTCAACTTCCTCATCATTTCAATGCATTGAGATAAATTAACATAGTAAAGTATTTTTCAATATTTTAAACATGGATTTTCATGAACTATTGGCCCAGTTTAACAGAAAAAGGTTTATATGTCCCATATCCAATATATATTTCATTGATGAAATTTACATGTTTTCTGAAAACCAACTTTATAAAGAAAAGAGAGGTATTAACAAACCACTTTATGGAATTAAAACAAATGCAAATGGAAAAAATACTTTCTCTCAGCAAAATTTAGTAGTACAATGTTTAATTGTGACACAACTAGAAATACAAATCAATTCAAAGAACTAAGATTATAAAAAAAAGGAAAGAAGAAAAAAAAAGAAAAATATTGAAATGGGTTTCAAAGACATTTCGAATTGTCCAGTAATAAATTCTTCAGTCAAAACCCTTTGGTTAAATGGGTTGAAAAATATTGGTTACACCTGTTGCATGAACAGCGTAATTCAATGTTTATCAAACACGAGATGGTTATTGGAATATTTGAAAAGGATGAATTCATGAAAGATATCAATACTAGTATTCCTAGTATGGGGGTGCTTTAATCAAAGCTAAAGCAGAAGTCATCAAGGAGTTGTGGTTAGAAGATTCATTTGATAGAGTAGTAAATACAGCCTCCTTAAAAAATCAGATTCAAAGTTTTGCTCCCATCGAGACGCCCAGGAGTTTCTTTGTTATCTTTTAGAAGTTTTACATGAAGACATTAATATAATTAATGAGAAACCTAAATCAATTTTAACAAAGATTGACGAAAAATTGAGTGACAGCGGAAATGCACAAAAGTCATGGCTCACATATTTGAGGATGCATAACTCCAAGATTGTAGAAAATTTCGTTGGTCAATTGAAATCCACGATGAAATTCACACACTGTGGACACTCATCAGTAACCTTTGTTCCTTTCTGGGATATGTCTCTTTCCATAACACAAATAATCGACCAATTGAGTTTGTGGCAATACAAGAGAAGATACTTTTGATGGAAATGAAAAACAGACGTGTTCGAAATGCAAGGAAAGGAGAAAACGCACAAAGTCCCTATCAATCCACAAGTTTCCCCATATTTTAGTAATTCATTTAAAAAGATTCTCTCCAACGGAAAGATTTAGAGGCAAATTGGATGATGTAATCGAATTTTCTCTAGAAGGATTGGATATGGAAAATTTTGGAGCAGAAAATGTGGTTAATTGTCATAATCTATATGTACTTTTAAATCACAGTGGGACTACTTACAGAGGGCATTATACAGCATACTGCAGACACCTGTATATGGGCACGTGGCACTAACACAACGATTCACACGTGTCGCCAATTTCACCAAAATCGCTTGTTTGTGGAGAAGCACACGTCCTCTTTTATGAAAAGGATCAAACAAAATCGCACTTTTGAGATAACTGAGGAAAAGTTTATTTGTTCAATTATTATTTATTTGTTGTTAAGTTCAAAGAAAGTGTATTATTGAATTTATTTAAATATGTTGTGAGTATTGAAGTAAAAAAATAAATGGGGTAATGAAGTATGAAATGAAATAATAGCTTTATTTTTGTATTCATTTTTGAAAATTTCAGAGAATGATGACCATTTAAAAGAATGTGTAATCAGTTGCTTTTTAATTCGAAACAATTTGATTTGGTGTAAGACATTTCAATTAAGCAGTAAGCTCAGAACGTATTGTTGGTATTTTTCTGAAACTTCACATTTCAATTTGTACATGAAGAAGTCGTCTAGACATGCTACGAATGACGGTAGTGAAAGCAATGAAACAAGGACGTAAATATCTATCATTATTCGTCTGGTTTCAATCCTAATTTTTCTCATTTCCTGTTTTGCATGGGAATGCAGAGAATGCAATTCGTGTGACTAACAAAAATGAAAAAAATATCAGGCGGTACCCTTTTGCTTCAGAAACGACCTTGTTTTATTCTTCATTTTCTCTTCTAAGGCATTGACTCAATGAAAAATGAGGTAGCTACTAGTTTACTTTCAATACTGGTCTTTATTTCATTCCAACCCAGCACTACAAATGGTTCACACTGCAGAGGGACGTCTAAAAAATCCAATTTATTTTTTAGGTGGAGTTCGTACCAGCAGTAGTGATGAGCGGTGTAGCAATACATATAAACTAGTTATCTACACATTTTTACAATGAGTTTTCATTAATAGATTGGAAATTATTCTTTTTCCCTTGTTTTGTATATTCATTGAAAAGTAGGCAGAAGAAATTTATTGAAAAAGGTTATATGAATAAAATAGAAAATAAAAAATATAAGTAATGAACTCTTATGTAGACTAAAAAAATAAAACAATAGATTAACGAAAAGAAGAAGAAAGAGAGAAAATACAGAGTGTTTACAATAATATGCAAAACTTATAGTGACTGTATAGAGAAGAAAGTTTCAAGAAAGTAGTTTTTCAAATACCCTGTTTCTGAAATATACTTTCATTATAATGGCAAAAACTCTAAATAATTCTCCCACACAATCCATTATTGACAAAATATTGATTTTTTTCGCCTAACATATTTCAAATCATAATTCCCCCAAATATGAGCTGCTGTCCTCGTGGTTCTGGTTATCTTTCAGTGGAAGAGCTTCACGAAGCAAGAGCCGAATCGATCCCTCTACGAAACCCTTCATCACTTGGAAGGATCGATTGCAGCTCTAGAAATGATTCTGATACAGATTCTGTGAAACATGTTCTTCCTTATTAATCAGTAGACAGTTGTTCTAAAAATCTTGCGAAGAAAATTGGATTAGATAATTTAGGAAACACTTGCTATATGTGTTTTTCATGACGAACAAGTTCAAGAGCGAAGTTTTAACGATGAACGAGAGCGAGAATGTTCTCTACTTATTCACCAAACTCAAACAATTGTTCATGCAGTTACAGTTTCGTGAGAATATATCACCTCTCCCACAAAGCGATTTGCTGGAATCTTTGAAGTCCACAAGAGGATTGCTCCGAATTCTTGGGGTTCTTGTTGAATACTCTTCGTGAGCAAAATAATTTCAGAATCAATACTCCTGACCGTTCTGGATTCAATAATTTTATACAGTCTATCTCGTCTTGTGTTTGTAGATCTTCTGCTGGAAAAATCCTCACTTGTTTACTGTGTAGTAAATGTTCAAGAGGTATATAGCAAGAACGTATGTGATTTTCTGGAACTTCAACCAGCGTTTCTTAATATAACTGATAACCAGTCCGTGCCAAGCTTATTGTTGAATCATCTGAAAATGGAACTTTTAACGGGTGATGTGATGATCGACTGTATTGCCAAACTGCGCCAAACTGACTGACTATTGTAAAAAAACAAGTATAGCTGAGGCTAATAATAACACTTATCTTCTAGCCGACCACTATTATAATCCTCATGCAGTTATTGTTCACTGTGGTTCTGGCGTTGAATCTGGCCATTATTACGCATTGGTCAAAGACGAAACGGACTGGTTTAAGTTTAACGATGGTTATTGTGTCACGAAGTGTTCTGGCGATATCTTGAATTTATTGGAGCCTCTGGAGACACCCTACATTTTGTTTTACGAAAGAGAGGACATTGGCAAATCAAGAGTTTCAGATGATGTGGTGCTGCAAGTTTTCACGGGTTTTCCTGCAGCTGAAAAAGCAAATGCGCCACTGAAATCAATGAAATCGCCCCAGAGCGCCAAATAATTTTTTTTATTCATAATTTCTTGATTTGTTTTACTTTCTTCTTCAGATAATTGAAAAAAAAATCTCTGCTATTTCAGCAAAATGAATTGCGGGTCACATTTCTCGCATATGTAGACAGCATAGATGTTTTGATCGTTTTTTCACGATATATCAGTGAGGTTGAATTACCTTAGGCATATTCCATGAAATACAAATGAAATATAATTTTTGTAGCAAAGCTGAAAACGCGATCGAACGAACGAAACGACATTTGCACAAATCCAATCTTAATCAGTCAATCTTTGTTAGATCCTTCACGTTCACAAAGCTATTGGCATATCACCTGAAACTAATCAAATTACAATACAACAAACGATAGAATAGTATTATTGAAAACGTTCAATAGTCTGTGTCTCAAGATATCTGAAGGAGACTTTTGAGAAAGAGTTAAACGTATATTTGGTATAAGAAAGTCATGTTTTCTGTGAGTAATGGATTGAATATTTTTTTATAATTTTACTACTATTTTAATGACTATGTTCTAGTAACTCAACAATGAAAAGTCAATAGAAAGGAAGCTTGCATCCTCAGTTGTTGAAAGTTCTGATGAAACATTCACCAAGCATCGCACTATTCTCTTCTGGTCCTCAAAGACTTTCTGAACAGCAGGAAAGCTAACCCTAATGGTGATCCCAAATGTGGTCTGAATTATATGGTTGGAGGGACGGTAGCCCGTTGGTTATCGTGAGTGTTTCGTTCTAATAATAATTTTCAGTCGACAATAATGGTTCGAGCCCCGTGCAAAGAATTGCTGGTTAAAAAAACTTGGTGAATCTTGGTTATTCTTAGCTAACAAGTTTTTGACTTCTGAGGGTTGTCTTCGTACAGGGCAACAGTTGGTTACCAGAAAAAATATTTCAAACAGATGTCCAGAACTGATTCAAGACATTGGTAATATTTAACACTAAGTACATTTGCTAGCGTTCTACAGTGTGTATTAAAAGATAAGTGTTGATCTAATTCCATGCCAATTTAATATATAAAAAAATAAAGTAATACAAATTATGAAATTATAAAACAGCAACAAAAATCAATTGGCGCTCCGGGAAGACTTGATTGATTCCAGTGGCGCATTTGCTTTTTCAGCTGCAGGAAAACGCGGAAAAACCCGCAGCACCACATCATATGAAGTCCTTGATCTGCCAATGTCCTCTCTCTCATAGAATAAAATGTGTGGTATCTCCAGAGGCTCCAATGAATTCAAGATATCGCCAGAATAATTAGTGACACGACTATCGTCAAACTTAAACCAGTCCGTTTTGTCTTTGACCGATGCGATGTGTAATAATGATCAGATTCAACGCTAGAATCACAGTGAACAATATAACAATAATATAATAACTTCATGAAGATTCGAATAGTAGTCTGCTAGATTGAAGTGTTCATCTACTTCGAACCTTCGTAAGAGTTTGGTGCTTCTGTCAGAGGTTGAGTCATGTTTGAATATCATCAGTATTATTATTAGATTGATTGGTTCCTCAGCTATACTTGTTTTCTTACAATAGTCGGTCAGTTTGGTGCATGTTTGGCAATACAATTGATCATTACCCGTTAAAAGTTATATTTTCAGTCATATCAGGAAACGCTAGTTGAAGTTCCAGAAAGTCACATACGTTTTTGCTACCTCTTCAACATCTACTACAAAGTGAACAAGTGAGGATTTTTCCAGCAAAAGATCTACAAACACAAGACGAGATAGACTGTACGGAGTCATTCAATCCAGAGCGGTCAGGAGTATTGATTCTACTATCATTGTAGTGATAGTAGAATCAATACACGTTTGTATTGTTTTGCCCACGAAGAGTATTCAACAAGAACCCCAAGAATACAGAACAATCCTCTTGTCCTAACGAGTATCTAGTGGACTTCAAAGACTCTAAGAAATCGGTGTGGGAAAAATGATAAATTCTCAGCTATAAATGAATTTGAACGTGCATTCCATCAGTTCGGACTTCCATTATATATAAAAATGGATGTTTGTTGGTTGGTTGGTTGGTAAGTGATAAACTTCTACATCGCTCAACCGATCGTGATGAAACCAGACATGTATAAGTAATTTTTCATAGAGAAGGTTTTTAGGCTATCAATTTTTCTGTAACTCGCCACTAGATGGCGCTGTAGAACAATTTTTTGAAAGCGCTATTCTATAACGCTGCGCACGCCTGATTCTGTCAAAACATTGGAACAGCAGCGATACAGCAACATGGTATTAGTCATATATATATATAAAAATGGATGTTTGTTGGTTGGTTGGTTGGTAAGTGACAAACTTCTACATCGCTCAACCGATCGTGATGAAACTCGACATGTATGAGTAATTTTTCATAGAGAAGGTTTTTAGGCTACCACTTTTTCTGTAACTCGCCACTAGATGGCACTGTAGAACAATTTTTTGAAAGCACTGTACTATAACGCCGCGCACGCATATGTTCGTTGATTCTGATTGTGTCAAAACATTGGAACGGTAGCGATACAGCAACATAGTACTAGTATGATATAAATTGATTTGAAATCTCTGAAAGAATCTGTAAAAAATAATTTCATTAAGCAAAAAACTGAAATTACAATAAAATAACATACAAGTTACAACCAAAAAACCCAAAAAAATTGAACTATTAACACGAGATGAAAAAATTGAAAAATTATTAACAAGAAATGAAAATCAAAAATATAAAATTAGAAGATTCCAAACCAAGTTAGTTTACGACGTTTCGATTGTTAGTATCCACAATCGTCTTCGTGATAATATTGGTTGTTGCTTATATGCTATTTAATTGTAATTTCAGTTTTTTGCTTGCTAAAATTGTTTTTCTTAGTTGATCTTTTTAATTTTTCACATGTTCTTTCAGGGATTTCAATATCAATTTATATCATATTAGACAATGGAAATCTTAACTGATGAAATGCACCACGAAACATTGTCAACCACCTTCCAACAAATTTGAACCTGATCCCCTTTTTGTGTCATCTTCTACTTATATCTCTAACGAAAGAAATATATTAATTGTTTCTTTTCCCTTCTGTCTAGTGTGAAAAGTTACAAAACTCGTTTTGGAAGTTTCAACAAGTACATCTTGCAGAGATTGTATTTTCGATATCTGTGCAGGATTTGTGGGGAAGTATTCGCATACAAACGGTTAAATGCCTTTGGGAGTACTCCAATTTCAACTGCGACTCGATAGATGATAGTTGTACGTGAACTGTTAAAAAAAATAAGGTGAATGTTCAAATTTCGCGAGGTACGTACGTTTGCTTAGCGATTTTTTTTTTATGTTGGTACACTCGTCTCGAATATATTTTTACAGTTTCAGCTGTTCAGCATGTTTAGTTTGTTGGTGAGCGGCATAAACGATAGAGATGATTTGTGTTTTTGGCGATTTTCTGCTATCGACAAAAATTGATCAAAGAATCTCCATCAAATTTGGGTAAAAAATGGATTTGACTGCTAAAAAACACTTGGAATATTGACAGTGGCATACGATGATTCTACGCTGAATCAGAAAAATGTTTACAAATAGTATAACTGCAGTTTTATCCCAATACCAAAGAGTTATTTTTAACACCTTTAAGGTCATAACTTATGATGAATCATGGGTATATGTTCATGACATCGAAAGCAAAGTCCAATCATCCCAATGGAAGAGCCAGGAGCCCAAAACCAAAAAAAGGACACCAAATTCGATCACATATCAAGGTTTTACTCACTTCTTCTTCGATTACTGTGGCATTGAGTTCTTTTCACATGATCATATGGTCAATAAGGAGTATTACCTTGGAGTTATGTACCGGTTCTAGTTTGACAGGACCAAAACCTGTCATTGGCATCGCTTTAGGCTTTGACAAACAAAGATTGAACACCTGTATAGCAAAAAGATTTATGGACTTCTGGCAAAATCTTCCAACAATGGCTCACTCCAAGGCGTTTATTATTCACCTTTCGAAGCTTGATACCAAACAGTTGTTGGACTACAGTAGGGAAGAACTACGGTGTCTAATAGACCCGCTTACAGGTCACTGTCATTTGAATCATCATATGCAGAGACTCGGACTGTCGGAAGACGGTGTGTGTCGCCTCTGTTTGGAAAACATGAAACAGCAGAGCACATACTTTGTGCGAACCCCGCTGGGAGCCGAATCAGGTTTTTAGAGTTCGGCAGAGCCGTACTCTTACCATCTGACCTGAAAGACCACCCACCATACAAACTAATCGGCTTCGTTAAGAAGCTGGGTTTATTTGGTGAGTGTAAATAGGTGTGAACCACAATGAACCCTTGCGGGTTGCGGCGGAGGCTCGAATAGACCAATTCACTTTGGACCTTACCTAACCTATGCATCGCTTGCGAAAAGCAATCTAAAGTGCATATCAGAACTGCTTCGAGGATTGGGAAAAACGCTGGAAGTATATTCTGTCTGAGGGGGACTACTTTGAAGGGGACGAAATAGAGCCTACTGGTTATATTGTTCTACTGTGGTTATTCTTTACTTTCTGTAGATGCTCATTTAGATAAGAGCACATCCAGATATGAACCACTAATACGATACTAGTACCCAACTAAGTAGTGGACGTGCAGTCACATTGATACACTGAGCGTCGAGCTGGTTCCGAGGAGTGAACAAAAAATATTGGAATGCGATCGCGAACATACAAGAATGTTCGACTGTGGTAAAGATAAGAAACACAGATGAATTGCAAGACAATTTTAATTTAGAAGACTAATTAAAGAAATCAATAACAAATGTAAGAATTATGTTTCGTAATATTTGCAATTTCATTAATGAGATTTTTAAAATTATCACAATAGATTCCTGATTACACATTAGTTGTCCTAAATTCGTGTGAGTTCGAATGACGATTGTTTACGTTTTCTGTGACTACTGAAAAAAGAGAAAAGTATGTGACTGTTTCCTATGGAGTAAGTAAGCAAAATTACTCATTATTCACACCTCCAGATTCATGACCAGATTCACCACCAGATTCATAAGCCACCACCTTCAAGCAAATTCATGAATTTACAGTTCTGTTTCAATTATTTTCAATCTAGAGTAGACCTTCATGATTTACCTTACCTGTATCTGTAGAGTACGGAGGGTGAGTGTAAGCCCACATGTGACCCATTGTTCATCCTCCCGAGGAGTTGTCCTCCTAGATCATCATCCATCCTGTCCTTTCCAGGAAGGTGGACAGGTCACTAGGAGACATTTTCTTTATATCGGCAGGTGTAGGCCAAGACTTGCCGAAGTCACACTCTCTTATTTACGATAACTCCGGGCACTCGCATAGGACATGCCTGACAGTCTCATCTTCCTATTCATATATCCTGCATAGAGGTGTGCCCACTAGCCCCATATTATGGAGGCGTTTCTTTAGTTGACAGTGGCCAGTCAGAAATCCTACTGTCATGCGTAGATTTTTCCGGGTCATCGCCAGATATTTCTTCGGCGCCAGCTTCCCAGGGTCGCCCAAGGTGATCCTGGCAAGATTGCATCCTTTGATTCCATCCCATCTCTTTAAGGATTGAGCATGGGGGTAACATTTGGCTAGTTCCGCAATTGTCGAAGTCATCAGGCCGTAGGTGCCACTGGGTCCTAAAATTCTTAGTCCAGCCGCTTCCTTGGCTAAAGTGTCGGCAATGCTATTACCTTTACTCCTGTCGTGACCTTTAACCCACCTCAGGATAATGTTATTATCTACCGAGGCTTTGGCTAAATCTTGGTGACATTCTAGTACTTCTAGTACTAGCCCTGAGGTAACACTATGTCTGTTTGAGGCTAATAGGGCTTGTCTGCTGTCAGTGCAGATTGTTATGTTTTTGCCAGAAATTCCTTTTCTGGTTATTTCTTTTGTGGCGATTGAGATACCAGCCAGTTCTGTTTGGACCATGCTAGTTTTTTTCTCTTCCCCACTTAATCCTTAGGCTTAGTGATCTGGAGTACACTCCACATCCTGAGCCTTCTTTGGTTTTTGAGCCGTCTGTATGTATGCGTATTGCATTTGTAGCATCTGAGTCTGTGTTCTGTTTTATTTGTATTTTGTAGGGTTTATTAAACACAAACCTGGGTTCAATTGCATCACTGGTTGCCTGCAGCATAATTTACTCTCAAACGTCAAACTTAATAATTAAAACTGACAGTTTGTCATGTAATATAAACAGTAATAAAGACATGAACTAAGAGTTGAAAACGAGTGAACACAATCAGAAGTTTTTAATGTGGCACATATTCCTCCCTCAGTAATCAAATGAGAGCAGTAATTAGAAACTCGAATACTCATTAAGTTGTAAGCCATATTTGTAAAGTAGTTGGTAGAACTCGGGGCTTATAAGCTAGGGTTCGTGAGTTCAAATCACATCGGCGGCAGTTTATATTTTAAGAACTAAATTTTTAATCTTTTTGAATTGAATGATAAAAAAATGGGAAATACTTTTGAATATCTTCACGTTGTTTTTTTTAATGAAATTATAACACTCTCATTTGGTATATCCTTTACAAATTACTCTTGTTTCAAAACAATCGTTTCGGGGAGATCATAACATTTGATCTAGTGTTCAAATTTTATCTAACTTAATATAAATGTATGAATGATTTTTCATACATCTTCAATTAAAATACTGATAAAAACTTTTGCACGTGCACTTTCTAACTAATAAACAACAAAAATTTCAGCTAATTTCATTCTCATTAATAAGAGGAATTTGTTGTCAAATAATAATAAAAAAGGTCAAGTCCACTCCAATACATCTTTTATCCATCTATTTCATTTGTTGAAGCGACTTAGCAATCCTCTTGCATGCCGAAATTCATCAGGCGAGTAATTGAGTCCACGAAACCATATATCAGTGGTTTTTGGTGGATGCACCGGGTGGATTATTGAATAAGTGAAATAGAGAAAGATCACAGGGCCACCAGACTTTACCTATCATCTGAGGCTCAAAATTCATGAGTATAAGTATGAACTACGAATGTATGCATACTTGCTAGCTTGAGCCGACACGTAAAAATAATTCTCACATTTCTCAATGTTTCAATGCTAATTTTTGTCCATGTCTCTTACGCTTCTATACACTTCCTATCGGCAGTAATTTCTGCTAAACGCTTTAAGGTTCGAAAAATAAAATGAATTTACCTATAGTCTATGTCTCGACTTTGATATATGCAACAACATATTATAGCAGCACTTTTTGTAAACAGCCAGGCACAAAAAAATTACATCATTAAGAGTGCGAGGACTTTATAATTGCGCATGAGTATTAGTGAGATATCTATGCGATTCCGTACATAGATAAGCGTCGGAAGGCTATTTATATAAAACAAAATATTGTATAATTCCAACTTCAACAGTCAAAATTCAGACTTTAATCTCGTTATCATATAAAACAGTCAAGACTCAGACCAAATCACATTGGTTTGTTAAACATTAAAGTGCCTGGTAGAAGTTACCGCAGACGCGACGAAAAGTAGCAGTCCCATATTCTATGGGACCTCACAAAATTAGCAGTAATACTTTAAAAGATATGAGCTTTGAGTTAGATTGTTTCAAAAGTTTTGTCCGTTTTAATGTCATCTATTTTTGTAGCTCCATATCTGAATAATTAGTTATTCTACTGTTTCCTGGTATTTCGAAACATCAAATGATTTTCAGACAATTTTCTGTATCTACTAATTCAAATCGAACGAAAGCGCTGCGCTTTTCTCGAATTTTCATTCGGTACTTTGATGAGCTGTCGCGAATGATAGGAAGCGTTATCAAGAACCATTTCAAACCATTCCTCGAAAATATTAGCTTTCATGTTCTTCTGATAGTCAACATTGCAGTCCTCAATTTTTTTTCCACATAATTTCAAAGAATTCGGAAACCATCTTTTACTTTCTCCGCAATGCACAATAATGAGTCGCGATACTTTGTTTGCAGGCGTGTTAGGCGTACAAAATCTCGAACCATTACTCCACCCTTTCGTAACTTTGTCGTGAGTGTCATACCAGGTTTCGTCTAAATAGAAAATTTGCCGTTGTTCTTGTCTATATTTAGTTATTTGTTCTAAGTATTCCACTATTCTCCTTCTTTCCATAACTGACGTTTGTTTATTATTTCAAATCTGAATCCTAGTTTCTTTATCCAATTCTGAAGAGTTTTGTCACAGCAGCTCACGGAAGTATTCAATTTCTTCCTCATGATTTCAGTTGTTGGAATCTCACTACTTTTGTAACAGTCATATATTGTTTTATTCAATGATTTTATTAAATGAACATCTAAAGGTTTTAGTAATCCAGTATCACATCGCGTCTTGCGTTCATAAGGTTTGTTTTTGACTATTTTACGTACAGTTGAGGAAGGAATTTCGGTCAAATCAGATGTTGCTTGTAATAGTTTGTTTCCCTCCTCGAAACCAAATTTGAGGTGCAGATTCTTATAAACATTGAAACATACTCTCTGTGTTTCAATATTCAAATGCACCCGAATCTTATTAACTGGTATATCTGTTTCGCATTATTCACCATCGCTATTGGAATCACTACACTGGAAAAAGTCTGCGTTGTTATCACACTCGTTATCAATATTAGTACTTGTCCAAGGAAGCCACATTTCAAACAGATAACAAAAATTTTAGGTAATTTCAACTTCAACACTCAAATCGCAATCAGTTCCTGATTGCGATTTGAGTGTTGACACGACGGCGATAACCATCCCCGCATCCCTTGATTTCTATTCGTCACCGTACCATGACTTCAAATTTAATTTTATGACTCTTCAGTCAATCATAAAACTCGGTTAGTAAAAATTATCCAATACGAACCGCCAAGTCTACAGTTCACGTGGACTACTTCGCTGCCGGTTACTTTCTATGTATTGGTTTTTTTGCCAATTTTAAGAGTGCACAATATCGTTCACTTCGACTATATTTGACAATGATGGTGTTAATGAATGAAATTCAGTTCCGGAGATTTCAACCTCGAAGATGAGCCCCGAAGTGGCCGAACCACAGTAATCGAGGACTAGGATTTGAGGACCTTGGTGAAGATTGACCCATCACAAACGATGCGTGGGATGGCGAAAGAACTGGGTGTCAGCTCCTATGCGGTTTTTGATGGTTCAAAATGTATTGAAAAGGTCATGAAGCTCGAAAAGTGGATGCCCCACGATTTGAACGATCGGCAGAAATTGACACCTTTCGAGGTATGTTCTTCCTTGCTTTTGCGGAACCCAAAACGATCCTGTTTTGGATCGGATCATCACGTGTGATGAAATGGGGATCCTTTACAACAGGAGACATTCAGGAAGTGATTCGATACAGATTAGCCACCCAGGCAATTTCCAAGGGAGAAAACCCACCAAAAAAAGACCATGGTTACTTTATGGTGGCCAGCGGCTGGTGTGATTCATTATAACTTTCTTTCATTATAACCATCACAACAGAGTCCGAAACTCAAACGAATTGAGCAATAACTCGATAACTTTGTCACCGGTAGAATAGTGTTGGTGGAATTCATCGAATTCCCAGCACCCAATTTTTATACTGACGGAATTAATCGATTTGTGTTATGTTGACGAAAGTGCGCTCATTTCCATTATAGTCCAGTAAATTTATACATCACAGCATGCGCCAAATCCGGTAGTTCTGATTTTTCGCAGACTTCTTTATGAAGTTGGCCTAATGAATAATCCAGATTTGTGACCTAGAGCGCAACTTTGTCAAAAATGGAAAAAACCGCAAAAAAAATCGGGTTTTTTCAAATTTTGGCGATCAAAATCCTGAAGGACTAGTTTTTGAAAAAAACTCACTGTATAAGTATTCAAAGTAGACTAAACTTGCTACAATATGATACTAGAACTGTCTCTGTAGGCCCAATAGTTTCCGAGATTAAGCCTTTCAAAGTTTATAATTTTTTTCGAACTTCGCAATTTTTTGCAATTCTGTTCTGATTAATTTAATTTTGACCCTTATTATGCCATCGAAGCTTTTTATGATGGGATGTTGAAAAAGAAAATGAAAAGTGTGAACGCCAATGTTTAAGGGTGAAGAATGAACTAGTATGACATTGAAATAAACAACTCAAAGAGGAAGGAGAGAAATGTAAAAGAATTGATAAATTCTTATTTACGTAATGGAACACATGTTTTAAAAATAAAATTCAGTTTTGAAATAAAACAATTTCATCTGTGATTTCGTATATTATTTATTAAGCTATGAATAATAAAGTGAAAAAGATAAGTACAACAAAAGCTATCGAGTTTTTTTTTAATTCAAGTTTACCCGCATCAATCATATAGGTTATTAGAGGCTTCGATATATTTTATATGTCACACAATATATTTACACCCTTCAGGAAAGCAACCAGTCTATCAATATTCTGTGGGGTGAGAATTGCTCGTAGGTCACCGGGAAGGCCGATTGCACGTCTCTGTCGTTGGTAAGATGGACAATCCAGAAGAATGTGGTTTACATCAAGGTTTGTTTGGCAGGTTTCACATTTTCTGGCCACATCTCGTTGAAGGAGGTGTTGATGTGTTAGCTTGGTATGGCCAGTGCGGAGCCTGGTGAGAATCACTTGGTACCTTCTACACATTTCCATGTAATGGACGGGATTCAGATTCCAGTTTATTCGCAAAAGCTTGTTATTCTCATATTAATGCCATCTGTCATGCCAAATATTCCGTATTTACGTTTTAATAACGAGCTTCATGTATGTATATGGTATTTTTGATATAATTTTTGCAGATGGGTCTGCACTGGCCTCTTTTACAGCCACGTCGGCCTTTTCATCACCAGAAATGCCTATATGGGATGGGATTCACACCAGTTCGATATTTTTTCCTTGGAGTCTCATCTGATAGAACTGTATCTTGATGTTCTTTAGTATGGAATGTTTTGGGTAAGGCTGTTTAATGCTCTGTAAGGAACTCAGGGAGTCAGTGAATATTACCGAATCTGTAGCGTTGAAGTTTGTCGAGAGTTAAATCGCTTCCGCTATGGCATGTCGTTCTCCCGTATAAACTGAGCATTCTGGAGGCATACTAAACTTATAGAAGTTGGTCCCTGATATAACTGATGCACCAACTCGTTCATCTTCATGTGTCTTAGATGCATTAGTGTAGAGGATGTTGAACCCACTGTACTTAGTTTCTATCTCGAAAAATTTTTGAAGGAGTTCGGGGTTTGAGCTAGTGGACTTAGGAAATGTTGTAAGGGAAGTATTACAGGAAGGAGTTTCCACAAGCCATGGTGGTGGGCTTTCTTCTTGAGCTGATCGGGTATTAGTTAATAAGTTTATTTGTAGGAAATTGAGTAATATTAAAAATAAATCAAATTGAGTAATGAATCAAATTAGTAGTAATCAATAGAGTAAATCAATCGAGTAATAAATCAAAAAATTTAATTAATTTAGCTCTCTTGGAAGGTCCCGGTTGAGGTTCGACCGTGTTTGGATCGACCGACAAACCCTGATTGGATGGCACTTTTTGAAGGTTTCCAGCTGAATAAGAGGACTTCTCTGTACAAATTAAGATACAGTGCACTTTGTCAAACGGTCTATTTTATTCTCGGGACATGAGGAATTATGGGGAGTCACAATCATTATACTTCCCATTGCGTGAAAAGTACCCGTCCCATTTAAGGTGATGACATTGAAGTCGGCGTTACCAAAAGAAAATTTCACAAACGACATTGAAGGGTCCTTCAACATGAGTTGGTCTGGTCGCATGATGACCGAGGTTTCCAAAAGCATAGTATCCTTGTAACTAGCTGAGAATCCAAGCATTGACAATAACTCCACCAGATGTTTTGACTCGAACTTGTGATAAAAGAATGCACCAATCCCATGCAGTAAACAAGAGATAAACGAGCGAGGCCTGACTGCTGATATTATTGAATATGCCATAGCAACGCACTTCTTTCTATAGGAATCCAAGCAGCTTCTTTTGTCTTTTAAAATTACCGTTTCGAGCAACAGTTTCAAAGAATCATGGATAACTGAATTTACATTCTGGAAAAAGTCATTGGATGGTGTGAATTGTGTTGTATCGTACACTTGCGACCGTATATCCTCTCGTATGACTTCAGCAGCTGCTTTTAGCACGCGTAGTTTTTCTGCTTGAGGATCTGAGCTTCTACTGTCATACCATGTACTGGTGAGAATTTTGTGACATGTGTTTTTGAAACAAACAGTCGTGTGTTTGAAGGGTCTCTCAACGATCAAAATGTCCTTTCCATACTTTGCAAACAAGCGAGTTTTGACTGTTCATAGTTCAGGTCGTTCTCCTTCTATCTGGTCCATGAGTTCATCTAGAGAGAAATGACACTTCTCATCGTTCTCTTCCAGGAATTAATGAATCTTTTTCATGGCCTTATCAACTGTGGGATGCTGATGATTTTCCCTGAACTTTCCTATTGGTTGTGCCTTGTAGAGCTTTGTTTGGCAAAACCGACGATATCTGACATCAAGGACTACCAAATCTGTGTTCTCTGATGTACGCTCTTTTATTTTAAGAGCCCATTCATCACTACGTTTCTCAGTTTCTTTCAAGATTGTTGCACTGAGAGACAACTTTTCCGCAGTAATGACATTGTTCCGTTTTTCTGGCTTCTTCTTCCTTTGTGCCACAAGGAACTCTTTAGTTATTTAGTCTCCACATAGACAACAGTTTTCTCTGAAATTGAACTGCTCAGAGATTGATCTCGTGGCCCTTGATGGCGTAATAGGTATTTGATTCTCCACTGCCAACAGCTGCTTTGATCAACTTCGGATTGTTATATTTTATCTGACAAGCACTGTGCACATACAGGCTGATTCACGGTGGATGGCACATTAGACGTTTCTGGTGAACCAGACAACGGATCACTTTGAAAATTCAATGGAGGGCATATTCGGACATTCTCTAGCCAACTAAAATATTTTCGACAATGCGGTGTTGCCGCTTCTATTAGAAAGCAGTAGCAACTTTGATTTTTCAAATAGAACACTCTGTATATAATATTATTTTTGGAATCTCCAACAATTGCCCGACAACTTTTCTTGATATTTTCCTATACCTATCTGTTACCGTTTTCGAAATAAAAATTAATTTCAATTTTTTTCTTCGAAAATCATGACTTCTAAAAATGCCGATATCTTTTAGTTAAGAAGTACTATGATATCGAAATTTGGTTTGGAGTTAGGTGATACTTGGACACTTCCCACACGTCAGCCTAATCTCCGTTACTTCAATACAGGGTGGTAAAAAAATACAGTTTTTTCGTTTGCTTGAAAAAGTTGCTGAAATTTGATTATTTCAAATAGAACACCCTGTATATTACTGAAAATTCGGAAAGCTGCTGAAATTTGCTTTCTTTCTATGTATATCATACCTATACCTAACTAGTCAAGTTTCGGACTAATGAACATTTATTTGTGAAAATGTCCCTTCAGAATAGTATTTCCATTCGGTATTTGGTAAGCAGGCCATGATTACTATTTGACAGTAGCGTTGTGACATTCTCCTAATAATATCGACATTTTCGTCACTTCAGAAGTTGCAAATACCTTCAAAACGATGGTACAAAACTATTCAAACGAAGTTCCTATGAATTTGTTTATTATTTTTGGACAGTGTGACAAAATTATCAGCAGAACATGTAGAAAGTTCGATGAAATGTATCCGAATCTACCGCCAATGAACCTCAAGAAATTTATACGAATTCAGAACAATTTCAATATGTTTGGATAAACTTTAAAAAAGCACCAAGAAACTTGAAATTGGAAATATTGATATGAATAATTATAAAAAAGTAAAACAATCATGTGGAATATTTCAAAATATGTTCGAATCGCTGGCCGTTCACTTCCAAGCACTTTAAAATGCGGGTGTTGACTGCTTTCGTGGTGGCAGATCTGATTTCATTGGGATCCAAATCTTCAAATGTTTGGGCAATCCTTTCTAACAATTCATCTCTCGAACGCACGGGTATTTTGTAAACTTTTTCTTTAAACATTCCCCACAAATAAAAATCTAATGGATTAAGATAGGGTGATCTCGCTGGCCAATTCCATGGTCCCAAGCGCCTCATCCACCGATCGTCAAATAGTCTATCCAGTTCTGCGCTCACTTCTCTTGTGCAATGTGCAGGAGCTCCGTCTAGTTGGTACCAACAGTTTCGATAATCTTCGAATGGCAGATTATCCACGAAACTGTCTACAGTATTCTCCAAAATATTCAGGTAGCTTCTGGATGTTAATGACTCCTCGTATATCACGTACCTCAATTTGTTGTCCATCAACATGCAGAAGACATTAAAACTAAATTTTTCTTGAAATCCGGCTTCTTTTGTGACGTGAGGATTTTCACTGGACCAATAATGACGATTTTTTCTATTGAAAATCCCTTCCCTCGAAAATTTCGATTCATCAGTCCAAATAATTTTATTTAAAAAAAGTGGATCTTCTTGAATGCGTGTCAACAACATTTCACAAAATTCTACTCTCTGTTGAGGATCTTGAGGCTTCATTGCTTGAATTTTGGTGAATTTATAATCATGCATTTTATGTCTTCGCAAGATTCTTTGAACCGATGAATATTTTATACCCAAATCTTCTTCAGCACTTCTTATCGATGACTCGGGAAATGCGTGAAAATATGCTAAGACATTAATCTGGTTGTCTTCGAAAGTTACGGGTCGAGGCAAGTTTCTTGGTGCTTTTAAAGTTGATCCAAATGCATTGAAATTGTTCTGAATTCGTATAAATTTCTTGAGGTTCATTGGCGGTAGATTCGGATACATTTCATTGAACTTTCACATGTTCTGCTGATAATTTTGTCACACTGTCCAAAAATAATAAACAAATTCATAAGAACTTCGTTTGAATAGTTTTGTTCCATCGTTTTGAAGGTATTTGCAACTTCTGAAGTGACTAAAATGTCGATATTATTAGGAGAATGTCACAACGCTACTGTCAAATAGTAATCATGGCCTGCTTACCAAATACCGAATGGAAATACCATTCTGAAGGGACATTTTCACAAATAAATGTTCATAAGTCCGAAACTTGACTAGTTAGGTATAGGTATGATATATATATAGAAAGAAAGCAAATTTCAGCAGCTTTCCGAATTTTCAATAATATACAGGATGTTCCATTTGAAATAATCAAATTTCAGCAACTTTTTCAAGCAAACGAAAAAACTGTATTTTTTTACCACCCTGTATTGAAGTAACGGAGATTAGGCTGACGTGTGGGAAGTGTCCAAGTATCACCTAACTCCAAACCAAATTTCGATATCACAGTACGTCTTAACTAAAAGATATCGGCATTTTTAGAAGTCATGATTTTCGAAGAAAAAAATTGAAATTAATTTTCATTTCGAAAACGGTAACAGATAGGTATAGGGAAATATCAAAAAAAGTTGTCGGGAAATTGTTGGAGATTCCAAAAATTATATTATATACAGAGTGTTCCTTTGAAAAATCAAAGTTGCTACTGCTTTCTAATAGAAGCGGCAACACCGCATTGTCGAAAATATTTTAGTTGGCTGGAGAATGTCCGAATATGCCCTCCATTGAATTTTCAAAGTGATCCGTTGTCTGGTTCACCAGAAACGTCTAATGTGCCATCCACCGTGAATCAGCCTGTATATTATATCATTTACGACCTTCAATAAACGCTGATTTTCTATATGCTCTTAAGGGAAATACTCAACGCAAGAAGGGTTTTTACACCTCTTCCCTTCACTAGTCGCACTTGACCTTCACTAAAGTCTCCTTACATATAAAACACAAACCCAGGCTGGGACGGGGATCAGACATTCTGTAGATTTTGAGTTCAAACGGCACCAACGTTATGGGCAGCCGGCCAGTCAACAACTGAAACGAAAACAAAAAAGTTCAGAAAGACAGAATTGCAAAAAATTGCGAATTTCGAAAAAAATTATAAAATTTGAAATGCTTAATCTCGGAAACTATTGGGTCTACAGAGACAGTTCTAGCATCATATTGTAGCAAATTTAGTCTACTTCAAAAACCCACACAGCAAGTTTTTTCAAAAACTAGTCCTTCAGGATTTTAATCGCCACAAACTTGGATTATTCATTAGGCCAACATCACAAACAAGTCTGCAAAAAATCAGCTACCGGATTTGACGCATACTACCCCATAGTTTCAGGCGACAAAGTTACTGGATTATTGAATTGAATAAGTATTTACTGAGATATTACTGTTTGAAGTAGACTCATAAAAACGGACGAAACTTTTGAAACAACCTAATATTTTCGTACCTTTAGAATCGAAGAACAGCTAGCTGGTATGCTTACCGTACCCTATCTGAGACCAGTATTTTCAACAATTCAGATCATCCACTTTTCAAGTGCCTATGGGGGACTCGAAATCTTGATAAAAAATCATAAATGATACAGCAAACATATAAATTTACGAAGATTTTTTTGAATTGTATCAATTCAATTAAATTCAGCTGATGTCCTTTTCAAGAATTTCAACCACAAACGAATTAATTTTCTTGATGTCTTTGAATTTCATTCACTTGCAAGTTCAATCGAATTAAAAAAATCTATAAATGGCTAGTCTTTAAAAAAGTAAATTGATATTTAACAGTTTTATATGGTAGCCGAAATCGTGTTTCACGGAATATTTATAAACTATACTGTGAGAGAATTTGTATCGTGAAAAGAAATCATTTGTTTAAGGTTTTCGGAGACATGACGAATTTGATTCTCTGTGTTGGTTATAACGGGACGAGGATCTGGATAGATAGAAGTTTATGAATGAAATGAAATATGTGTCTGAAGGATGCCGTGCATTCAAAAACGTGTCACAGTTTAATTACTGTGGTGAATTAGATATGTTACTCCCATTCAATAAACCTTTTCTAGCACCGGATTAGAGTGAAAGGGAAAGTTATAGTATATTGTATAACAAGTGCGTGAAGCTCAACTTTATATATGACTGAGAAGTTTGCAACATGAGGCGAAAGTCAAGTACATACGACTTAGAAATGAAAATAAAAAATAGCTAAATTGAAATGGTGTATTTTGAGGAGAGATCAATATCATGCACAGAAAGGTCTTGGTACAATAAAAATGTGGAAATCTTCCAATAAAACGAAGGAAGCAATCAATTTCGAAAATAAAGAAAAAGTCCTCTCGTATATATATATATATATATATATATAACTCTTATTTGATTAAAATTGAAGATATTTTCGAATATCTTTTTTCAAAATTACCCTCGTTAAGACGAAGAAACTGTTTGTTCAGAGTAATCCTTATTTTTCAGTCTTCCTATAATAACGCTATTACCTGGTACTATAAACTATAAAGGACAGGAAATATCAGGTATATCATGTACTTTGAGATGTTTCATGCGATAAGCCAAACTATAACAATATCAAACTCCCTCCTCGTGAGTTAAAATCTTTTTTCTTCACCCAAGTTACAACCACTGAAGTTGAATCAATTTTAAAAAGATTATCGCTGAAGCCATGTCCTGGCATTGATGAAATATGTGGAAGAGTACTAAGTGCAGCTGCCCACGTTCTATGTGAGCCCTTAAGTTATCTCATCAATGAGTCCTTCATATGTGGGGAATATCCCAATATACTGAAGCGGTCGAAATCAATACCCATATATGAAAACAAAGGAGAGAAAAACGATTTGAAAAACTATAGAAATATCAGTCTACAAAGTCAGCTTGCTAAAGTCTTTGACATATGTTGTAACAGCAGATTGATTAATTTTCCTGAATCAAATAATATACTACTGAAATTTCAGCATGGATTTAGAAGAAAGAAATCTACTATCACTGCCCTAAATGAACTTACGTCCTTTGTTTATGACACGTTGAATAGAAAGGAAACCCCACTTGCGCTCTACTTTGACCTAAGTCGGGCATTTGATACAGTAGAACATGTGCTACTGCTTGATAAATTAGAATATCAGGGTGTGAGAGGAATAGGTAATGACTGGCTGAGATCATATTTGCATGGGAGAAGCCAGTGCATTGTGCTAAATAATTGTATATCTGATATACAATATGTTACGCAGGGAGTACCTCAGGGTTCCGTACTTGGACCACTCTTATTCATAGTATTCATGAACGACCTAACTTACTTAGGAAAATAATCATATTTAGAAATTGTGTTTGCAGATGACACAAATTTCTGCTTAAAAAACCAAACAGCTCAAGAATGTTGTGCGAGAGCAAACATAAGCGCCCAAGCATTTTACGATTACTGTAAAAACAATGGATTATCTGTTAATATTGATTACTTTACCCAAAAATCTCAGTTACGATCCTAATTTAAATATAAAAATGAATCGACAAATAATTCAACAAATTCAATCAATAAAATTTTTAGGAGTCACAATAGACCATAAATTAACTTGGGAAGGACACATTAATAAACTGGTAGCTAAATTGAGCTCTGTTTGTTTCTTATTAAAGCAGTTAAGAAATACAGTTAGCTACGATATTTTAAAAATGGTATATTTCGCCCATGTACAGAGTGCTTTATCATACGGTCTTATCTTTTGGGGATCATCAAGGTATGCAAATGATGCATTCATTATACAAAAAAAATACTAAGAAGTATGATGGGAGTTTCGCCTCTGACATCATGTAAAGAATTGTTTAAAAGGTCTGGAATCTTAACCCTGCCTTGTCTCTATATATTCAAACTTATCATAGATTTTAAACAACAAAATATCCCTAAGAATACAAATAATCACCACCATGAAACAAGAAATAAGAACAAAATATATCAACCATTCTCAAGGATGACTCTTGGACAAAAATCACATAGATATCAACAAATAAAATGTTATAATAAATATTTGGAATTATGTTCTGGTTAAAATAACTTGAATAAATTCAAAAGTGAACTATATGAATTTCTTGTTGATCAGGCATTTTATTCCCTGGAAGAATATTTTTCAATATGAGAATTTTAATGAGAATGATAATTTTAATGAGAATCTTATACATTTAATGAATGCATTCTTTTTAATCTTTGTTTTATTATATAATTACTTAAATATTAAGATTTTAAACTAGTATGTAAATCCATATTCAACTGCAAAGATCTGTAGATTGCTTTAATGATGAATAAAGATACTACTACTACTACCGCGATAATTACCAGCAAGACAACTCGCTCATTTCGTTTAGTCAGTTTTTTTCCGCCTTAATTTTATAGTTTTCATTTTCTATTCAATAAAATATCTACAGTTATGGTGAGGGTCAAAAATTCTAATTATCAGTTATTTTCATTATCTTCAATGAATTAGAGAAAGTGAAATGTCAAATGCCACACATAAAGAAATTGGAAGGAGTGACCATAAATTCATCAATATTTTCATGAATTTATAGGGTTCTTTTGAAAGTTTTGTCTGTTTATATGAAACTATTTTAAATTATAGTATCTCAGTGAATACTTATTCAATTAAATCGAAATAGGTGGCATTTGAATCAATAAACTTTTGCCAACGTAACACACGACGACTACTTCCATCAGCATCAAATTTATGTGCTCGAAATTATATGAGGTCGACGAAGGCCGTTATTACCTGCTCCTGATTAAAATTCTACCGGTGAGAAAGTTTTCGAAGTGCTTGCAAAGACGGTAGTCGGTTGGCGAGAGATCTGGGGAGTATGGTGTGAGAGGCAGAACCTACACGCTCAATTTGTTTAATTTTCGGACGGTGATTCATGAAACGTGTGGACTGGCGTTGTCGTGAAGCAGGATTGAACCTCTTCTATTGATCAGTGCTGGCTATTGTTGACGCAATTTTCAGTACGTTTCGTCGATTTTCTCACAATAGGACTCTGCTGTGATGGTTCAAATAATAGGGCACCAACTTTTCTGGCTTTAAACCATCAAAAACCTCATGAGAGCTAACGCCCAGTTTTTTTGCCATCCCACACACCGTTTGTGAAAAGGGGCAAAAAAATTAAATTTGGAAAAAAAGAACATTCACACTACAAGTATTCAGCACTGCTATGTAAACCGATTCACAAGCTGTGTAGAGAGTAGAACAATTGGAAAGAAGCTAAAACTACTCGCAAGAAGAGAGCACTGACGACGATAAAACATCCACATGGTAGATGCTAGTCCCACCCGGCATCGTCCGGTGAGATACCATTGCAACGGCTTAGGCCGCGTGAAGTTACTTTCGGGATAACGTTTCATTGCTGTGCCGCTGTTTCCGTTTTCAAGGTTGGGAATATAAGAAAAATGCATGATGACGCTCTTAAAAATACTCCCTAGGTAAAACAGCTCCCCAATCGGATCTCTGTGTGGGGGCTGATTCAAGGGCATCATCCTGCAGGATTTATTCGAAAACCACCATTTCTGACGGTCAATAGGGTCTTCCACAAAGTAGTTCACAGGGAAATAGCATGGTAACTGCAATTGCTAAGAGGTCCACCAGCAACTTCAAAATCGATTTCTGCAACATCAGAGGACTCAACTCAAATATAAACTCAGTGCACCAACATCTGCAATCAAATAGTCCTCATATTCTCACACTCACATAAATCAAAGTCGGTGCTTCAACAAACATGTCAATTTTCTATATCCCGGCTATGATTTCCACTCCCGATTCAGACGTTACTTTGGAATATCTTTTTTCATCAGAAGTGATCTCTGCTGTCAACAAGAGGAAATGCTGGAACCCCGAAACTTCGATGTTATGTGGTTCAAAATAATACAACAGAAGATCACCAATTGAATTTGCTGCGTTTATTTGATCACCGAGCGATACACAATATAGGACACAATTCTCTTCACTTGCAAACACCATTTACTTTCTGCAAACCAATCATCCCAGTGCCGAAATTTCCATATTCGTTGACTTCAATGTCCACAATATCAAATGGCTCAAATTTTCAAATAGCAATGACGCACAAGGTCGCGATGCTGAGGCTTGTGCAATAAGCAGCAGACTTACTCAGATTATAAATGAGCCAACCAGAATTCCTGACCGTGATGGAGAATATGGTAGTCTTCTGGATCTATACCTAACAACTAATTCTTAAATTTACACAGTTACCGTAAGGTCTTTATTGCGATCCTCTGACCATAAACTCATTTCAGCGTTGAGTGAATTACCAATAAATGTTGGATAACAATCTAAGCCGCGCAAAGTTTGGCTTCACAGATCAGCTGAATGGGAGGATCTTCAAGACCATTCCCAAAATTTCCCCTGGTTAGATGTTTGTTTCAGCTCTAAAGATCCATCATCTTATGTTTCTGAAGTCACGGAGGTTATTCTGTCATCTATGCATGCATATATTCCTTTTGCGAAGAAGCTGTCGCCTACAAAAATCTCGCCTACCGGCAGTGCCGCAAAAATCCCAGTGCCGAAAACCGAACTAGGTTTGTTGATGCTCGCAACAACTGCAATTTTAGGATAACTGAAAGCATAGAACTTCACAATCAGAGAATCAGGGATAAACTGCTTGCCAATCCCAACGGGTCTAGATCCTTCTGATCGGTAGCTAAAGTTGTTTATTAGAACTTTACAAAATCCACAAATCCACCACTAACACAAGCAGATGGTTCAATTGCAACAACAACCACAGAAAAAGCGAATCTACTAGCTGAACGATTTGCGTCCCACTCCACAGTCGATTTTTGGAAAAGCCACCACCTTCTACTCCCACACTAGAATCCACAATGCCGAAAATTCTTTTCGACAGCATCTAGTCAGGGAAATTTTGAAATAGCTCAATATCAACAAGGCGTCTGGCCCTGATGAAGAGCCCGTCATCGTACTTGAAAAGTGCGCAAATGAACTCACACCAGTATTTTACAGACTTTTCATTCTGTCTTACAAGAAAGGGATTTTTCCTTCGTGTTGGAAAATTGCTCGCGTACAGCCTATTCCCAAAAAGGGCAAGAAAATAACTATAGACCAGTCGCTTTGCTATCAGTGATATCAAAAATCATAGAGAAAGTCGCAAACCACCATATCCCCAAATATTTGGAAGGCTTCAACATCTTAAGTGATCATCGATGTGACTTTCGGAAACAAAGATCAACAGGCGACTTTCAATCGCATATCACCTATATGTATTTGGAATAACGCAATCGAAAAACTTGGAGAATCAAGAGCTGCTGCGCTTGATATTTCTAAGGCCTTTGACTGTGTGTGGCATGAGGGTTTGCTGGCCAAACTTCCATGCTATGGCTTGTCGAATCATTTATGTGTATGGCTCTCCAACTTCCTGAAGGAACGTTCCCTGCAAGTCGCCGTCGATGGATATCCCTCAAATACTTTCACCATCGATGCTCGTGTTCCCCAGGGATCCATATTGTCTCCAACCCTCTCTTTATTGTATATCAACGACTTATTGGAAAAAACCAAGAATCCAATATATCGCTTTGCTGACGGCAGCACACTTGTCTCGTCATTCCATTTGGATTCCTGGACATCGGCTACGGAGGGACATCTTTACCGGCAGTAGGAGGTTGCATATCTCAATGAGGATCTAGAAGTGATTTCGAATTGGGGTGAAAGTAACCAGGTTCAATTCAATACCACAAAAACTCAGGCATCAATTTTCTCCATGAAGATATTTGTAATGTCATAGAAATGTCAGGTCAGACAATTCTGCTTTCTGCTTCGATAAGTTTGTTGTGAAATGGACACCAATGTGTCTTGGCACAATCATGTTGCTGAAATTGCAAAGCCTGCATTTGAAAAGCTTGGAACACTATTCCAAACTAGAAAACTATACACACCTCAGCAGCTTTTGATGCTTCATAAAGCTCAGATCAGACCTTCTTTGGAGTATTGTTCTCCTGTATGGAGTTCTGCCCCCTAACATACACTTAAGATTCCGGATTTCATCAAGAAAAGAGCCATACGCCTGATTGGAGACGCGAACATCACGTGCAACCTCGATAGCCTGGAATATCGATGGAAGGTTGGAGATTTGTCTCTCTTCTATAGATACTTTCACGGAAGGTGTTCAAGTGACTTGGCACACATCACAAATACGCGACGGACTGTGGCTGCTCATCGTTTTGAGGTTCAACTCAGTATACCTCGAACTTTACTGTTTGCGAACTATTTCATCTGGAGACCTGCGTTTATGTGGAATAAACTTCCTGAGAACATTTTCCCAAATGGATTTAATCTCCAACGATTCAAATCCAATTTGCTGTAAAACGGGACGAGTTGCTAAAGTCGCTGTGCTCAAGGTGAGCACAGTTTGGTTCAATTTAAAATCTATATTTTTCGAAATCACGTAGAAAGACAACATTCAAATTCATATCACAGGAGATAAAGTCCACGTATATTGATACTCAACAGTCTTCAAATCACGGAAGAGTGCACAAGCAGTAATGATTTCAAGGTGACGAAGTTCTACTTATATATTTCACTCTATTTAAAAAATGTTTAATTTCAAAGTAACTTGAACTCATAATACTTGATGATGTGTTAAAGTTGATATTTTGTTCTTTTGCAGATAGATAGCAGACAGTGTATAATTTCCAGTTTTTAAGTGACCAACTTTGACAGACATTTCAGTTTATTTTTGATAACTCCACTTTACACTTCAGAATCGCAACACGTGTTTCGCTATATAATAGTTTCATTAACCGTTATTTGTAAACGTTTTTAAAAATATTATGCATTGAAAGATAAACCTCCTTCTACAGAAACCTGTTAAAATTTTCAATTTTCTACAATTGACACCTACACATATGAAACTGATAGTGATTCGAAACCTCTATGTCAGAAAATAAAATTCCACTGATTTTCCGGGTATTACTTAGTGTTGAAGAATGTAAATTCTAAGTATTCCGACGAGATCAATTTAGATACCCTTATTGAAGAATGAGTTGTCAGTTTGAACGTATGATTGAGACAAGATTTACCTATTGTTTGCCGCTTGATTTGAATACTGAATTCATTATTCTAGACATGATACTGCTATATTTTAATTTGATATTTTTTCAGTCAGCGTTCGTACCCAGTAGCACTTTCAAATTGAAGCGTTAAGATATTAAGTCTTCGAACCCTACCTACTAGGTGAGTTATTTGAAGAGTTACAAGGCGTTAATCTAAAAGTGCTTGTTTGATTAAATTTCGATACTAATGGAAATGATGATTTGAAAACAGAAAACATGTTGTTGTCATTATGTTCGTAATGTATCCTGACTAATACTAAGTAGAACTTGAAGTTGGGCAATCATTATTTCGAGTTTATTCCTTATTTAGAGAATACAGTTTCAGTTGATGCATCAATTTATCGAAGTGGACTTAGTCGTCTATCCTGGTTATAATTGTGAAGAAATATAGGCCTATACTCAATAAAAAATCTTAACTTATTCAAGAAATACTTCACAGTAAGATTTCCCCTGAATAGTTTACAAAAAAGCAACACGTGCTGCATTATACAATAAGTTCATCAGGTGTATTCATATTGAATAGTATGAATTGAACAGTATTACAGTGAATAAAATGAACACGTCTGATGAACTTATTGTGTGGTGAAACACGTATTGTAGTTTTGTGAAATGTTAATTGAAAATCTCACGAAGAAGTATAACTCGAATACTTGTATCGTCACCATACATGAAAATTACGCAAATGAACTCGCACCAGTGTTACACCTGTCTTACAAAGGGGTTTTTCCTTCTTGTTGGAAGATTGCTCGCGTTCAGCCTATTCCCAAAAAGGGCAAGAAAACTCTTCCAAATAACTTTAGATCATTTGTTTTGCTATCAGTGATATCAAAAATCATGAAGAAAGCCGGGAACCATCATATGCTCAAATATTTGGAAGGCTTCAACATCTTGAGCGATCATCAATATGGCTTTCGGAAACAAAGATCAACAGGCGACCTTCTATATATGTCACCCATATTTGGAATAACGCAATCTAGAAACATGGAGAGTCAACAACTGTTGCGCTTGATATTTCTGAGGCCAAACTTCAATGCTATGGCTTGTCGAAATATTTTTGTCTATGGCTCCTCAGCTTCCTTAAAAAACATTCCCTACAAGTGGCCGTTGATGGATATCTCTCGAATACTTTCATCATCAACGCTGGTGTTCTCCAGGGATCCATATCAATTCCAATCCACTTTTTATTGTATATAAACGACTTATTGGAAAACACCAAGAATCTAATGTATTGCTGTGCTGACGACAGCACACTTGTCTCGTCATTCCATTCGGATTCCAGGACATTGGCTCGGAGGTTGAATATCTTAATGAGGATCGAGAAGTTATTTCGAATTGGGGTGAAAGTAACCAGGTTCAATTCAATGCCACAAAAACCCAGGCATCATTTTTCTTCAAAAAGATAAATGTTTCTGAACCGGATATAATAATGTCAGGTCAGACAAGTCTGCTTTCTGCTTCGATAAGTTTGTTGGGGGTTAAAATGGACACCAATATGTCTTGGCCCAATCATGTCGCTGGAATTGCAGAGGCTGCTTCTCAAAAGCTTGGAACACTGTTCCGAACCAGAACACTGTACACATCTTAGCATTTTTTGATGCTGTATAAATCTCAGATCAGACTTTCTTTGGAGTATTGTTCTCATATATGGATCTCTGGATTCCATCCCGAAAAGATCCATCTGCTTGATTGTATACGCGAACATCACTTGCAACTTTGATAGTCTGGAACATCGAAAAAAGATTGGAGATTTGTCTCTCTTCTATAGATACTTTCACGGGAAATGTTCAAGTGACCCAGCACATTTGATTCCACCAATAGCGGTACATATCAGAAATACGCGACGGACTGTGGCTGCTCATCGTTTATATTTTACTTATAAGTAATTTTTTTCATCTCAAAAATGGAACACCCTGTATCGTTATGAAAAGCGTAAAAGCATTCTTGAAGTCATTTTATCGAAAAATTAAGAATCTTAAATAGTTTATTATTTCAATAAATGCTCAAAATGGTGTCCATTATTCTCAATACCCAGGCGAACTCTTTCTTCAAATGGGTGCTCTGGATAACAAATTATGCGATATAAAACGAAACGCTCATCTTATTCGTACTTTCATATCCTGAGGTGTTGTTGGCGGTGTATCGTGAACAATACTTTTGATATATCCCTATTAAAATAGTCGGGATTTGTAAGATCCGAAGACTTGGCTGGCCAGTTCTGTGCACCACCTGGTCGTATCCATCTACTTGGATATTGTCGATCTAACTCGTTTCTAACACGTCTATCAAAGTGTGCAGGAGCATCATCTAGCTGCATCCACACCCGTTGACGAATTTTAAGAGGTATACTTTCCAACAACATAAGCAAATTATCCCTAATAAATCCGAGAAACATGACGCCGTTTGAATGACCATCAAAAAAGTAAGGACCTACTACTTGCGTTCCAATTATCCCACCCCACACATTAACAGACATCTGTGCTGGTAATCAAGGGTTCTAAAAATATTAGGGTTAACGTCACTGTAGTAGTGAAAGTTATATCTGTTAACTAATCCGTTGTTATGGAAAGTTGAATCATCGGAAAAAGCACATAATCAAAAAAAATTTCTTCATAACCAAACTTTTCTAAAACTCATAAACAAAAATTCAGTTGTCGATCATAATCTTCTTCAAAAAGCTGTTGATGTGGTTGAATGCGATGCGGGTGGAATTTGTAATTTTTAATTATTCTTTGGATACTCTGTCTACTTATTTTGGTTGTTTCACATATTTTTCGTTGACTTGTGTGAGGTTGTTCAATCAGAGACAACATCACTAAATATTCATTTTCCTCATTTCCAGTGACCGGTTTTTGCTGTTCTTGCACATTATAAGATACACTGCCTGTTCTTCGGAAAAGCTGCAACAACTTTTCCAATGAACGCTTGTTAGAATGACTCCTTTTAGGATACCTTTGGGCATATACTCTTGACGCTAAATAACAGTTTTCTTCACATTCACCGATTATCAAAATCATATCAATTCGTTCTTCCTAGGGATAAGTTCTCATTTTACAATATTTCAAAATGACAATAATTTTAAACTAGTTTAAACAATCATTATGGTTTGATTAACAAGTTGTGTCACTGTCAAATACTTTTTGTTTCATAATAATAAATAACGTCATCTAGGCCAGAGCCTACTATTATTGAAAAAATTGTAGAATAGGTTTAATATGTAATCGTAAATGTATATTTTTATTGACCTCATATTTTAATTTTGGTATTTATTCCACTATGAAGTCTAATATCTTCTTATTTGGAAGAATGATTTTTAATATTTCAGAAATGGCAATAAATTTCAATTTTTACATTTGCCACATTTCACTTTAGATACACCTCATTTTAGAAAATGTAAACTTGTGCTTCTAGCGAATCTACGTATTCTTCAATAAAAAGGTGTTTGAAACGCTTTTCAGGCTTTTCATTACAATACAGCCTGTTTAATTTTAAAGATAAAAAAATAACTCATAAGTAAAATATAAAAACGCCTTTTGTGTAAAAAGCAGAAGAGATAGGTATAGGGAACCCTAATATAGTTCTGCCTCAAATTGCGCCACTAATTACGGGGTGTTCCATTCAACTTTAGGATGTTATTTAATTAAATATGTACTTATGATGCACTGTTTGGAATCTTTGGTGTACTAATGAATATTACTGGAGTTTTTTCCCAACACCAAATCGTTATTTTTAACACGTCGACAGATTAAAACTGTTTTAATCTTCCTCTTTGAAGATGATCACTTGGTGATCGAAAAACGTGTCGAGGTGTTAAATATAACGATTTGGTGTTGGGAAAAACTCCAGTAGATTAAAACCGTTTTAATCTTCCTCTTTGAAGATGATCACTTGGTGATCGAAACACGTGTCGAGGTGTTGAAAATAACGATTTGGTGTTGTGAAAAAATTCCAGTAATATCAATTAAATATGTGTCCAAATTTTGAGTCAATTTTTTTCGCCACTCTGACTAATATTGCATTAAAAATTTCATGTTGTAGTTAACTTTAACCTTCGAGCTATGCATTCAATCACGAGCAACTCGTTACACGTTACAGGGTGAAAACAATTTTTAAATTATTTTTAAATTACTCGAAATTTTTCAGAAACGGTCAGTTTCAAGTATGGGAAATATAATAGTAACTCACCTTTATTTTGTCTATAGTATCTAAAAATATAAAAAAATATAAGGTGTTCCATAAGAAAAAATATAACTTTGGTATGTAACTTTTTTGGGAGTCACCCTGTATATTTTGAAATAATTTTGCAATATGCTCCTCATGGACCCACATACAATTATGCTGAAAGTTTTTCTCTAACTCTCTTCATTTCTCGTAGAAATACCGAGGCGAATGTGGTGTATACTAATCGAAAAAGAATTTTGTACAGCATCAATGTATGATGCTATTGATATTCACAAAATTTTTATTTTTTTGGCAATTTTTCTCTAAGAATTCAAATTGAATCAAATCGCTGCCGAAACACAAATTCCTCCTCAAAGAGTGATTTCCGAATTGTCTGTTGTTCTTGTATGTATCGAACGTGAAACAGACCCAAACCGTACTGAAAATATATACAAAGTTTCAATGCGATATTGTTCAAATGATTTCTAGTTAAAAGGTATCGCATTGATATATCCTTATTATACCTGCATCTTATACTTCTTGCCTTCATAAAAATTGTTTATTGTACCAGCATCACATTGCTCGTCGAAACAACTAACGTTCGTAAATTTCCAACTTAGTGTACAACTAACTACATTACCTACCTATACAGGGTTCAGCGCAATTACCATCGGCATCGATTAGCCGTATTTTGAGAAACAATGGGATTCATATTCTGAAAATTGACAGTTGTAAGTTTTTAAATATGCTTTATCTAATTATAATAACAGAGTTTTCTCAACTCTTCCTGTTATACCGGAAGTTGGTGCCACATTTTTGAATACCTGGCATAATTAATATGTGAGTTGGTGCAATCGGTAGCCGGGCGGTTCGACGTGGGTGCTTTGTTCACTCAGTCAATCGGCCGATGTGTGAGTCGATGGTTCAAGCCGCAGGCAGAACGCACGATTTACACTCGCTATCGATCAACCCGTGTTAGGAATCACACGTTAAAAGATAAGACCTCGTTAGTCCTTAGCAGCTCGCACAAGTTTCGACTTCTGAGGGTTGTCGTTCGTAGAGGTGCGATAGCTAGTTAACGAAAAAACAACAATACATTCTATACCAGGGGTCGGCAGGCTACGGCACGCGTGCCAGACTTTGCATGCCTGGCAGTCTGAAATGGCCCAGAATCTACAATGCCGGAAATAACTTTTTGACAGCGTCTAGTCAGGTGAATTTTGAAACAGCGTCTGGCCCTGATGAAGTGCCCGTCATCCTACTCAAAAAGTACGCAAATGAACTAGCTCTGTTACGCTAGCAACGCAAAGTACGGAAATCACATTTAGAAAATGCCAAAATCAAGTACTTTTTAGGTGCTTTTTAGGTACCAAAGTAAAAAATTAGGGGCTCTGTAACTTACACCGCAACTCAATACTCAAAGTTACGTTGCTAGCATTATGTGATGTGCAATGAAAAAAATAATAAAATAATAAATGTTAAGGGAACACTATCAGGTGCTAATTAAGTGCTAAACGGTGAGAATCGTAAAATTTTCTAATTAATAAACAAAAGCTTCCAATTTCGCTAAACAACAGATCTAAGAATCAGGTCTCTCGAAAACGAGGACGAATGCTATATCAGGTATAAACTAAGCGTGGTAATAAAGTGCTAATTAGGTGCTTGCAAGAAATTCAGAAGAAATTCTCAAAATTCAGATTTGAGAAAAAAATAAACTAATACATAGACAATCAAAATAAAGTGCTAATTAAGGGCTCACTAGATATTCATAGTAAAACTAGATTATTTAATGCCTATGGAGCTCATGGACCTGAAAACCATCATGACTGATGTACTGAGTTTTTATAGTACGTTATTTAATGAATAATCGCAAGAAATTAAAGCTACCGACCGGCGGTCGGTAGCCGGACGGTTCGACGTGGTTTTCCATAATGCCCCATATGCATTATGGAATCTAGTTATACTATTATTTATCTGGTGAGCACCTAATTTTGAGCAGTATTTTGCAGACTTTTCAACCTGTCATATAAGAAAAGGGTTTTTCCTTCTTCTTGGAAGATTGCTCGCTTTCAGCCTATTCCCAAAAAGGGATAGAAAAATCTTCCAAATAACTATAGACCAGTCGCTTTGCTATCAGTGATATCAAAAATCATGGAGAAAATCGTAAACCAACCTATCCTCAAATATTTGGAAGCCTTCAACATCTTGAGCGATCATCAATATGGTTTTCGGAAACGAAGATCAACAGGCGACTTTCTATCGTATGTCAACCATATTTGGAATAACGCAATCGAGAAACATGAAGAATAAAGAACTGTTGCACTCGATATTTCTAAGGGAACCTGGGGAACAACAACCCTTTTTTATCCAACCATATTTTTATTGTATATCAACGACTTATTGGAAAAAACCAAGAATCCAATATACTGCTTTGCTGACGACAGCACACTTGTCTCGTCACTCAATTGGATTCCAGGACATCGGCTACGGAGGCACATCTTCACCGGCAGCAGAAGGATGCTTATCTAGATGAGGATCTAGGAGTGATTTCGAATTGGGGTGGAAGTAACCATGTTCAAATAAATGCCACAAAAAGCCAGGCATCGGATTTCTTCAAAAGGATAAATATCTCCAAACCGGATATAATAATGTTAGGTCAAACAATTTCGCTATCTGCTCCGATGAGTTTGTTGGGGTTTAAAATGGACACCAATACGCCTAAGTTCATGTCGCTGGAATTACAAAGGCTGCTTCTGAAAAGCTTGGAACAGTGTTTCGAACACACCTCAACCAGTTTTCATGCTTTATAAAGCTCAGATGATTCAGACCTTCTCTGGACTATTGTCCTCATGTATGGAGCTCTTCCCCCAAACATACCCTGAAGTTACTGGATTCCATCCAGAAAAGAGCCATAATGCCTGATTGGAGACGCGAACATCACGTGCAACCTTGATAGCCTGGAACATCGAAGAAAGTTTGGTGATTTGTCTCCCTTCTATATATATTTTCACAGGAAGTGTTCAAGTGACTTGGCACATTTGATTCCACCAAGAATGGTACATATCAGAAATAAGCGATGAACTGTGGCTGCGCATTGTTTTGAGGTTCAACCCCGGTACACCTCGAACTTCACTGTTTGAGAACTCTTTCACCTGGAGAACTGCGTTTATGTGGCATAAACTTCCTGAGAACGTTTTTCCAAACGGATTTAATCTCCAGCAATTCAAATCTAATGCCAATCTCTACTTTCGCACAGGCACCGCTGTGAGAGCGCCTTAAGGATTTTCCTGTAGTGCTTATGTTTTGTACTTAAAAAAAATTAACACAGTATGTTGAACACTGTCGATCACCTCTTTTGGTGTTATTTGCCTCTAGTCCCTATTTTAATGGCTCCTCGGCGGCGTCCTCAAGGGGCATAGTGGGTAGAAATATCTCACTGACTTTGTGGATGAATTGCAGTGCCACTTACTTGAGACTACTATGTTGCTTTCTTTGATGTACAGCATGTTTGCATTCTTGAAAATTTTTTCACTCTCAGACAATACCGAATTTACAATAGTCGTGAAACTTATAAACTTATGAATAATATCTGAAAATTATCAGATCCTACTTTAGAAGAATGAATGAAGTATTGTGCATTTAGAAAGTTATTTCAGTTTCGATTATGTATATAAGTATATATATATATATATATATATATATATATATATATATATATATATATATATATATATATATATATATATATATATATATATATATATATATATATATATATTTTGAGGCATTAGTCGTTGATAGTGCATTTTGGTTTCATCGAATGATCCACCCTTCTATAATTCGAACGTATGATAGTGCCCCCATGGATGAGGTATATCCCACCCACTTGTTATCATTCACATATTATTCATTCATATTACTCAGACATAATATCAAATATGATATTATGTCTGAGTAATATCCAATTTGAAAATAGACCGTGAACTTTTTTATAAGCCATTGAGCACATTTATTTTTCCAGACGAACAATCTTAGCTAATCAAAAATAATAAAAAACGGCATCAAGTAATACAAATAATTGTATGTTTAAGTAGTGTGGAAATTGTAAAATTAACAGCGAGAAGAAAGAAACTGTCCGTCATTTTGTGCATCATCATTGTGATTTTAAAAATTCCAGACCACCCGCATTATTCACTAGAAAATGATTTGTGTGTACCTAAATACTGATCGGAAAAACATGTGTATCAATTACCGTTTCTTCCTTTTTTGAATTCCCCAATGTAGGTGGCATTATTTTCCGTTACTGAGCATTTATTCCAAATAATTTCGGTTTTTATTTATTCATTTATGAAATGCTTGGAATGAATTATGGCTTATGGCTGCTGAAAACTTCCAATGGAAGTAAGTAAAACTCTCATGTTACAGTTGGGTAATCACAGTTTTAAAAAACCAGTGTGGAATTAATGCCAAAAGTTAGTATCTAAGTAAACTATTTATAGCATTTTTTTTTATTTCTCATGATATATCCTGTAAAACTATCTTGTCTTTTCAAAAAAATCAAATGCATTATTGAATGTTGGATGAATAATTAGAAAAAATCATTGGGTGTACATTGAACAAACTAAAAAAATTGTGAGCCGTCACTGAACGCCTGGCAGATGTGAAACATCAACAATAATATTTTGTGACCCCTGTGATGATTGTTGGGTACTGAAATATTTATAAAAAATATGTTATTAATATAATACATGAAAAAATTTAATGTGGCTTTAATGTAAACTCAAAAATCTTGGCTCGTTATTGCAATATATTACTGAAGATGTTAAATTATAAATATCAATAATGACTGTTTCAATATAGATGCCACTATCTGTCAAAACATTGGAACAGCAGCGGTACAGCAACATAGTACTAGTTTTACATAAGAATAGCATTAAAATCAATTCATAAATAATTTAAAAATATTATATGCTATGAAAATTGTGTATAAATTTTAATCTACCAAGAGATAATATATTATTGATATATATATATATATATATATATATATATATATATATATATATATATATATATATATATATATATATATATATATATATATATATATATATATATAATATATTAACTGATATATATATATATATATATATATATATATATATATATATATATATATATCTAATATACGCGAGTTTAATGCACAGATAAATGCACACTGTAAAATTCAAAAATTCAGAGTGTTTTCTAACTACGGTTTGAAACTTCAGAGTGGTTCGCTAGGTCATTTTAAGAAAATAAGTTCCTATGAACATACTTCCGGAGATGCTTCGTTTCTGAAGTTCAAAAAAAAATTGTATTTAAATATCATAAATATCCTTATACCGATTTGGTTGAAATTTGCTACTGTTATTTGACGTAATGAGGCGCTTATTTAGCCTGAAATAGATTGGTGGTGGTGTCTCAGTGGTGTCTCAGTGGACACCGCAGTCAACAATACTGAGAATAATAAAGACGCCACTGACTTGTAGTTATTTTTATAGATTATTCAACTAAAAATATAACTTTTTCATCTCCTGTGTTTTCTTCATATCAAGCTTTGTTTTCGAGAAAAAAACCACTTCTAGAAACTATCCATGGACAGCATAAAATAAAAACCAAAAAAGAATAATAAACAATTTCGATCTTAAAGTGAATGAGCAAAATGTTCACCTTCTGATAAAATACACGACTGCAATCGATTTGTCATTTATTGTCTGACACGTTCAAAATTACCTGGAGTATTTCTTATGACATCGCAATTGGCAATTATTCGATTCCTCTGGTACATGAGCTTTCAAATGAGCCTATGAATATAAATTTAGAGGATTCATATCAGGAGTGCGAGGTCCTGCACGTCCAATCCAGCGATTGGAGTAGTTGATGTCGAGATGCTGGCGAGCAAGAACACTAAAATGAGTTAGAGCCCCGTCGTGCATGAATCACATGTTGCCTTTTACAAGTACCGGCACTTCTTATAACAATATGTGTAAATGATCTCACGAAAAGTCCATGTAGAATTCACCTTGCTGCCAGAGAAATTGGGCTAATTAGGTAGTCACTAATTAGCTAATAACGTGGGGATTTTTGTTGGCCCAAAAGCTCATAATAACATCTCGTGAAAAATTTGCTTCGTCTGTGAATAAAATATTTGGTGAAAAGTTATTATTGTGTGCCATCGTATGAATCAACCACCAGCAAAACATTAATCTTGGTTGAAAATGCCAAGGCATTTTCAACCAAGATTAATTTACAAGCCAGTGGCGTACATTTTCCGAATATTGCTGGCAGTGGTGTCCATTGAGACTTCACTGGGCCTAATAATTCCAATCTAGTTAGGGCTAAATAAACGCCTTATACCTTCAAATTTTAAACAAATCAGCGTAGGAATATTTATGATATTTTATAAATGCCGTTTTTTTTAACTTCAACGACCTGTATCTGAGAAACGAAGCAACTCCGGACATATGTTCATAAAAACTTTATTTTTTAAAACGACCGTAGTTAGGAAACACCTTTTATAATTATCGTATCCTAGTATGATTTCGTTTTCTTTGCAGCTCACTTTCTAAATTATCACTGTCGAACATATTTTATTTTTAATTATTTAAAAAAATTATTTATTCAGTAAAACACAGGTTATGTATACTGTAGTAAACACAACTGTATACACTATAGATATCTGAACTCAGTGTGGTGGGAGAGAATTCGTAACGCCGAACCAGTGGGAAGATAATCGCAGAATCGCTTGCGCATGGCGACCCGTCGCCACGGCATACGTCGCTTCGCCAGCAATTGATTTTAGTGCGGCTATAAATGTTTCACATGAAGAAAACGATTAAAAACAAGAAATGAAACATAAATAAATTGTTATCCTTATATTCTTTAAATATGTAGGCGGTTGTATATTACTAGAGTTGTATCCCAACACCAAACCGTTATTTCAACACCTTGACAGGTGTTACGATCACCAAGTGATCATCTTCAAGAGAAAGATTATACTATAAACAGTTTAATGAGTGGTAAGCTTGATGAAACTCAATAAATTCATATACTTATATTGTAGCAACCAATTAACTTGTTCACTGTCGCTTGTAATCTTGTCACTTATCTGAACTACGAACTATCGCATTCTGAATCAATCCGTCTGAATTTCGAAATGGCCAAAATATAAATCTCATTTGAACACCCCAGTATATTCGCGATATTTCTGTTTGACCTGAAACAATTTTGGAAGTAACAATAGGACGTCATGATAAATTGTCGTGATCAGCATGATAACAGTTCTACGGAAGCGTAGAAGGGCCACAGATTATTTGTTTATTTGATCCACAATAATTTCGACTTAAAAGTCGAAATTTCGACTTTTATCTCGTAATTTCGGCTTTTATCTCATAATTTCGACTTTTATATCGTAATTTCGACTTTTATATCGTAATTTCGACTTTTATCTCGTAATTTCGACTTTTATCTCATAATTTCGACTTTTATCTCTTAATTTCGACTTTCATCTCGTAATTTTAACTTCCATCTCGTAATTTCGACTTTTATCTCGCAATTTCGACTTTTATCTCGTAATTTCGACTTTTATCTCGTACTTTCGACTTTTATCTCATAATTTCGACTTTTATCTCATAATTTCGACTTTTATCTTATAATTTCGACTTTTATCTCGAAATTTTGACACTCTTTTCAAATCACTTCGACAGTGCTCCAATCTTCTCATAGTGGTATGTTTTTTTACGAAGAAATATGACAGAAACCGATTTTATTGAATATTCGAAGCCTACTCATTTTTTGATTGAACGTTCGGGAACCATTCTGCTCCAGTTAGTTTTTTTTTGCGTCATTAGGTCTCTATACCTAAGAAATTGACATTGTATCAATTCGAAGAACATACTGACCGTATTAGTTGGTTGCCATTGCAAAATGTGTTTCTACATGACGTTTAAGATATGAATGTGTATTCTTTCAAAATGTTAATAAATTTCTGCTAGAAATTTTTTCAGTTGTAGTAAAAAACTGAATTTTGGATAAGTTTTGATAATGAAGTAAGGATATTACTGATCAGATTGAGTTACTATGATGAGAAACTAATATTTTTTTGGCCAAAGTCGACTTTATCCTACTCGTGCGGAAAGCATTTACTTTTTCAAAAAGGTACTGAAAAATATCAATGCAAACTTATCAATCTAAAATTTGTTGACATAACATAATTAATTCACTTCTCAGGTTAATGTATAAATTAATTGTGGCATAAGGATCGAGGGACATTGTGTAATTTTTTTTCATAAAAATTGAACATAATTTCCAAAAATCTTCATCACAGGCTGTCCGGGGATATATACACTTCGACGAAAAATTTTTAAAAGCGAATGATGGAATCTTGATGAGGTGATCTGTACTTCATAAAGGGACGGCATCGCATACAATATAGTTGGTCTCCCTGCTGGAGTAATAGCATTTCTTGTTTTCCGTATTCTATGAATACTCCATTCCAAACATACTTGATCAAGATTACTCTGAAATAAAAATTATAATTATAATTGCATTAACAACAACTTATCTCTCACTTGTATTAATGGTATGGAACAAAATTGAACCAGAGAATTGTCCAAAAATGATCCAGCAAATAAATTGTCTTCTATCAGGGTTTGAAATAAATGCATCCAGTATGTATGTATAAAATGTGATTCTATTTAAAAAAAATGTTATGCGTTTCAAATTCCAAAGCTTTTTTGCAAAATCAGTATAGAAATTTTTAACAGTGCAGAAAGGAAAAGTAAATCTTGTTTTGACGAGAAAATTTGATTAGTAACTAATCTTTTGTTATAATTTTTGTAAATCGAGTTGAATTGGGAGTTTTTTTTGTATTCCACCAGTTACATTTTTAACTGACTATAATCGTAACTGAAATGATTCAATTTATTTCATTTCCAGATAAATGGATATCAATAAAAGATTTGACATATTTACTTACCTGGTGTGAGTTATTGATACTCATATTTCAATTGAAATTTCAATAACACAACAATTCCATAAATCTCCTGTTAACACCACCTTGGAGTAAATTATAATGCACTCAGGAAACCATATTTCGACTTTTGAGTCAAAATTATGACTTTCAAGTCGAAATTATGAGATAAAAGTCGAAATTACGAGATAAAAGTCGAAATTACGAGATGAAAGTCGAAATTACGAGATGAAAGTCGAAATTACAAGATAAAAGTCGAAGTTTCGACTTTTAAATCGAAATTATAAAATAAACAAATAATCTGTGGCCCTTCTACGCTTCCGTACAGTTCCAATTAAAAAGAATCGATTTTTGAAAAAAGTATTTTCAAGAATTGTTTTGAAGAAAAAAGAATAGATAAATATTTTTGCTTTGAACTTATAAACAATCCGTATAATATTAAATTTCTTGAAAGAGTCGGAAATTTTCTTTTTTCTTTCTGAATTAAATGTATCTGATATTATTAACCTGTATTCAGACAAGCGCAAGTATTGATTCCATCAGATTGATGGAGTGTTGAAAGATTTCACTAGTTTAAGAGTTTTTCAGCCCCGGCACACTTCACACACTAACACATTTTTCAATGAGATACAAAATAATTCAACACTACTTAATTACTTTTCAGATCAGCTTCCGGTGATTTGTATAGTATAGAATTTTTTGTCGTTGCATTGTGAAAAAATACCAACTTCAAGTAAATTAGTTTTTTAGAGCAGACCGAACAAATCCTCAAGTTATCACTTAGAATTGTATCAAATGATGACTTGCACATGCCTGGGCCACTTGACTGTTTCGTATGAGTCGGTGTTCAAAAAAGGTCTAAATTACATTTTTGATTTACTTTTTTATTTTGTTGTTATTTTCATTCATCTTTTACATCATTAATTTTTGTAGGGAATATCAGGTAGCTGGTGGTTTTAAATTAATTGTGAGGGTCATTTTGAACACCCGCTGTACCAGTCTCATCTATACAGGCACTACTCGTCTTGGGTTCCGAGTATTCTGTTATTTGGTTTTATTTCGAATGCGAATTCTTGTCAAATTATGAAATAAACTGAATGCTTTTGTATCATTTCTGAGAAATGAATTATTATCGAGATGATGAACGTCGAATGAAATACGAAATGTCAACTTAATTATGACAGATTTTATGGACGAGTAAAGTCGGTGTGCTTACTCCGTGTATAAACGCGAGACAAACTATCAATATACACACATCGGAAAAGTCTAGGGATATTTTTTTAAATGGCAATAATTTTTTTTTTGGTCGCTTTAGGGAAAAAAAAAGTTGACGGGTGATTATTAAACGAATGTAAATTACAACAAAATTTATTAAATGGTCAAAAATACTGAGTGCGCATATAAGCAAAACTAAAAAAAATATGGCTCTTCTTTGGCACCCCGAAAAAAAATCATAATTGGAATCAGTACAAAGTATGGCCTCCACGCTGGTTTATTACGGCCCTACATCTATCGTGCATCGACAAAATGAGATTGTCAATGTCTTGTTGAGGTACATTTGCCCATTCAGCGATTAAAAGCTCTCTCAACTGAAACGTTGTGTGAATGTTCCCCATATGCGGAGTAATTCTTCGTTGAAGCATGTCCCACACATGCTCGATGGGATTCAGGTTTGGTGATTGTGCTGGCCATGGCAATACATCAAATCCTTCGTTGGTGAGCCAGTCAGTCACTAGACGCGCGACATGTGGACGAGCATTATCATGCATTAGGTGGAAGTTTTCACCAACAGCACCAGCAAACGGACGGACGATAGGTAGAAGAATGGTGTCGAGGCACTGTCGAGCTGTGAGGGAGCGATTTGGAAAAACGAGATCGGTTCTGCCGCCGATCATGATTCCGCCCCATAGCATTACTGTACCACCTCTGTATGTCTGGACTTCCTGGACGTGTCTCAAACGTTCATTATTTCCAGGTCGTCTCCAGTCTTACTCGATGAGAATCTGGATGAATTCCAAATCTGGATTCGTCTGTAAACAAAACTGTGGCCCAATCATTTGCATCCCAGTTTTGATGTTCTTGACACCACTCTAATCTTCTACCGCGATTGCCTCTCAACAAAGGTGGACATCTAAGTGGCCTTCTGTTGTGGAGATCTGTTTCATGCAGTCGATTTCTGACAGTATCACGACCAATGGTTACCTGGTGCGTCTGCTGCAACACGTTAACCAACTCAGGTGCTGTGATTGTCGGTTGTCTTCTTGCGGTTGAGACCAAAAATCGGTCTTGAACTGCAGTTGTAGCGCGTCCTCGCCCTGGATGTTGTTCGGCTGGACTGCCAGTTTCACGGAAACGCCGCCACAATCGACTGATAACACTTTGGGAGACCCCCAAACGAAGAGCTACATCATTTTGTCGCATGCCACCTCGAAGAAGCCCTACAGCTCTATTCATCTCAGCCAATGGTAAGTGATGGCGTTCCATGTTAAAGCACAATATTTCCAGTTTAGTTGCTGAGCAAGAAATGCATAGAATGTACAAACTCGATACTTTCTGATTATTCATTTTAACCGAAAACCTACAGTTTGTAAAAAACTTTGTTCAACCCATAGAAATCTACAGGGTGGTCGAGTGTACCAATTTAATCGAAATTAAACGACCTCATGCATTTATTTTTATGATATTTAGTATGTTATAAAAATATCCCTAGACTTTTCCGATGTGTGTAGTTGCACTGTTTATGCTTATGATACACAAAGACAACAGATCAGATGACGAGCTGACGCATTGAACCAATCAGAGATAAAAAAATTAAAAAAAGCAACCGCTTCACACCTCGAAAAGTTGCACCACTAAGAATATTTTTGAAAAATGTGAAACTCAATAAAATATCACTTACCTATAAGTTAAAACTTGCCATTCTGAAATGATAATATAGAACTTCTTTCATTTTCTTCACATCCCCTATAATGAATCATTATAATACATAGTATTCTGTGATATTATGTTGTGAACAACATTAACTGCATAGGTACTTCAATAGCTATTTACATTTTGTCTTGATAAAAGTGATTCGAAACACCAATTGCTTAACAATTGCTCCATAATCATTCACAAAACACTCGCCACTCGACAATATTGATAGTACCTGTTCAATCTCTAAAACCTAATGAAAATAAAAAATTTGTAAGAAGCAGGTTCGGATAGTCTTTGACGTCACCGTCACCGCTTAGGTGATATGCAAGTTTATTAATGCTCATTCTTAAAGTAAGTAAAAGAATATTCTATCAAGTATAATTTATTTGCTATAAGGAACAAATAAAATTTGAATCAAACTTATGCAAAGATTAATTTAAGTCATGTTCATGCAAACAAAATAAAAACTCTGAAGAAATGTCTTCATATAATTATTGGTTCAAGACTTGGACTTGAATTTTTGAGAAGAATTAACATTGAATCAAATACTTACATTTTTTTCTTGTATATAACCTGTTTATTCCACTCAAATCAATTTTTGAAATTATTGAAGTAAGTAGAACGGGAATAGAAATTTAATAATAGGTGACTTTTTGAGCGAAGTATTACATATTATTAAATTATAAGTATTACACTCAAACAAAACTTATTTTTTTAAGATAAGCGTTAATCTCAGATGAAGAAGTGTATTTTCCATGTACAGATGTTTGGAAGAGCAACGTCAAACGTTGAGAGAGATGTCATAGATATTTTTTTTGTAATTGAAGTATTGTGTTCTATTCTTGTACTTTTCAAATATTAAAAGTTGAATTGAATTTCTTCTAACATTTTTACATACCCAGAAGTAGAAACCGTAAATCCTGACCGATCATTCCAACAAACCAGAAGCGGTCACTATACGGGAAGTAGAAAGTTGAGAAAATATATTGAAAACTGTTGTGCTTATTTTTCATTGCGATTACGGATTCAGCGTATATATTTTCCGGTGTTCCTGCGGTACATATGAACGGATGTAACGCGAGTACCAGTTCAACAGAAAGTACAGAATATGCTAGAGAAGTTCATGGAAATGATAAAAAGTTCATGAAATTGCTAAAAAGTCAAAACACTCAAAAACTAATTAGAAATGGACAAAACAAGGAGTTCCATGTGATGCCGGATTTCAGTCACAGTATCCAAAATTTCGATGGAGAATCATTAGGGAAACCCGCAATGGATTGGCTTTCCAGTTTGAAACATGCGGCGGTTTTACATAATTGGCCTCATGAGTTTACTTAACAAACTGCGAGAATCCATATGGTTGGTAATGCGAAGAAATGGTACAAAGAAAGAGCATCTGACATAAAAACCATTAAAAAATATTTTATAGTAGAGGAGCTAATTGGAATACTAATAAAAATGTACATAAAACAAACTATTTTTCCAAAAATAAAGTGACGTCCACTGCAGAAAATAACGATGAGTCTAGAATATGTACATTCTAATTCTAGAGTCATTTGTTTTCGTTGCAAGGAGAGAGGTCATATAAAGAAGTACGGTACCGAAAGTACAAATCGATGTGTGATGAACTTCAATATTGCTGAAGGACAAAATAACGACTTTGACAATTTGCAGGCCCAATCTTCAGTGTATTGGCCACTTAACGATGCTGATTCTATTCAGATATTCATCAGACAAGTCAAATCAATTATCTGTTCGCTGTTTCAGCTTTTGTTGATCCTGGAAGTACGGTATGTACAATAAAAGAAACGATAGTGATATCCTATCGTTTGAAATGTTCAAACTCATCAGAGCTTGTATGGTTTTGGAGGACTAGGCACTGTAAGTGAACAACTGACCAAAATCTTGATAAATATAGATGGAGTACAAGAAGAGGTCGAGGGATTTTACATACCTGACAACGATCAACCTACTGATTAAGTGATTGGCCGAACATTTACTGAACTGCCGGGAATAGCTGACATTAGAATGTCAGATAATTTGTATTTTGGATATGAAAACGAAGACCCCTTCAGAAATATCAAACTAAAAGCATAAAATAAGTATGTGTCTCAAAAGATGTCAGTTTTGCAAGAAATAGAGTGAATATTGTCGAAGTACAAATTGGTGAGAAAGTATCACATTTACCATTTACTGTGAAATACACCTGGAAGTAGGAGATTGTATTGGAGAAATACGAGAAAACAATGAATGATGCGAATTATGTCGATGTAAGCGAATCGCTTGATAACAGGCAGAAACTTTTTAGAATTGATAACTGAATTTCATGAATGTTTTGCAATTAATATACACGTAATGTACAGACGTAATGGCCTTGAAAATTGAAGACACTGATACACCTGTCAAAATGAAACCTTATCGTGCTAACTTTACTGATTGGACGATTATAAATGATATCGTCGAAAAATGTCGGAAGTGCGTATTGTTCGCGACACAAACTAACGGAAATCTCGTAAATTCATAATCAGGATTTAATGTGTCTTTAAGCTTACGCATATCTTGGATATAAAGATGCGCAGATTTTGTGTATGAAAAGTGCCCACTTGCATAAAAATCGGGAAGCATTATTTCCACGCATTTAAAATATAATTCCCAATTACCTGCACGTTCAGCCCGTATGAAATCTTTTAGCAATGAGATCATTTGCCGGTTCTGCATCCAAAGTTTTACAGTAGGACCTCTTTTTTGTACTAATTTTAGATGCTCTATACATTTTTCTTTTATGATCTTGAAATCTTCGTGATGCAAATTGTCTTCAAAATTTTCTGTTCCTAAATTCAGCAAAAATATATCCATCAGCCCCTTTTCTATGTCCGACAACTCTATCGATGATAAAATTAATTCAGACAAGGCGGAACTGTACTAGAAAATGTCCTCTGATAGCTCGTGCATATGCGTGCCCAGAAAAAGCTTTGTCGAGCGAATTTCACAAAAACCTTCCTTATTTGTTTGTTAATTATAGTAGATTTCGATTTGCAATTTTTTCGTTTATTAATGTTACATGGAATTTTACGATTTTTGAGTAATTAAAGTGTAAATTTTAATAAACAGTTCAAAATTGCACATAATGGTAAAAAAAATTTGAATTCGAGTTTTTTTCGATTTTTGCATTTTCTGAAAACATTCAATATAGTAATGTTTTTTTCACCATCAGAAAGTAGAGATTGCAACAAACAAAAAGCACACCGACTTTCTACTAAAAAAAGCTGAAATCTTGAGAGAATTTTCGATTAAAAATTAGGGTGCTTTTTTGATACTGAGTCAAAATAAGGTGGGAAAATAAATAAATTATAAGGTATTTAGGACATGAAAAGGTAAGTTTTCACCAAATTTCGTAATTTTTTTTTCAATTAAAATAAAAAACCAAAAACTTGGTCATTTGAAGTTTTCACATAAATGTTGAGGTTATGTGAAAAAATTATAAATGCAGAAGTTGTAGATCTACAAATCTGCTATCGAACTTTTTTCCATACGACTTGTAGTTTTGCCGGAAATCGAGATAAATCATTTTTTACCCATATAGAGCCCCTCCTTCCACTTTCCGAACTCACATTGTCCGTAATTTATTTTTCCTTTCATTTTTATCCCCTCTTTTCCTAATGGGTTTCATCCTATTTTTTTTTCACTTTTTACCATTTTTGAAGGCTTTAGCCCTGGTCAAATCTTTCCTTATGATTCACCAGTTTTACTAGTACCTAAATCGTCGGGCGAGAAAAGGCTAGTAATATACTAGAAAATTGAACTCTCAAACTGTAGTGAAAAATCTTTCAATTTCGCATATTGACAATTGTTTTGAATTACTTACTGGAAGTAAATTGTTTTTTATTTGTTTTGGCTATTTGCAAATACCTCTTGATGAACAATACAAACATAAAACTGCATTTATTTATCCAGATATCACTGCAGCATTTGAAAAAAATGTGTTTTGCTTTGGTTAATACACCATTTAAATTTTTGAGACTCATGACTTTGACGTTAGGTCCCCTAAGAAACACTATTGCAGTATATTTGGACGATATTTTGATCGGAGCAGTGAGTTGGCGATATGCTTGACAAACTTCGCGAAGTGTTTGCTGCTATATCTAAGGCAGAACTAACTTTTAAATTGTCTAAATGTGAATTTGAAAAGAAATCTGTAACATTATTGGGTTTTCAATTAACAGAAAAAGGTTTACTACCTGTTACTCAGAAACTTGAAGCTGTCAATAATTTTTCAGTCCCAAGAAATAAGCATATTATGTAGTAAGACGACTTTTAGGTCTAACATGATTTTTTCGCAGGTTCATCAAAAATTATGCTTTAACTGATTCAACCAAGAGTTGTAACACCTTCATGTGGAAAATTGAACAATAAACTGCTTTCGATAATCGGAAAGATTTATTGCAGTAAGCTCCTATCCTAAAATTATACAATCCAAAGGCTGAAACCTAGTTGCACTGTCTTGCAGACACATTGGTACAAAAAGGCCCGGATGTATGTTATATATTGTGTATCTTAAGAAGACCAGCGATGCTAAAAAAACATCCCATTAGTGAAAACTTCAATTACTGGCTGTTGTTTATTTGAACTCGAAGAAAACCTTGTTACCACAGATTGCTAGATGATATTCAACGTTATCTGGGTATTCATTCGAAATTAAACATAGAAGTGGAGACAAAATGTCTCATGTAGATAGTTTGAGTCGTGCTCCAGTAGAAAATGCATCTAATGATGGAATGATTGAGGAAGTTTCTACAAAGAGAATCAATTTGTTCATGATAATTCCTGAATAAGAAAGAATTTTGATGACTCAGAGAAGCAACAAAAAACTAACCAAATTGTTGAAATCTTGAGCAAAAATCAACAAGCAAGTACTAAAGAAGAGAATAATTTGAGTGAGAGATATAGAATATACACAGGGAAACTCAATAAGATACTTGAAGTAAACAACAAAATGAAGCATTTTCTTATCCCCTATTCAATGAGAAAGGCGACAGTTGTAAATATCATAATCAAATGGAACACTGGTCATTGGATTGTACATATCAGCCGTATTATAAAAATTTTGATTCAGGGGTATGAGAAGATATGTGAAGAAATAAATTCAAGGCTGTTCCGAATGTTTACTAGCAAAGTTTTCCGATGCAAAGAAGCCAGGAATATTACACCCACCGAAAATTTCAGACAGATCAATGATTAAGTTGCATATAGATCACCGTGGACCCTTTCCTAAAAGTACTACAGGAAAGATGTATATATTAGTCGTTGTTGATGCTTTTTCAAGATTCGTGAAACTTTATGCACAAAGAAGTACACAGTCAGAGAAAACAATCACAAAAATTGAACTTTTCATGAACGGTTACGGTGCACCCAGAGTCATTTTTAGCGACAGGGGAATTGCCTTCACGAGCAATGATTTCACTGAGTTTTGTCAACAGTATGATATTGAACACAAACTTATTAGTGTTACGATCTTCGTTCGGGTTTTAAAGCCGTCGTGGTTTGGAAATGTATCCTAACGTTTCGCCAGTACGAGTGGCTGACTTCTTCAGAGGTCTATTCATCCTGGTGGTTCACCGATGACTCGTGATTTCTAGTTCGTAAGCTGTATTCATGTTGACAAAGGTAGCCCGCCTTTCTAATTGGTTCGTTGTTATCAAACACTGTTTTTATATTGTTCCCTTAGCATGTTCAAGCCCACCAGGAAAATACAGCAAAGCCTGAGATCTGCGAAAGACAAAAGAGATCCACTCTCAGCTACGGGGGTATACCGTATACCATGCACCTGCGGAAAAGTTTATATCGGTTACAACCAAAAGATCCACTGGTACAAGGCTGAATGAACATCGGACAAACTGTACATTAGGTCAAATAGGATATCATACGATACTATTTGAAGATGTGAAACTACTTGTACCCGATCATGGATATCATAGTCGGCTTGTACGGAAAGCCGTACAACATACAGAAAACTAAAACAGAAAAGAGGAGGCGATAACGCTTAACCGGATTCAGAATCCCATACTGAAAGATGCTAAAGTGGCAGCAGTGCAACGCAATGTAATAGCTTACGAACTAGAAATCACGAGTCATCGGTGAACCACCAGGATGAATAGACCTCTGAAGAAGCCAGCCACTCGTGCTGGCGAAACGTTAAGATACAGTCCACAACGGCCTTCAAACCCGAACGAAGATCGTAACACTGAAAATCTTGGTCTCGAAAGCCACACAAACTTGTTACTGCACAATTTCCACAAATAGGTAAATGGTATGGCAGAAAGTATAATGAAATCGATTATATCCTGGATTATATCTTCAATTAATTTTGAAGACGTGAAATGGGCCAAACATTGAATTCAGTGGAAACGAAAATGAATAATGCTGTGAATAAAACAACAGACGTTACCCCTTGCGAATGTCCGTACGGATTTCAACCCAGATTTGAAGATTTGGTAGAGAAGGAAAGTAAACCGGATGATCATGAAGAAATGAGAAGAAAAGTTAAAGAAAACGTTAACAAAAGTCAACAGAAATATAAGATATATTTTGATAAAAAAAGCGGTTCATCGGAGTTAAGTTCGAACTGGGAGATATAGTAGTCCTTAGAAAACCAGACATTTCCAATCGTCAACCAATAAAAATTTATAGAAATATCGGGAACCATTTGTGGTAATAGAAATTTTACAAGGTGATACATACGAGTTTAACTACAGTAGCACTTGTATCACAAATGAAAATATATTGTAATCATGAAGAAGATAATGATTCATGAGAAGAAGATGAAGAAAACGAGTTTGTTATTGAGGAAGTTGGAAGAGATAGAGAAAACAAAATTTACCCATCGAGTGATGAAGATAGCGCTAGTGATATAGACTGGACTACTGATTACCAAGGAAGAGTGGAAGAAAATGGTATGACTGATGACAGACTCAAACGAAAAACAAGACAACCAAAGAAATCAGATGATTATGTATGAGGACAGACATACATTCAGGATGGCCGAATATTGTAATTTATTTGTTTTGGCTCACCATTAAATGTCTGGAAGAACGATTTAAACTTTGAGAGGGATGTCATAGATATTGTTTTCTTTTTGTAATTTAAGTATTGTGTTTATTCTTGTACTTTTCATATATCAAAAGTTAAATCAAACTTCGTCGAACATTTATACACACCCAGAACCAGAAAACGTAAATCCTAATCCCTATGAGATATAACAAAACAAATCACTACATATTCCTTCTACTTTTATAGGTCTACAAAAAAGTACGCGATGGCATAGTAAATGTATCTTTTGAGGATAGCATAATACTTACATTTATTTTAATTTTCAAATGGATCACAGATAACGTGACAATTTAAAAGTTATTCAAACGAATACCTACGATATCTATTATTTCATTTCAAAAAATTATAGTCTCTTGAGATAATAGTTGCCCTTTACGCCGTACATTTCAAATTAATATCTTGGGAGTTATCGTGAAATCGCGTTGTTTTGTCCGTTTTTATGAGTCTACTTTGAACTGTAATATATCAGTTTAATCGAAATAGGTGTCATTTGAATCAGTATACTTTTGCCAATGTAACACAAGTTGAATAATTCCGTCAGCATGAAAATATGTACCCTGGATTCGAAGAAGTCGACGGAGGCCGTTTTTGCTAAGTTCGATTGGCGAAGATTCTACTGGTGAAGACAATTATCGAAGTGATTGAAAAGATGATAGTCGTCTGTCGAGAGGTCCGAGGTTAATGGTGAGTGAGGCAGAATCTTGACGCTAAATTCATTTAATTTTCCGACGGTGATTTGCCAAATGGCTGTTTAATGTTTCGAGCTGTCACAGCCGTTTTTCCAATTGCAGCTCTTCCATTCAGTTTGAATCCGTAGAATAAAAACTTATTGAGATAGGTATGAACAAACAAAAACACATGATAATAAAACTTACAGATTGTTTTTGATCATTCCACCATATTCTATAATATTCCGGGTTGTTCTAGAATGTTGTGGAATGCTCTGGAATACTGTAGAATGTTCTGAATGTTCTGGAAATTTCTAGAGGGCTATTTGAGATTGAGATATATTGCTCAGACGTCTAAGGAATGCAATTTGACTCGCAACGTCAAGATACATATCATTTTCTTTCATTATTTCGGACTTCCATTGTCCAATAATATATAAAAAGATTTGAAAACTCTGAAAAAACCAATACAAATGAAAAATCAAAAACAATAGCTGAAAATAATAATTATTTTAAGCAGAAAACTCTGAAATGAAATAACAGTGAATTAAAATACAAGTGAAAAAAAATAGAACAATTTTTTTTGTTTAATTACAATGAAATAAAATACAAGTAAAAACAGAACAATTAAACAAAATAATTGTTCTATTTTTTTCACTTGTATTTTATTTCACTGTCATTTCATTACAGAGTTTTCTATTTAATATAATTATTATTTTCAGCCATTGTTTTCAATTTTTCATTCGTATTGGTTTTTTCAGAGATTTCAAATCTTTTTATATATTAATGGACAATGGAAGTCCATTAATGCATTCCTTAGACGTCTGAGCAATATCTCAATCTCAAATAGCCCTCTAGAAATTTCTAGAACATTCAGAACATTCTACAGTGTGTCAGAGCGTTTCACAATATTCTAGAACGACCCGGAATATTTTAGATTATGGTGGAATGATCAAAAACAATCTGTAAGTTTTAATGTCATGTGTTTTTGTAGGTTCATACCTATCTGAATAAGTTTTTATTTTACTGTCGTAGTGTATACTGATCGATAGAAAACTTTGTGCTGTATGTATTTTAATTTTTTGCATCTTTTCATCTTATCACTCACTATATGCTGTCGTTGAGCGATTTTCGGCCAATTTCTCTCTACGGATTCAAATTGAACGGAAGAGCTGCAAAAAACGGCCGTGATAGCTCGAAAATTTAAACAGCCATTTGGCATTCAAAAAAAATGCCTCATAAAAACATCGATATTCCTTACTAAACGAGGATTTACATTGTCTCACAAAATTGCACTTATTGATCAGTATCATTATCAGACAATTCTTCTACTAATTGCATTCTATACGAGTTAAATGTATGCTGTCTGGAAACATAAAACTATATTTTTTGACATATGGACCTGAAGCGACCTCCAGGAACTTTGATGAATATGGATTTTTTAGCATCACCAAAAAAAATATTTAATTGTCTATGTCGAATGGACATCTGACCCTAGACTTATCTTGTATATCCGAGATCACGAAATTTGTTTTCAATATCGTCAATTTCGATATTGTAGCACGGTTTAGATGAGTTTTTTTAACAAAATATTCTCCATGCATCTGACATCTATTTCCAACGATCAATAAAACTTCAATTTTGTCAGTTAGAGTATAATTTTTTACTTTGTTCTTGAATCGTAAAAAAATAATAAACTTAATCCTATTGTAACGGATCTGAAGCCGCCACTGGCCGACAGGCCAGCTGATTCATCGAACAAACACATGACCTCACCTCAAAAGAGTGCAGTCGGGAATCGCCGGTAAAATTCTAGTACCGAACCGACTACAGAATTCTAGAAAGGACCTTTACTGATATAAGCCCGTCTTCCTGGTCCAAGAGGTCAGTTCAGAAAGTGAATCGAGCGGCTAAACAAGAAATTCAAATAGTGGAAATAAATTAAGCGTTAGTTGCTAAGTGTTGTACCTAATGAATAAGTTAGTTTGTGAATGGTGAAATATTGTTGTAAATAAATTTGTTTAAGATAGTTCATTTTTTACACTATGAATTGTGTTCATCATGAATAATAAACAAGTTGTTCCTGATAATGCTAACTTGGTTAGCGAGAAGCGCGTCAAGAACCAGCGTTTCAGTTCTGCTGTGGGAACAGTTTTCAAAGCCAGTATGCATTTTCGTTTCGTTTGAAAAAAGTTGGGAGGGGGTAGACTTAACCCATAGCATATGGTAGATATATAATAAAAGTTTCTGAAGATTTCACCTGCAAGAATATGAACATATTCCTTGTTACCAACTTTCCATGTACTTGATCCTGTATCTTCCTCAGATCAATTAGAAACCGCTACCTCAATTAATGACATTTTTACAGAGGGTATATTACACTTCATTTCTGGTTCAAAACCTCCCATTTTGGACAAGTTTCTACGAATTTTCGTACATCCGTATAATATTCCCAATTACAAAACAACGTGCAAATGAATTATTTTAAGTTTTTATGCAAAACCTGTGCGTTCAACAAAAAAAAGTCAAGATACCAAATTTTCTCAAAAATTAAAGATGGTGTCAAAAAAAATGTATACAAAAATATCAAGGATCGTACCCAAGATATCCCAAAAAAAAACTTTTTTTAAATGGATCACTCTCTAGTCCAAAAATCAGGACCTTCAGGCAGAGCCGTAGCGAAAAGAAAAACCAGCGGGGGGAGGAAATCCAAATTTTCCCAACCCCACCAGCAAAATTTCCCAACTTATCCAAGTCGAAAAAATAGCGAAAAGTTGTGAATTTTGTAAAATTGTCACTTCAAAATTTTTGGACTGTTAAGGACTGTCCTCTTACTTGGGTGAAATTAAACTTTTTTGAAGTTTTCAAATAACTCAGAATTTCAAAGTATGGGATCTCCAAGTTATACATGTTGGGAAATCCCAACCTCCTCCTGGTTCTTTCCCTTTTCTTATTACCTCTCCCTTTCTTTTCTCTCATTTTTATTTTCTTTATTTTAATTCATTTTTTTACTATTATTTTTTTCTATCTTCACGGCCCTAAATTTCCCAACTTTTTTCCAAGTCGAAGAAGCAAGAGGGGAGGCTCCCTCCCCATCCCCACCCATAGCGACGGCCCTGCCTTCAGGACATGTGTTTGTATAAATTTTGATTTTCATGAAGACCTCCAAAATAACCTTATTGAGAAACAAACACCCCTGTTATAATTCATGAATTCTATCTCAAAAAGTGGAAAGTAACGATTATCCTGGATTTTCAATTAAAAAAATAGGGAAAGTTTTTTTAATGCAAGATTGTTATTTGTCAATATTAGAATAGATTCTTTTCTGACCCATTTTCCTTGTAGCATAACAATTCTGAATTTTAGAGTTTGTTGAATATCCAGCTAGAGGTCACACCGCTGCCCTCTGTCGTCTTGATTGCATATCGTGCCATCAATTTATTCGTTGTTTGTTTGAGCCCTCATTTGGTAGATGGCGTAAAAGCTCAATAATTCCCTTTTTTTTTGTTTATTGGAGAAAGTTCTCAAAGTTGCCTTTGAAAAAAGGCTAATTTTAGTTCATTACTCGTGTTTACGAATGGTCACCGATTTTTTTCCAGAACCTTTGCGAAATTGAAATTGAGATTTCATTTTAAATTCTTTACCTGGTATAGGTGGGTAAATTATTATGAAAGTAACATTTATTGTTCATTAGTTTGTATATTTTTTAAGAAATTTCGATGTCGTTAAAGAATTTTTGTCAAACAACCTAGGAATAAAACCATTTTTTGAAACTACCGCTTGGCGTACGAACTTTTTCATTTCTACTCCTGTTCTCCTTTCAGCGTTACGTTAAGTCAGTTGTCAGTTTCTGCACAGTATTAGTATTGGCTCAAACCAGTAGTGTCACTCTTGTCGGAACCTTTGATGTTTGTGTCCTCACAGTTTCATTTTTTTAGGACTACTGTCTATCCATAATTTTCTACCGCGAGCGGATTGTCTGTCAGCTTTTGACATTTTATACACTGCTCAACAAGTGAATAATAGATATAAACTTCTCGACAGTGAAACAAATTTCATGGAAAATTAAATGGTTGTTTTATAGTAATGTGGAATATTAGAAAACGCTTTGAATTTTCCATTCCAATTGTTCCAGGTGTTTAGGAAAGAAGAAAATATTTATAAATGTTGCCAAAACCGGTAAATTACATGAAAAATTTTGGACATGCAAGCGTCGCCGAATATCGAGGCAATTCACGGCGCATCCAAAAACATCCTATACCGTGATTCGATCATGCGCTCTGTGATTTATTACCAAAAAGTGGGGATAGTGATTTTAGTGGGTCTTCATAATCTTTCTACTGTACTACTGTACTGTGGTATCTGCTTAGTTTCGATCGTTATAGTTTTATGAAATGCTGAAAACTTTTTATCAAATACGTTGTAGGGTTGTACAACCTGAAACAGGAAAATTATTACTTGGATGTCGATTTTAATACTTTCCAGAGTTTAAAATGTGTGCCATGAAAATTGTTCTTTCTTTTAGAGATTTTGCTGTCATGTTTTCAGATCCTGAATGTGCTGCAAATTCAAAAACACTTTGGAAAGGACAATTTGAAAAATGAACCCTCGAACGGACTCCTAACATCAGACTCCTTAATGTTAACAATCTCATCAAAAAATATATGAACCTTCGCAAAAAAATCTACCTATCAAGATGTTCAAGCTTGTTATGCTTTTCTATTTTTATTTCACTGTAATTTCATTACAGAGTTTTCTACTTAATATAATTATTATTTTCTGCCATTGTTTTTAATTTTTCATTTGTATTGGTTTTTTCAGAGATTTCAAAACTTTTCATATATTAATGGACAATGGAAGTCCGAACTAATGAAAGAAACGGCGATATGTATCTTGACGTTGCCAGTCAAAATGCATTCCTTAGACGTCTGAGCAATATCTCAATCTCAAATAGCCCTCTAGAAATTTCTAGAACATTCAGAACATTATACAGTGTTCCAGAGCATTCTAGAACAACCCGGAATATTATAGATTATGGTGGAATGATCGAAAACCTTCGCAAAAAATCTGCCTATCAAGATGTTCAAGCTTGTTATGCTTTTCTATCTTCGAAGAAATCACTGAATCAGAGAAAGTAGGTTATTTCGTTCTATAAAATCCGTATGTATTTCTTCATATTCTATATCCCTTAGTAAAGTATTGAATGAATTTCTAGTCATTCGAAACAGGGAGTAGAAGTATCTCACTAACCATTCTTCAGCATAACATGGTATTCTGAAATGTTGTTCGCAATAAGTCAGAATTATTGCAGTAATGTTCGGTTAGGTTAGGTTACGTTAGGAATCACACGTTAAAAGGTAAGACCTCGTTAGTCCTCAGCTCGCAAAAGTTTCTCAACTTCTGAGAGTTGTCGTTCGTATGGGGGCGACAGCTGATTAACGGAAAAACAGATTTTAAACAGATTTTTTTAAATGTCTATATAAGTATTATCCTTTATTAGACCTCGGAACACTTTGATAATTCCATTGGTTTTTCATTTTGTTGATTGACTAGATGAAATAGAATAGTTACTAGTTGCTTGGTCCATATTTTGAATAGAAAAACTAATTCCGGTTCACTGGTGTTGAAATGCAAAAATCCGTTTTCAATATAATATCGTGAGAGAAAATTTATTTGAATCGAAACATATTTAATTGACGTCTACAGCGCATGCAACATTTTTTCTTCATAATGGTGTATGTATGAAATTAACAATTTTTATCCTTATTGTTAAAGTAAATGATTGGTATAAATCAACCATTTCAAAATGTCTAGAATTCACGTCATGAACAAAACAATAAATAATATTTTAATAAGATTACTTCTATCAGATGACAAAACATTTATTTTCAGTAGTAACTTGTTGATTTTACCGCAAAAAGACAGTAAAAAATATAAATATAAAACCTATGCATCTTCTGATGAGGAACAATCTTCATTTATTTCCACTGTTACACTGCCAGTTACATTTTTTTCCTTCTCTTCTTGGACTCTCAGTTCGTTTAATTGTGAGTCAATTTTATCTAAACTTAGTTTCAACATACAATCATTTAATCTTGCGATATTTTCATTGATATTGTTTTTTTCGTTTGCTCTTTCATCTGATGAAAACTTTTCTAATTCGGTATCGATATCATTGATTCTACTTTCAGATTCGTTAGTGAAAAGATATGCATTCGTGAGCGACTCTTCATCTCCTGAAATATATTCATGTATTTCGTTAATATTCTCCTCCTCATTATCATCATCTTGTGTAGAGAGAATATTTTCAAGTTTGATCTTTTCTTCATCTGTCAAAGAATAATTTGCCAAGAATCCTTCCTTTGCCAGTTCTATATTTCTCTTTATGAATGTACCAACAGGTTGCGTTTTCGAGTTTCTGGGCTTGTCATTGTCTTGTTCGTCGTCAACACCGTCTTCTGAAAATTCAAAATTACACAGTTCCAAGAACATATGTGAATCTCTTTCGGGAAGTGTATCATTGTTATAAATCTCATTACACATCTCAAGTTGAGTTTGAAGTCTCTCAGATTTTTGGACTTTGTACAAACTTACGATATTCTTTATTTCGTCATCCAGTTTTTTGATAGCGTTCATCTTTTTTGCAACTTCAGGGGTATCTTTCAGGTTCTTGAACAAATTTTCCTCACCGACGTTTGATGTTTTATCAAAGCTTTGATTACACAACGCAGGCGTGTTTCTGAGTGATCTCACTTTTCCTATCATTTCTTTATAAAATCCATCGAATTGTTTCATGAAGTTATCTGAGGTTTGGTCTTCTGTTATCATGGAATATTTACTTCTTTGAGTGCAGTTTGTCAAAAAATGTTCATCTTCTTGGTCGAAGTCTAAGTTTCTGCTAGAAGATGGACAACTGATATCCAAAGACTTCAAGTAAGAAGTCAAATTGGGTGGGTGAAGCTCTTTAGAATGTTCTTCAAAGTCATCATCACTCACAAATTCCGTCTCTGATACGTCCTCGGAATTATTTTCCTCGAAGCAGGAATCGGAGACTGTTGTAATATTCATATTATCGATCACGATGTATGTAAATTTCAATAAAGTATATTCTCTTCAGATTATTGAATATCAGACTCACATGTCAGTTGGTTTGACAGCCAATCGCTCAATATAGTTTCAGATCTATGTTTTCACTAAAATTGCAGTAAACCATTCGTTTTCAGTTGTATAATCAATATATTGTTTCTTAGGAAACCATAAACTAAGCAATGTGGATAACTAGAGAATAACAATTAGTAAAATCATTATTGGAACTAAATAATTTACCTAGTCTATTTCGAAAATTTATCAATATACCACAAAGAGATATTCGTTTGTTTATATTCTCGGCGAATTTCAAATATATAACAAATGAAAATATAACAATACTTTTTTCTCCACATCGAAATTACATGCAGTATTGAAATATAAAAATAAATATTGGAGATTACATAAGCCATAAATTATCTATACAAAAAAAAAATTATATACACAAATAAATATAATTCATTATAACATTAAAATTAACAGTTCAAAAATAACTTTTCAAAACGCTCAAAGGTGGGAACTCGTTTCCTCCTTTTCATAAAAGAGGATGTATGCATCTCCACTCACAAGCAAAAATATATCCATTTCTTTTGCAAAACATTTAAAGAATGAAATGTAGACTATCATATTCGATAGTTTACATGATACACATACAGGGTATTATCGAAGAGTTTAGTTTAGGTTCATATATCCATCAACAAATACTCAACTGAGTATATAATGGTAACCATATACGATAGATTCCCACATAGCTAGTTGAAATACACTTGTTTCCTGCCAAATAATTTGTGTTTCAACCTAGCACCACTGACGAAACAGCGCTGTCTGGGAAAATCCACTGGAAGTAACTACTTTTCATTGTGGATATTGAAAATACATGAAAATTACTTTTCAAATTTATTAATCAAGTACTCATAATAAAATTGAAAAATATTTACATAGAAGCGCTTCAGAAAGTAGTACATGGAAAAGTATGGAAATAATTCTTCAATTACAAGAAAACCTTGTAATTGCAGATAAAATTATTCAAAACGAACAGGACAAATTCGATATTTTTAACCCTAGAGTAGCTTGGTTTCAATCAAGTGAACAGAGAAAAAGGCATATTATTATCATTTTAATATTATACACAGAACCATAAACTTGCAGAAAATTGCGAGTTCTGTGGAAACATATCAGGCAATACTGCAGATGCTGATTATAGCTGTTTGCTAAACCACAGAATTCCAATATTCTGTATTCTGTCACATCATATGTAACAATTGTTACATGATACTTTCCTGTAAGATCATCAGTACTGGCGCCGAAGCAATATCCCTGCGATACTTGAAGCATACCACTCACTTTCCCAGAAATTAAATGACATTCTACTTCTCCCAACTCTTCCTTGTTTTATGATTGGTATGAACACTTTTGCCTCACCATTGCCCTTCAACGAATTTGACAGATCGAAGCAAAACAAAGCAGAATTCGCTCGATTAGCTGATTTAAATTTTCGAAATTACACTCACTTCTATACGGACGGATCCAAGGATACCTTTGGCCGTGTAGGCTATGGAATTTTCTCGCTAGCTATTGCCGAAGTCAGTGCTAGTCTTCCCTCCTACTTATCCATATGTGCTCCGGAAATATGGGCCATTAAGGAAACACTACGCCTTATTCTTGACCAGAGATTTCGACGTGTTGTGATGTTTAGTGATTCCAAAAGTGCATTACTTAAAATAACACGAACTGTAATTTCGGTTCACAGTGACCTCTTATCACTACAAACCAAACGATATGTCTTACAAGCGATTCACAGTGGCATTGCTATTGCCCTCGTGTGGATACCGAGTCATTGTTACATTCCTAGCAACGATACAGCTAACCGTCTTGCGTCGATGGGACGGTGTATTGAGCCTACAAACCGCCCTCAAGCCGATTTTCGTGAATTTCTTCCCGAGATAAAATCGAATTTATGGATCAGCTGGTCAACAGAGTACTCCCGACTAGGACAACATAAAGGCGTTATATATCACTCATCAATACCAGCTCCGTTGAAAAAGCCTTGGTTCAATACTTTCACGGCATGTCCACGGAATATTATCACAACTATAACTAGAATGCGCAGTACTCATTGCTTAACTATGGCAAACCTCCACAAAATTTGAATAAAGGAGCATGACAGGTGTGAGTGTGGGGAAACACAGGATTTGTGGCACATTTTCTTCATGTGTACATATAACCAAGCCAATATTCGTTCATTACATATCTCCATCCATAGGATGAACAAGCAACAAGGCCCGCTGTCGTTACATGATATTTTATTTGAACATTTGAATATTCATAACTTAAAGGCATTACATTTCTTCCTTACCTCCTCCCACCTCAAGCTGTAACGGATGGATTTGCACTGACATTGTAGACCATTGACGATAGTTGTGCTTACCTACTGAATAGACTCTGTCCTTACATTGCGAACAAACCTATGTGCTTTCTAGTGCGATGTCTTCGTAGTGCATGGACAACCATTGTTTTTGCCTGGATTATTTTTAGCTTGCCGTGCTTGGCAAGTTCTTGGATAGTAATTTCAACCCAATTATGGATGGGCCCGCCCTAGGTCCACTTAAGTGTGGCCACATTTGGATTTAACAATAACGTTCGTTACGAACTGGCCGGATAGCCCTAGTTCCTGATGCCATTGAATTGAAAAGAAGAAGAAGAATTGTTAACTATGCTGTGATTCTGTGTCTAAATTAAAATTTTAGTAGTCGCCATTTTAACACATCAGTTCGAGTTTACAACGTTTGAGTAATTTTTTGCTAGTATTTCATTGATATTATTGTAAGATGAATTCGTTAATGGGTTATGGAAGTGATGATGATCCAGATGACTCTCCTGATACCAGACAAGTGGTGAGTTTTTCTGAAGTCACAGATGGTGGTATTTATATTGATTTTGTGTAAACAACTTCCAAAATATCTCAAATATGCATTTTTGCAGTAAAAAATATTTACAATATGCATGAAAATAAAATAAAATCAACTAATATTAACTTTTAACCAGTTGAAGGAGAAAAGTGAATCTTTGATATTTTGTCACCTCTTAGGAGCACCACATAATGGTCCAAATTGTTTGGGCTTAGAAGTCAAGTCAAAAACCGTACAATTACCTTGAGGAAGGGTGTTTTATTATTAGTTAGTTGAGCATATATATGTACTAGGTATACGTTCATTACTCTAAAAAATGTAAGGAGAAACTCTTCGATCGCATTGAATAGTAAATTGAATCATTCATTCTTTATTCGCATATCGAAATAAATGCAATCAGTAACTTCACTTATCTCCTCATAGAACTAAAAATAGTTGAATGTGGAAATACTTTTGATCAACTTGTCGAGGATATCATTGCTGTCGACATGTACAAAAATAATTGAATTGAATCACACTAATTTTATTATTGTCAGAAGATAGTTGCTAATGATTTGTGATTTCTGTGAATTATAACAGGCAGAACTACTGGTATGTAAAACTGGTGAGTTTAGACGTTTACGATCTAGTTCTGAAATTTCAAAAACTTACTTGTGGGAGAGCCAAGAGCCAATTGAACTATTGAATTGTTATAATTATATAATTGTTCACTTCCAGTGGAAACATTGATTGATTGTCAATATTGACCTTGTATCAAATGCATCAAAAATAAATTTAGCATCAGTGCCTCTCATTTGATGTATCACATAAAGAAATGTTTCATTTTAAATTTCTAAGTTGAAGTGTTTGGAAGTTATAGCAAAATTATATTTCTACATACTTTAAAAGTAAAGCTGAAGCTTTTTTTCATAGTATATAGCAAGGGTTGACGTATATATCATTGTCCTTGTCTCAGTCTTTGCGTTCCTTTTAGTATCTATCGTTATCTTAAGGAATTTTAAGACTAGTTAATTTAATGACAGACAAGGGTTAACTCCCATAAATATCAGATTTTTATTTTATCGGTAGTAAGATTCAAGTTTTAAATCATAAGAATTCATGTTTGCTAACATTCATTACGACTAAAAACTCACAAGACATGTATGAATGTTCAAATATCAATGATCTGATTTCTTATGACTACTGATAACCTATTTATGCCTGAACCCACACTTTAAAATTTGAGTTTAAATTATTTTTTACATGAATGAGTATAATTAGTTGTCTTCTCGAGAATGAATTGATTGTATTTCTCAAGATGACTAGATTTTTACATTGTGTCACTTTTGCATGAGTTTAATGTATATTATAGACCTCAATTTCATTTCAAAATATTTTCGGTTTTTAAAAATTGTATCGCATACAGCTGAATCAATTGTTACTGATAAGAAATAAAAATACCATATTTATTTTGAATGGAGAGAATAACAATGAAAACCAATGGGTTTATTGAAATTTACTGTTGATAATTTTCTTTTTTATACATCATAAATTTTCTTCATGAGTGACAACATCAAATTGTAGGAGTTGATTAAAAAAAAAATATATTATATTTTTGCATTTTCGATAAACTAATATATTATTTGCCAAAAGTCAGTTCGCTGATCAACAATTCTTGACAGGACACCTACTCCAGTTCAAGAACTTATCGGAAACCTGGGGGAAACTCCCATGCAGATGACACTAACTATGATGAAGTTCAAATGAGCCTTAGTGAGGTAATGATAAATAATTGTTCTCATTGTATTTTTTTCGAAAATTTTTCGCAATAGAGATCATTTAATATCGAAAAGTACTTGTTCAAGCTGGAAATATGCTGAAACATACTACTGATTTTAGTTTCATTTCACTTTCGCTACCTTTATCTAGAAATTTATTTTCAGCATATTTTTAGATTGAAGTTACAGTTTGGGTTTTATTTTTTTCATTTCATAACAAAGTATGAGTAATTCAGATTTAATTTCAGAGCAGCATTGTAAAGATAGGCTGCATAAGATTGTTGAACTGAGTAATTATATAAAGATATTGAGTAGTGTGGTTTAAAGATTTTTTTTATAATAGTAATGATTACCGATCAGAATCATCTCCTATTTTTTAATAAAGCCTAATAAAATACAATTATAATTGCAAAACCTGGATTTACATAATTTTTTTATATTTTTTATATTTATTCAGCTTTAACATCACTTTAAAACATAACTATAAGAATCAATCTGATAATTTTTCTGCTAGAGAGAGGTATCTGTGGAATATATCCAAATTCTTAGTGTTTATCCTTATATAATTCATTAAGTTTTTGAGAAGTTATAAAAGAAAGAGTAAAACCCAACCAAATACAAATATACATTTATGATTTGACAAAAAATGTAACTCCACATTATTTTATACATAAGAACGTTTGATATTAACTCACTCTGTTAATATATTATAAAGACCTTGTAACGAGAGCCTCGACACAGAAAAAGCCAATAGCGATCAACCTCTACAGTATTTTGGTGAGTATCAAATTAAGGACGGTGACAGTAACTTTTCCCTATCAAAGTTTTCAGGTAAAATAACACATCATTGCATTGGAACATACATTTCTTATGTTTTTATTCTGATCTGTTAATATATGTTTCAAGAGTTTAGGCACATTTTTTAAAATTTATCCAACTTAATGGAGTAAAACTTTATTAGTTTGACAGTTTCAATTACGTATTCAATTATTAGATTAGCAAAAACTAATTAACAAAGTAATAGTGTGTGTCTACGAAGTTTTACTTACCAGATATTGGTTTCATTTAGTGTTATTTATGTTATTTTACGAAATGGACTATAGTTTGAAAATTATTATCATAAGTTGATTAGCAGAATGAGAATTCTATTATAGATTTTTATACATTATTTTTGAAAATTCATTTTAGATTTTTATATTGCCTTTTTTTGGAAATACATCACATCTCTAATTTATTTTTATCTATTCAGTTTGTCACTAGGAGTTTTATGGTAAATATTTTCCAAGTTTAATATCCAGAACTTTCTTTTCTCCAAAATTTAATAAAAATCATTTTCTTTTTAATATATTACACTCAATAATTTGCAAGTAATTTAAATTCTCGTCAAAGAACATATATCCCATGGAATCAAAGAACTTTGAACTCTGTTTAGTTGAACATTCATAGGTTCATTTTGAAGTAACACAATGTTACAAAAAAACAACGATCAGCTAACCACACAACTACAGAATTACAGCAACTGACGTATTTATGTGGTAAAGTCACATCAGCAGTTGACGTTAATTATCGGTCATCTATGGCCGTCGCCGCAACTTTACACTAACATATAATCGACGTCATATCATCAGGTTTCCATAAAAACTTCATAAAGAATTTTTACGAAAAAATTTGCTTGTTTTTCTGGCTTCACAGGACATACAGTTACGATTCCTTCAGAGGATCAAAGAACAGTTAACACTGAACGGTATACATTCGCCAGAAGTCTCTGCTAAAATTAGAAAAAAGGAACCTAGAACCATCACTTTTCATCATGGCGCCAGCTCCCATACAGCACATCAAACAGTTGATTATTTGAAGGACAAAACATTAGAAGTTATGACTCACTATCCATATTTTTCTGATTATTCGCATAACGATTTTTCTTTCTTTGTTCCCCTATGTCGATATTGAAAAATGCCGACACAGCGATTTTCGTAATATCGGGGGCCTTCCAAAACGATGTTTTTGAGTATGAACTTTAGAGCGGAAAAACTGTTCCTAGAATTGTGTATCAAATTTTAAAGGTGAATACTAAACGGTAGTTTAGTCAAAAAAAATTTACTCCTCTTTGTAAAACTTTTTTACAAAAACTTTTCTCATGCATCAGAATGGCACCACTTTTATCGATGCACGTTTCGACAACCAATTATAAGTACAAACTGTTAAACTTATGCCACATTTTGCTATTTTTGCATTTTTTCAAGTCTAGCAAGTCGGTATGACCAGTCATTTCTGCCATAATAATTGCCAAATGACCAATAAAATAGTTTGCAACTCTCTCAATTATACAGTCCAATTTAAGTGTGGTTAAGTCTCACTAATTCATTGAGAAAAATAAGTGTATAAGGTTGCATTTTAGAGAAATTTTAGATTTGTCTTTATTATTTCCGAGTGTTTCTTTATCGAAATGAGGGATCTTTTTGGGATCAATGAACTTTGTATTGACTCTAGAAACAGTTCCTCGAATTTAAAGGTTACAAATTAAATTGGATGCAATGAGGCTATACCATACTTAAATGTCCTGCATTTTTTTGAAGGTGGTTGACAATTTTTCCTGGTGCATTTCATTAGTTCGGACTTCCATTGTCTAATATGATATAAATTGATTTTAAATCTCTGAAAGAATCTGTAAAAAATATTGGCTGAAAAAAAAACAATTATATTAAGCAAAAAAACTAAAATTACAATAAAATAAAATACAAGCAACAACCAAAAAATTGGACTAGATAAAAATTAAAAAATTATTAACAAGAAATGAAAATTAAAAGATTCCAAACCAAGTTACCTCACGACGTTTCGATTGTTAGTATCCACAATCGTCTTCGGGTGATAACTGGACTTATTCCTCCGAGGTCCGACTATTTATATGTCATTCGAGTGCTTTCACCTATCCCCTATTCCCTCTCTCCGTTTCATCGGCTTTAGCGGAAGCTGACCGTTTGGCGGGAGTTGGTCGTGTTCCGCGCTTGATTAGATGTTTCCATATTTTGCATATCTCTACGTTAGCTTGGCTAAATGCGTTGTTGGACAACATATATGCGGCTTCTTTGGATTTTTTCCTAAACCAGTGTTCTTCCTTGTGGATGATTTCAACTTGAGCCCCCTTGATGCTATGTTGATGAGTCCAAACATGCTCTGCTATTCCTGATTTGTTGGTTTCTCCTAGCTGTGTGTGTTTCTTGTGCTTGGCAATTCGAACATTCAATGGCCTCCTATTTTCACCGATGTCTGATTCTCCGCACTTGCAGGGTATCCGGTAAATGAAATTCTTGGAATTGCAGTCCTCGTTTGGTGGCCTGGATTTCGTGGAGCGAGATTGCTACGGATAGTGTTCCCAGATCTGAAGCAGGTTCTGATGTTATACTTGGATCGAATCCTTCGTATCCTTTCTGATACATCAGAGGATTTTCGGAAAGGATAAGAAGGATTGGGAACACTATTCCTAGCAGCCTCACGAAAACCAGGCCATCAAACGCGGACTGCGATTCCAAGAATTGCATTTACCGGATACCCTGCGAGTGCGGAGAATCATACATCGGTGAAACTAAGAGGTCATTAAAAGTTCGCATTGCCGAACACAAGAAACAGCGAGCAGAAACCAGTAAATCAGGAATAGCAGAGCATGTTTGGACTCATTAACATAACATCAAGTGGGCTCAAGCTGAAATCATCCACAAGGAAGAACACTGGTTGAGGAGAAAATTCAAAGAAGCCGCATATATGTTTTCCAACAACGCATTTAGCGTAGAGATACGCAACATATAAAAACTTCTAATCAAGCGGAACACGACCAACTCCCGCTAAACGGTCAGCTTCCGCTAAAACCGATGCAGTGGAGAGAGGGAAGAGGGGATAGGTGAAAGCACTCGAATGACATATAAATAGTCAGATCTCGGAGGAATAAGTCCAGTTATCACCCGAAGACGATTGTGGATACTAACAATCGAAACGTCCTGAAGTAACTTGGTTTGAAATCTTTTTAATTATCAATTTTCATTCCTTGTTAATAATTTTTTAATTTTCATCTCGTGTTAATAACTCAATTTTTTTATTTTTTGGTTGTTGCTTGTATTTTATTTCATTGCAATTTCAGTTTTTTTCTTAATATGATTTTTTTTTTCATCTAATCTTTTTTAATTTTTTACAAATTCTTTCAGGGATTTAAAATCAATTTATATCATATTAGACAATGGAAGTCCGAACTAATGAAATTAAATGTCCTAGTTATAAGAAATACCTACAAGGACAGTGCTTTCTCATCTATGGGTTTATTATGTTTTCCTTAAGTAAAAAAACATTGAAATATTTAAAAAAATGTTATGAGGGACTGGAAGTAATGATTATGTCATAGTCAAAAGGCAAAGTGAGAGTTGAAGAATCAATGTAGTTCATTTTCTAATGACGCCAACTTGGTTGGTAACATCCTTTTCAAGATGAGTAATTCTTGTTATTAGGAGAAGTATGTTATAGTATTGGATTCTTTATACACCAAAGGTTCCAGTTATACCTTTCAGATAATTTAGCACTGATAAAATAATATGAGAAGTGTAAGTTAGTGTATTTGTTCTGTAACTTCACTTGTGATTGAAAAGTTATTAATTGGAATTTTTGCTATTTCTTTCGGATTTTTATTGTATTTCCTGCAAAATCTCTAGATCATTATTGGATTAATATGTGCCACAACTGTGGTCTGGTTATAAGTAAGAAAGAATATTGATTCGCTCATTTTGTTGAGACCACAAATTCATGTTGCTTGCATATTACAGTATTGCATATACTTTTCGACTCAGGGTGTTCTTGGGTAGACTGTTCGTCATTTTTGGCAAGCAACTTAGATATGCATTCTTTATGGGTTTAACCACCATTATGGTGTCTGCCCTAAGCATTAATGCTACCTTCACATTTTTCTTTATTCTTTGTTTTCTGCTGGAGTTGTATTTCATTGTCTTAAAAGTGTTAGATATCCTAGAAGAAATAGTAGTGATGCAAACCTTTAATCTCCCGAAAATAGCCTGGGCTACTACTACTATTTTCCTCAAAATTGTTAATTCCAATCTTCTAATCTTGAAATTTACTAAATGCCGCTTATCTGAAGACGTATTATTGAATAAGCTCTAAATATCCGAGAAAGCAACTGAGTGCTACCTTGTTCTTGATGCTCCCTCAAGCGAGGAAGTGTGCAGTCAATTATGATCTGTGATCCATCTTTTTGTAGACCCTCACTGACTTTTCTACCGGTTAGTGGTGGTTGTGTTCTTGGATCTTCTTGGGTTTTCATCTTTTTTTTATTAAGGAGTTTATACTCTCTCTGTGTCTCTTTTTAACACTTTCCTCGGATTATCCTTTTGAGCATCATTCTATGACATTTTCTATTTGGAGGTTTTTCAATGACATTTCCATAGTAAAAATCGACCAGTAAGTCCACTCCCACTACTTTCATTCATAAATTCACAAAGTTGTCGGTGACCTCGAAACGAAGTGCAGAGTCAATTTCTTTCTTTTACCATAGGCGTGCGCTCATATAAAAACGAAATTTGAAGATATAGACGATTTTGTGGTAAGTTACTTATAACCAACTACAGAAACTAAAAACAATAAACAACAGCGAATAAACTAAACACAATATCAATTTCTGATCGTTTATTATAACTAATCCGATGCCCGTGGTACCGTCGAATCCTTCGAAACTACAGCACTGAACGCGTTGGATGAGAATCTCATCCGAAGAGCGGTTGAAGATCCCCGGCAACTCGGGCGGATCACGTGGTAAGAGAGCCTACTGGTTGTATTATTCTACTGTGACATTTCTCTCAGCAATTTTTTTATCGGTTTGTGGCTTTGATTATCCTGGGACACTTGCGCTCCCAGTATAGTCGTGTTTTATGAAACAGAGGAATCGCTCGTAGAATTATCTTTCTTGTTTTTCAAAAAAATAATGGTGTCGAAAATTAATGTACACAGAAACCTATATTCACGTTCAACTCGAAAGCAAAGAGAATGCTGAATGAATTTTATGCAGTACGAAAGATCCACTTCTCCAAAAACTTAACTCTATTTCAGTATATTGTAGACATTTCAATAAATATAAAATGTTGCACAGCAAATTTATTTATTTTTTGGTATCAAGTTTTTACCTTTAATGTTACGTAATCATCATTTAATGTAAAACAGAGAATAAAGGTTTGCTTTCTTTCTGGATATCCCGAATTTGCGTCAAATTTTCGATTAACATATCAATATTTTTTTTATGTAAACAATATAATATCAGTTATTCTAAAAATGCATAAAAAAATAATAAAATCGAGATGGTTTAATAAAGTTTCCCTCAATGTAAAACCTTGTTGATATTCAAGAAACTCATTATTCTCCTGTTCAATAGATGTGTTGGTAAATCCACCAATAGGTAAGAGAGACTTTTTCCTCCAGGATTCTGATTGTGAATCGAAGCACCAGCGGAAATCGAGTAGGGAGAAGGACAGTATTCGTCGTTGCAGTCCCAAATTCAGAGATGAAGATGATCATAGAAGAGATAGGAGAGATGACAGAAGAGATGATAGGAAAGACAATGGAGACAGACACAGAGACAGGGACAGGAGTGAAGAAAGAACCAGGTAAATTTGTTGAGTGATATTATTTAGATCATTTCTGTACTAAGAGGGTTTAGTTTGTCAGAGAGTATAATTTTTGCAAAATTAGTGAAATTAATAAGATGAATAAATATTTCTGTCATGCTGTGTACATACTAAACAACAAAGCATTCAGTCCGGCTAATGCGGAGATCCTTGAAGTATGGAAACCTTTAATGAAACATGAAGCCAGTCTTTAGTGTACCAAACCAGAAAAGAGAGATGAACTTGTTTGTACTTTATCTATAGTCCTGAAATATCAGTGGCAGTCTGAACCTCTATCATTCAACAAGAAATATTGTTATAAATCCTTTATTTAGCAATGAAACTGCTAATACAATACATCTATAATCAAATATGACACCACAATGTGTTAGTCAACTAAACTCAGGAATAAAATTTCAAAGTATGAGTACTACAATAAATATATAACATCTACTTAACCATATTCAAACAAGGATTTGTACTTATAATGGCAACACTGAAAATTTGACGGCAGTAGTCTTAATGTATTGACACTGGTGTAGTAATGTCATGAATTATCGTTTAAATTATTCACACATCTAGTATATTTAGAGTAAATTACTTATGTTCACCCAAAATCAATAAAATTCGACATGAAACACATACTTTTATATTGCATCCTTTTCTTCAACAAGTAAAATAGAAAGACGAAATAGTTAACGTTTGCATTTAATCCAAGATAGCCTTTTTTTAAATGATAGATCGTACTCACTGCTTTGAAGAGAAATAGCTGTATAAACGTAAGTCCTCAGTAATTTCTTAGACTTTAGACCAATTGATAATTTCACAATAAATAAATGTCCTGACAAATTTATGAAATTGACCTAAAATCGTAAAAGTAATTTTCAAAAATAAAAGCAAATTTTTATAAAAGGTTAGGTTGGTCAGGATAAAACCCAAGTTGCTTGTTTTCGGTAGTTTGTCGACTCATATCGCATGCACGAATCTTTGACAAGTGCACTATTTTGTCAACCCAATGGGAATATAAACAATTTTCTAATTGTAGGCATAACAGAGACGACGAAAAGCCCAACTATAGAGATGATAGAGAAGAAGATAGAGAAAAGAGTAGCAGAGATGATGATAGAGCAAGAGATCGAGGAGACAGATTAAGGGAAAGAGATGATAATAAAGTGAAAGATCGAAGAGATGACAGAAGAGCGAAATCCAGAGAGAGGTCAGTATAAATTCATTATTTTATTTGAAATCACTCAAATATACTTATAGTGTTGATTGTTTACTTTACAAATAATGCATTCAAAATTTTTTTGTTCATCTTGTTAATCAATAATCAAGGTACATCATTCTAGTTATTGGAGTTCAATATTTAATATCAATATTCAATGTCTCAACGATTATTTCATAAAATCTTCAATTAAACTGATGCTGATTTGAACGAACACTTATACCTTCTTTGTCACTGTTATATGAGAAGAAACGGTTAAATCTGGTGATCTAATTATACATTGTATGTCAGTTCAAGTTTTCATTAGAAGTTGAGGGTAAGAAAGTGAATATCAATACATTGAGTTTCTTTGGATCACTTACTAATTTATAGGATACTAGTTGAAGCGCCCCGTATTAGTCAGTTTTGTTATGAGGATATTTTGTATATTTCTTGATTTTTTTTGTAATACTGATTGAAGCCTTTTGTTTTATATTAAAATGGAACACCCTATATGGGATTGTAAATACCTAGTGGTTCAATACTTTGTATGACACCCAAAAACAAATTTTCATTTATTTTCAACAGAATTTAATTAAAAACATTTGTTTCTCTTCTGGGAAGAATATTTTGAATGATTCGAGATTTTTATTGACCAGTAGTAACTTGACAGAGATACTGAGAAGTTGAAAACTATTGAATTAATCAACTTTTTGACATTATTTATGAACCACTCGATATGGATATCTTATATTTTTTTAATGTACTTTTCTGACTAAATCCTAATACAGAAAGCAATTATAAATATTAAAACTCCTAACTTTGGGATGTCACATTTTTACCTGGTTCTCTTTATTGTGAGTTTAAAAAGCTGACTATATAGACCACTAAAACCTTTATACGAAACATTTCAATAATAATTTCACTCCTCCACCTCGAACTTCTAATGGAAGTCCAATGTGATATGCATTGTATTAGATTAGTATTCTTTGAATTCATTTTTTTGTTCAGTTTTCATTCATATTATTATACCAATACTGAAGTCAAAATTCAAGTCATGGTTACTTCATAGATACAGTAGTAGGGATGATAGATACAGAAAAGACAGAGATAGGAGGCGGAGCAGGTCACCAAGAGATGGAAGGGATAGAGAGAGGCGACGTAGTAGGTCGCCTCGTAGAAATGAAAGGTCCAGATCAAGATCAAGAGATAGAAACTCGAACAGAGGTAAAGGAGGAGGATTTGCCAGGCGATTCGGCAGGGGATATAGCAGAACTGATGATACAGATAACACAGGTAATGATTTATTTGTTTTTTTAAATCAATTTCTTCAATCTTACATTGTTTGTGTTTAGCCCACGATTTAGATTTACCTTTTTACTACTTTTTATAGACCATTCAATAAAACTATGACTAAAACTAAAAAGAATCTCCTACTGAATGTATGAGAATTAAATCGTTCAGCTATAAAATTCTCAAAAAAAATTATAGATCTGAACAATACAATTCATCTTCATCCAAACCCCATTGATGCTCAAGAATAGTTGATAAAACGTTTCAATTTAGTTTCTATGAAAAAAAAATGAAAATATACACTCAACAAAAATTTGAATCTGATTCGATAACCACTTGCAAAATTCCGTTAAAACATTTTTCACAAATGTTATCTCTGATTCTAATATTGCTTTATTTGGAAAAAATACATAAACATAAAAATAAACAAACTTAAGAATAATTTCATCTGTAGGGAAGAGATATTAAACATCAACAAGACATGGTTACCGGCACTTCATAACACAAAGATTCTCACATTAATTGAAGACAGGTACCAACAATCAGGTACAAGAGCAGTCGGTCGTCCAACACCCAGACAAATGCACTAGTAGATATATTTTTATGAATTGTTCAATTAATAATGGTTTGCAGTATTCTTGGAACTTTGCCCCGCACACATATCGAACAGCTCACTTCTGTAAAACAAAAACAGCCTGCAGCATGCTTTTGCTGCAGACTCCCCAGAAGGCAATGCCATATCTCATATGTGCATCTATAAAGGCAAACTAAGCAGATCTTGCAAAGGTTCTACTCAGTTCTCTTGAAACTGACTTGATAACAAAACAGCCAGATGTGAGTTTTTCATTTAGCTTAATAATATGATCCTGAAATTTAAGTTTATTATCTATGTGAAGTCCTAAGAATTTAGAGGACAATTTTACTTCGAGAATGTTGTCATTCAAACTAAGCTGTGGGAGCTCACATTTGATGGTGAGAAGATGGGTTTTATTGAAGTTTAATGAAAACTTGTTTGAGTAGCACCAGCTTTTTATTATTTCCATATCTCAGTGGCATCTTGAGCTACTTTTGTAGGATCTCTTCCCTGCCACCTGCTTTGATTTCTCCCACGAAAGTTTTACAAATTGCTTTCTAAGCAAGAAGTATGATTCAAACCATCTAATGCTCATGTGCTCAAAACCATAAGTTTCCAATCTGCAACAATTTGTTTTGCACCTTTTCAGTGTTGTATACATAACTTTCATAATTGGGTGACCAAATGCAATTGCAATAATCTACTAAGGCAAAATGCAATATCTTTACACATTTGATATTCGAGAAGTCCTTGGATCTTATTCATATCAATGATTGTATTGAAGATGAAAGTCTATTTATTATGGGCCTTGCTTTTATTTGAATCATTCATTACAGAAATGAATGATATTATAACTAGCATTGTAGCATTGAATCCATCATTCATCATCTTGAGTGAATCAAGAACAACATTAGACATACAAAATTTTGAAATCAGCATAAATAACTATAAAGTAATTCGGTGTGAAGATAAAGTCACAAAAGTGGCACATCGGTGGTATCTACCATTCTCCAAGCTCAAATCATGGAACATTTTTAGATACATTAGAGGACATTCTGGAGACATACTTCATAGGAAAAAAATATCTGATTATTGGCGACTTCAATATGGACTATGAGGAAGATGATTACTTCTATACCAAAAAGGTCAAACATTTATTTAATATGTATGGAGGCATATTAAGACACGATGTACGCACCATAGCTCTACTCTTATAGATTATATTGTAACAAATATTGATTCTAATTGAGCAATTGTTCATGATAATCCAAAACTAACTGACCACTCTATCATATCTGTAAATTTCTGTAATGCAAATATGACGTTAGAGGAAACATTCAAGCAAATTAGAAAAATGAACGTACATACCTATCATAACATAATGATAAAAAATCCTCTTTTGTAAGATTTAGTTATGCACCAAAAGGGTATGATCACAGCTTACTTTTAAAAGCATCAAATGGTTTGTTAAAACAAGTAACATCAGTTAAATTCTTGGGACTTAACCTCTCAGAAGATTGTAAGTGGAATCATCACATTCATGAAATGTGCAAAAAAATATCACCAATGTGCTATTGCCTGTATCAACTTAATAAAATTGTGGACAAATCTGTATTACTTATGTTTTATCATGCACATGTTCACTCTTTAATCTCATATAGCATATCAGCTTGGGGTTTATCTAGTGAAGCGCAAAGGGTGTTTATTTTACAAAAGAGAGCTGTCAGAAATATTCAAAGAGTAAGTAGACGCACGAGCTGTAAAGAACTATTCAAAATCCTAAAAATTTTAACCTTACCTTGCATTTATATTTACCAGATACTGATGTTTGTGAAATCAGACAGACAATTGTTTGCTCCATTGAATAGAAACAAATACAGTACAAGAAATTCAACTTTATTGGAAATACCAATTCACAGACTGGCCAGGACCGAATCAAGTCCTTTTTATATGGTTATCAAATTATTTAATAAATTGTCACCTCATGTTAGAGAAATGTCGCTGAGAGAATTCAAACAGTATGTGAAACAACTTTTAATTGACAAAGCCTATTACTCTGTTGATGAGTATTTGAAAGATCCTATGTAATGTATAATTGGTTAATGCCTTCATGGGTTGATTAGAATGCCAACACAATTACCAAATGTGGCTCAGTTCATAATTATATTTAATTTTGATGTACCTACGGTTTCAATCATATAATCGACTGTTTCAATCAACGGGGTTTTCTATCTATGTATTTAGATTTTATTTTATTTTATCTATCATATTTATTTTTTATTTTTATTATTGACTTGTTCTATGTCATCATGTTATGATCGTTATGAACGAATAAATATTAATATTATTATTATTATTATTATTGAGCTATTGTCCTGTAACTGGAATTTGAATTCAGTTAAGGTTGATGTGATATTGGAGAATATAACAAAGAACTGTCTAGATATTGTTGATCAGGTAGCACCAGAACATACTGTTGAAATAAAATCAAATCAAGTCCCATACTATGATAGTGAATTGAAAATCAAAGCAAAGGAAAAATATTTAGCTTATAAGAAATTCAAACAAAGTACAAACTTAAGTAAACATATAAATTGAAAAAATTATAAGAGAGTGAGAAATGACTATGTGAATATGTTAAAGGTAAAGAAAGAGCGTTATTATGAACAGAAAACTGATGAAAATAAACATAATGCGAAAGAAATGTGGAAATATTTGAAATCACTTATAAATCCAATTGAAAGCTATGATTTTGAAAAGATAGTATTCAATGTCGATGATCAAATGAAAGTTTGTAGCACAGAAATTGATATTGCAAAAGCATTCAATGAATATTTTGTGAATAGCATAGGTGAAATTGTAAACAATATAAATTCTGAGTCAGACGAGTTCAAACAGTTTCGACATAGTAAATTTTAAATTAAATTCTTTTATGAGTCGTAAGGAGTGAGCGCGTCATACTGAAATCTAATTTAGAATTCTACGAGAAAATGATGGATTTTAGCAAAAAAAATTATGAGGAAAAAACTTTCCTATATACACAGAGAATCCCGCTGAGTTAATGAATATTTCATATTCGCGAAAAAAATATTTTGAAACGTTAATATGGAACTTTATGAAAAAAAATATTGACTCAGCAGGATTCTACATCCAAAAATAGACACATTTTGCTCGAAACATTTTTCCATATAATGTTTCATTTGGCCGGCATATTGAAATCGGAGTATTTTGAAATTTCTTATCGGAAGGTGCTGCACCACGACAGAATCCTAAACTTAAAATCGTATGAAATAGCGTTGGCAACATCACACTGGAATTTGTACGGTTTGTTTACTTTTGCCTCTTCAGCAGGGTCGTAGTTACTCTGTAGTGGAATGAGGTCGAAGGAATGAGAATTCTAACGCAGGTAGATCGATGGAATTAGGAATATTCGATCTTAAATAACTCATTAGCATATCAAGCAGTAGTCTAGTTCACATGTACTTTTTTTGTAACATTTTTCAGCCCTGTCCAAAAATTACGACCAAGGTGTCATTCGATTCGAATTTTTGCCTAAAAAGTTTAAGGAAAGGTCCGAAAACGCGCGGGTAAAAATTACAAAAGTTATAAACAATTAAGTGGAAAAAAAATGGGGCTTTAATTTTTTCTCAATATCTCGGAAAATTTTCAAAATTTTGGAAATTTGAAAATAGATTTGAAAAGATCAATGAATTTGCATAAAAAAAGTTCCGACTCTCGAAACTGTATCTCGATTATTTATAATTTTTACAGAGCCCTGAAAATAGAGCCAAAAGCGGGTAGTCTGGCTTCCGCGCGCCTTTCGTCACTCTGACATAAAAACAAAAAAATTATTTAAACATATTAAATGTAAATATTAAGGAATGAAAGAATTCATGTGATGTTGGGATAAATCAATAAACAATAATCCACAGTCAAAAATTTTTTATCCCAATTTTAACGTTAATTATAAATTTGTCAATTAATAACTTTTTCTGAATTGAAAGTTGATATAAAAATCCCTATAATTATTAAACTAACCTGGCATTTTTTTCCTTTGGTGAAGTTATCCTTAATGGGCAAAAAAATAGATTACCATTGCCAAAATGAAAAAATTGATATTTTCTATTTTTTTATTAACAATTGAAAATTATAATTTTTTTTATTTTTCATTGTTTCAATGTCTCATGGCTGAAAACTAATTAATATTTTTTTTTACAGCTATTAATAAATTTATTATAAACAAATACATTGTTTATAAGCAATTCGAAAAATTTTTTTTTGCATTAAGTTAATTGAAAAAAATCATGATTTAAAAAAAATGGTTTCTTAAAAAACATTTTTTGCTAAAAAATGCGTTTGTTAATTAACAATCGTTTTTTGCAACTATTTGAAATTTGAAATTAAGGAATCGTTTTTTTTTAATCATAAATTCTATTGTTCTTTAAGGTTTTGAAAAAACTTTTTTTCATTCTTTTTTCAATTGTTTATTAAAAACAATTTGTTATACACAAATTATTTTTTTTATTTTTTTTTTTCAATACTTTGTTCTATAATAAAAGAAAATATGTGTTTTTTTTTAATATCACAATATTAAAAGTTTTATAAAAAATAGAATAAACCAAAAAAAATTGTTTATAACAATTTTTTTTTAAATAAATAATTGAAAAAAGAATAGAAAAAGTTTTTTCAAAACTTTAAAGATCAATAGAATTTATGATTAAAAAAACGGTTCCTTAATTTCAATATTTAGTTGCAAAAAACGATTGTTAATTAACAAACGCATTTTTTAGCAACAATATTAATTTTATATATTAACTTTCAATTCAGAAAAAGTTATTAATTAACAAATTTATAATTAACGTTAAAATTGGGATAAAAATTTTTTGACTGCGGATTATTGTTTATTGATGTATCTCAACATTACATGAATTTTTTCATTCCTTAATATTTACATTTAATATGTTTGAATGATTTTTTTTGTTTTTATGTCAGAGTGACGAAAGGCGCGCAGAAACCAGACTACCCGCTTTTGGCTCTATTTTTAGGGCTCTGTAAAAATTATAAATAATCGAGATACAGTTTCGGGAGTCGGGACTTTTTTTACGCAAATTCATTGATCTTTTCAAATCTTTTTTCAAATTTCCAAAATTTTGAAAATTTTCCGAGGTATTAAGAAAAAACTAAAGCCCTATATTTTTTTTCACTCAATTGTTTATAACTTTTGTAATTTTCATCGGCGCGTTTTCGGACTTTTCCTTAAACTTTCTAGGCAAAAATACGAATCGAATGACACCTTGGTGGAAAGATATAAATAGAGTTATTATATAACTACTTAATTCAAATATACCTTGGAGAAAGAGTTAAAATTATTTCATATGAAGTTTCAGTCTTGGAAGAATCATCCGTATATAGACCACAGAAGAAAAACATTTTATGTCTATAGAGCTATGCTGTGTAAACAATAGATCGCTATCTAACATCGCTCTTCCTAGTTCCTACCTGAAATGTTATGAATAAAATTTCAATACCATTCCCCTTATGCCACATTGCCAAACTTTGTTTGCAGCAAATGCGATTGTATGTAAGAAGTGTTGATCGTTCTAGTGCTCCATCTCTCTCTCATACTTATAAACATCAATTGACGAATCGGTCAGTACGTCTTCTCGCGATCGTTTGAAGGAAATAAGGTCCGCCCCTATTTGTCTCGATAAATTTCAAGGTTATGTCCGATTTAAATCTCGCTCGATGTCCTTACCATTCTTAAGCAGATAGATCTGCCGCAGTTGAAAAATATAATATTTTCAATAAATAAAATTTATAGATCTGATATAATGAACAGTCTATTCCTGAAAGAGACATTCAACACCTTGGGGCATGTTATACTGAATACATCTCTTCAAACAGAACAATTTCCCCAATACTTCAAAATAAGCACAGTAATACCAATACCAAAAATAAATGATACTGATGAAGCATGTTATTTTCGTCCTATCAATACTCTTCCAACCCTTGAAAAAGTATTGGAATTAGCAGTATATGAGGAACTCAACAAATACTTTCATGAAAACAGGTTACTTTTAGGTTGTCAGTCAGGCTTCAGAAAAAAGCATTCATGTGAGGCTGCCCTACAGTTGACAATAACAAATTGGAAAGAAAAAATTGATAAAGATAATTACGTTGTTAGTACATTCTTGGATTTAAAGAGGGCATTCGAAATAATAGACAGAGATATATTAATCTAAAAGCTCAAATATTATGGTTTTGGTGATGTAGTTTTGAGGTGGATGAAAAGTTACCTCAGTTCGCGGAGTCAAATAACAAAAATTAATAGGTGCTACTCACAAGAGTTAGTGAATGATTTTGGAGTTCCACAAGGTAGTGTATTAGGACCTTTACTATTCCTGATTTATATAAATGATATCAATTACGTAGATGGTGATCACGTGATTAACTTATTTGCAGATGATACATTAATTTATACCTACGATAAAACCTTGCAAGTCGCTATTGAAAAGATGAATAATGCATTGAAAAAATTTGAGTTGTACCTTGGAAAAAATAAACTGAAACTTATTATCACTAAAACTAAGGCGATGATCATTACAACAATGTATAAACAAAATAAAATCGGGAGAAACACAGTCAAAATTAAAATTAACGAAACTGATGTAGAAATAGTGAGTAAAATTAAGTATCTAGGATTCATTTTAGATAATACAATTTCATTGAATGATCATGCTGAATATGTAATAAGCAAAATATCAAAGAAACCGTATTTTTTTTCTAGAGTGGCATCTGTATTATCATTGTATGCCAAAATAACGTGCTACAATTGCATAATAAAACCTCATTACGATTTTTGCGGGACTCTCTTATATCTCTTGAACCAGAACAAATTAAATCAATTACAAAAATTACAAAATCGTGGAATGCGAATAATATTACTCTGCAATAGAATGACATCTATACAGTTTAGTTGTAGTTTAAGGTGGCTTAATGTCTCTCAACGATTGTATTATCAAACTATGATATTTATATTTAAAATAATAAATAAATTGCAACCAACATACTTAGTAAACCTTTTAAACACAAATAGTGAAGTACATCATCATGTTACTAGGTCGAACACCAATTTTCAAATCCCAAAGACAAATTCACGTAGCAGTATGAACTCGTTATTTTTCAAAGGTCTGGACAGTTTCAATAAACTACCAAATAATATAAAAAACTCTTCTTCTCTCCGTCTATTCAAGAGGGACTTGGTAACATTCATAACGAAAAACTGAATTAAAGCTAATTTATATTTAAAATATAATAATAACTAAGACTTTATTTTGAATGAATATATAAGTAAATATGTAAACGTGTATCCTATATAGAATATGTGCGATATAGTTTTTCTTTTTTGTGATTTTCTGTTATTTGGTTATAATAGACTGATTTATTTTGATTTTTATGTATTATATTTAGATAAAGTGTATTAATTATGTTTATATTAAGCTTGCCTATCTGGAAATAAAGTTATTCTTCTATTAATAAATTATATACGTTTCTGGGAACAATTCATAAAACCAGAGAATAATTTATACAACTTCCACCCGATACATCAGTTTACCTACTTTCAAGATGTATCCTAATCACCAATTTCCTCATTTCAAACTTTATTGCTCCTTTGTCAAAAGGTGGTTCGCAAATGTTGAATTGGTCTTCCCATTCAAAAAATTACTTCAATGCTATTTTATTCGTCTGTAAAAAGTTCTTTCGGTTTGGCCAATATGAAATTTTGGATTTGTGGCTCTTGTCCAGCCCGAATTTTGTTCTTTTTAATCATTCTCTCTTTCTAGAGTTACTGCGAAGTCTTCCATAGGTCTTGTTATTTTTAAAACAGTTTTTAATTTGTTGTCTTTCAACTTGATTACAAAATTTTTAACTTTGAGAAACAAAATAATTTGAAATATTTACGAGATATATTTTAATTTATTATGTTTTCAGCTGGCGCTTCAGCGCGATCGGAAGAAAATCCAACTGGAGGAGATGCTACAAACAAAGATAGATTTTTTGTTCCTGGCATTACAGGTAGATTTAGAGAACAAATAGAAAAGCGTAAATTATTATGGCAGAAGAAGGAACCTGAAAAGCAAGAAACCGTTGTAAAGCCAGCTCCAAGCTTTGGAGTTGGAGGATCAAGAACAACAAAAGTTTGGGAAGCAACTACTTTTGCTCAAGACACTGATGGTGAGTACTTCTGGCAAAATATTTTATACATACGAGTTTATAAAAAAATAAAGTGTGTTTAAAGAGATTCCTTTGCATAATTTCTGCATATCCAAATATTCCGTTTGAAACTACATGTATCCATTTTTTTTTCTTTCAGGTAAAGTCGCTAATAAATTCAAGAGACTCATGGGAATAAAATCTGCAACTGATGGCAACAGTACTGCTACTGAGGTTCTTAAGAAACAGGAAGAAATGTTTACTTCAATGGAACAACAGTATGAAGTAGCTCGAACTGCCACTCATACAATGAGAGGTGTAGGTTTAGGGTTTGGAAGTTATCCCCGATAATTTTTTCCAGAATTTGTTTGATATTTATGGATAAGGAATATTATATTTGATGTTTAAATTGGTTATTTTGTTGACTAGGCAATTACAGTTTTTTTGTAAATCCTACTTTTTTCGAGAATATATTTTTTGATTTAGGTCTAATTTACAATTCAGGTGTATAGAATGTTTTGTTTTGTTTTGTTTTTGCAAAGATACAATTGAATTCTACCATCAAATGGAAGTCACTTTTTGAAATCTGATATAATGTGTTGTGTATAATCAAAATATATGGAAAGAACACTTCTGTATCGATAATCTCTGGTCAACAGGAGTTAATTTAATGAAAATAAGTTTACCTCAGCTTTCAACCTTCATTCGTGGCTGTTAAAGTGATTGGGAATCTTACCTGTAGTTTTTTGGGGCAAGGTAGATTTTGTGATGTAATAAAGTTGAAAAAAAAATTGAATTTTTATTTCACATAAATCATTGTTATAAGGTAACAAGAGTTACCTTATTAACATTATTGCTTGATAGAGATGAAGATGTTGAAATATTTCTCCAGATTATTTATTACTGTACTGAAAAGTACAATTTTGTAATTTGTCAGAAAAAATTATTAGGTTGTTTGGTTTTTCACTTACACCATTTATTTTTTATGCTAAGGTGGCGTCTAAATTGTTCAGTTCTCTCCAGACTCTAGATCATAGGTGTTTTTTTATTCCATCTTTGTTGGGCGTTTCGTTATTCTGGACTAATCTTCAAATTCTCATATGATATGAGCAGCTGTCTCTCTTTGTTGCATTATTTGCAGGTAAGTAAGTCTTCTTTATATGACTATTTTGTTTGTCTTATTAATGGACATTGTCTAGTGAATGGCCATTCAATTATTCTGGGCAGATCCCTACTCGAAGCAATTCTTCGTTTTTTCACAGGTGGTCTCTATATTAGTTATAGATATATTTTCCAGTATGTTTCTTAATGATCTATTTCCTGGACATTTGTCTGGAAGTGCATGCAAGTCGTAGGTACACATATATTGACCGACTTGGTAACTGTTATGTTAATTTATATCCAGTATACTTCATTACGAATGTTTCATGAACAAACTTGATTGGGAAAAATTACTTCTGTGTAATTTAATGTCAAAGATTCTCGCATGTTGGCGTTGCTGTAATAGCATCTTACTAATTTTAATTTATGCAACTAAAACTTATGTAAGCAAACAAGTATTGTGGTTATTACAAAAACACCCTATCTCTTTTTCATATCCAATGTTGTCCTTATTCACCAGCAGGTGTGAGGTGCTCAGTTTGTGATTTGTAATATCTACACTTTCTACTCCATGGTACCTCAATTACTAGCAAATTCCTCAAATATTCTATTTCAATGTGATATCCCTGTAAATATGCAGTCGATGTTTGTGAAACCCACAACCCCAGACGAAATAATAGAACTATCTAGAAAACTAAAAAATAAACATTCCAGTGGAGAAGATGAAATTCCTACTAGTATTATGAAAAAAGGCTTAATTGCCATTAACAAAATCATAGCATATATCATCAATAATTCACTGAAGTATGGCATATTCTCAACAGGATTAAAAAGCTCCATTATGAAGCCAATCTTTAAAAAAGGTGATCCAGAGAGTCTAGAAAATTACCGACCAATATGCATCCCTCACAGTTTTTCAAAATTATTCGAACTAGCAATGTCGGTGAGAATTATAGAGTTTATGAATCAATGTAACTTATTTAGTAGGCTTCAACATAGATACTTACAAGGTAAATCAACACAAACGGCCATTCATCAATTCATACAAAATATAACGAACATGATGGAAGAAAAATTGATAGCTCTTGGGATGTTCTGGATCTATCCAAAGCATATGACTGCTTGAATCATCAACTAATGTTAATAAAATTAGAAAGATATGGAATAAGAGGTTCAGCGCTAGAGTGGGTTGAAACCTACCTAATTGATCGCCTTCAGTCTGTAGAAATAATACAAAATGGAAGAGTCTATAAATCCGAAACCCTTCCCTCAGACGTGGGGATTCCGCAGGGGAGCATTGCCGGCCCTCTTTTGTTCGTCATTTATTTGAAGGACTTATGTAATCTAAACATAAACCAACGTCAATTCAAAACTATCTTCGCAGATGATATATTATTATATTTCCTATTATATTGTGAAACATCTTCTCCTTCTGAATATGATATGTATATTGTCTGTTTATGTATTAATACTCTGTTACATCATAATCTTCATTGTAGTAAAAAAAAAAATATATTTCCACTTTGAAATGTGTATGTATATGATGTAGTATATATATGATCATCTATAGTTATATCCCTCCATATGAGGGATATCTGTGTTGTATTTGTATTTTATTTTAGTTTATAATATCTCATATTACACATGTCAGTTATTGGAAGGGTGGAAGACAGCCTTCGGCTAACCCGATCCCCTTTGTGTCTAAAATGTATTTTTTATGCACAATAAATGTATTATTATTATTATTATAAGTCTGTTATCAGGTGGTAAAATCTTCCCAGAGATGATGGTAAGCAGTACAGATCTATTTAACAAAACTAAGGACTAGGTCAATAAAAATAAACTTTTACTAAATGAATCGAAGACACATTATTTTGTTTAGAACAAACCAAGACAACATTGATTATCCAGTTAGGGTGGACCTAACTATTTTTTTGAACTGTCCCACAACACCAAATTTTTAGGAATCTACATCAACAAGAACATGAATTGGTCTTCTCATATTGATAACCTCGCAAACAAACTGAGTGGTATATCGTATGGAATTAGAGTTACATCAAAATATCTGCACAACGAGGCTACAAAAACAATATACACGGCTAACTTCGAATCGGTTGCTCGATACGGAATTATTTTTTGGGGTAGCAATCGAAATATCGAAAAAATCTTAATAGTTCAAAAAAGAATAATAAGAGGAATCAACCTAAATTATATCCAAACTTAATAACTACTTTCACATGAAAATTGAATTACACGAAAGGAGAAAATCAACTACTTCTATATTAACATTGGATAACAAGCAAACAACTTTTATCCATTCAGTTTGTTTACATTCCTTATGGAATTGAAGAACATATCATTCATAGGACTGCTACACAATGTGATATATAAAATAGTATTATTATTAAATTTAACTTAGATAAAATAGGTACTATTATCCTCAATGATGTACTTCGAAGTTTCGGAACAAGATACTGGCCTTATTCAACTAATCAGCACAGTTTTGTATAACATTACATGACAAAACACTAATTTCATAACATAACGACTTTATGTCATCGGAAGAGATAAATCTGCTCTAGTCACGATAACAGATCTTAATCATATTGGAGTACTTTGGCGAAAACTTGACATCATTTGGAGGGGAAGTAATGGTATCGAATGTAAAATTAGAGTATTAAACAATCTCAACGATCATATATTTTAGTTATGATCCAATACCAGACAGCACTGTTTCGACCCACCATAGGTATCATCAGTGGTGCTAGGCTAAACCACAATTGTATTGCTGGACTCGACTGTTCTTAAAGGACAAGCCTGAGTAAGGGCGATGGTATTTTCCTCTACGAAGACGCCATATATATATATATATATATATATATATATATATATATATATATATATATATATATATATATGGCGTCTTCGCCATATATTGATGCTGATGAATATTGATAGAGAATAGTAGTTCTTGTGGAAATTTGTCCTTTTGGCAGGTATCCAAATACATCTGTTATGGTAGTGGGTTTGTGATGTGTTACGTTATAACCATTTTTTTTTTCTAAAGTTTTGTTCGTATGTGTCTACTTCAAACTGTAATATATGAGTGAAAATTCATTCGAAATAAGCGCCATTTCAATCAGTGCAATTTTGCCAAAGTAACACAAGTTGAATAATTCGTCACTGTAAAAATTGCTTGCTGGGGTTTCGATGAAGTCGACGAAGGTGGCTTTTGCCTGGTGCTGATTAGCGATGGTTATACCCTACTCGCCGGCGTGAAAGTCGGTTGGCGAGTGTTCTGAGGAGTATGGCGGGTGAGGCAGAAATTAGAAACTCAATTCGTTTAATTTTTCGGACGGTGATTAGTGAAACTTGCAGACGGATGTCATGGATGGATAGAATCAAAACCTCCGACGTAACTCAACTACAACTGTATCCTGGAAATAATCTGTTATGGATTACTGGAACGTCACTTATTTCCATGACATCCTTTTGATTTTGAAGTCATTGATGAGCAGTGAAGTAACGACCATGGTAGAACTATCATTACGAATATTTGTTATACTACATGAAAAATGAGAAATAAAACTTTCTATGCTTTTTTACCACTGACTTGTATTTGTAAGTAACGTTGTAACTAACTGAAATAATTAACAATGGTAACCCTTATACACCACTGTAGGTAATAACAGACGGTCCTTAACCGAGTATCTGAATTTTATTTACCTGTGACAATGTGAGTACGCTAATCTGAAATCCGGAAAATAGACTAGGTCGAGGTCATTCAGCAGGTTACATCCGCAATCCTTATGTTTATGGACAAGGTTCCCTAGTGGATTCAGTTCTGTGTTGATTCCATAGATGGCGTCTTCGTAGAGGGAAATACCATCGCCCTTACTCAGGCTTGTCCTCTAAGGACAGTTGAGTCCAGCAATACAATTGTGGTTTAGCCTAGCACCACTGCTGATACCTATGGTGGGTCGAAACAATGCTGTCTGGTGTTGGATCATAACTAAAATATATGATCGCTGATATTGTTTAATACTCTAATTTAACATTCGATACCATTACTTCCCCTCCAAATGACGTCAAGTTTTCGCCTAAGTACTCCAATATGATTAAGATCTGTTATCGTGACTAGAGCAGATTTATCTCTTCCGATGACAAAGTCGTAATGTTACGAAATTAGTGTTTTGTCATGTAATGATATACAAAACTGTGCTGATTAGTTGAATAAGTCCAGTGTCTTGTTCCGAAACTTCGAAGTACATCATTGAGGATAATAGTACCTATTTTATCTAAGTTAAATTTAATAATGATACTATTTTATATATCACATTGTGTAGCAGTCCTATGAATGATATGTTCTTCAATTCCATAAGGAATGTTTGTAAACAAATGGATAAAAGTTGTTTGCTTGTTATCCAATGTTAATATAGAAGTAGTTGGATTTTCTCCTTTCGTGTAATTCAATTTTCATGTGAAAGTAGTTATTTCAAAAAAAAATCTGTATCTGAAAGAAACTTCTGTGAATGTACTACATATCTTTGTACAGTTTTTATTGTAGTTTTTTCCTTTCTTTGGAAGTTTTCCACATTTTTTGTTTAATAATGGAGAAGTAGAAAGCCAGAAAGCTTTCCCAAAAATTATTCTTCTTTCCTAAAAATATTGTACTCTCAATTCAAATTAATGGATTGTTTTTCATATTCTTTAAAAGATAAACAACGGTAAATCAGTAGAGAAATTTCTATACTTTCTTCAGATGATTGCCGTTTTAGAAAATAATTATTTTTCGTTTAAAAAACAAAAAAAATCACTTTTTAACAACGTCTCAATTGGAAACAACACATTAGAAAGAGTTCATAATCAACTTCATTATCATGTGATGATCAAAAAACAATAAATACTTCTGATATTAGTGTTTATTGAAAGAAAACTCATACAAATATATATCACCACTATGAATTTAATCATCACGCTGGTATCCAAAAAAAGTATGGTCAGATGTGTATGATGGCTAAGACAGTTTGCAATTCATTTCCTAATCTGGAAGAGGAAACAACTTTTGGAAAGAAAGGTTTTGGCTTTCTACTTCTCCGTCTTAATGCAAAACAATGAAAGAACCTTACAAAAAAAGGACAGAAGAATGAATTTTAAAAATAAACTCTTTGAGAAATTTATATATCTTTGTATATAGTTTATTTTGAAATTGTTTTCTTTCTTTGGAAGATTCCCAATTTTTTTTGCATAAAGATGGAGAAGCAGATAGCCAACAATCTTTTTCCAAAAATTGACCTCTTCTAAAAATATACCTCTTTCTATTTGAACAGGAAACAGACACTTGTCTCGTCATTCCATTTGAATTCCAGGACATCAGCCAAGAAGACACATCTTCACCGGTAGCAGGAGGTTGCATATCTTAATGAGGATCTAGAAGTGATTTGGAATTGGGGTGAAAGTAACCAGGTTCAATTCAATGCCACAAAAACCCAGACACCGGTTTTCTCCAAGAAGATAAATGTCTCCGAAACGGATATAATGTCAGGTCAGACAATTCCGCTTTCTGCTTCGATATGTTTGTTGGGGGTTAAAATGGACACCAATATGTCTTGGCACAATCATGTCGCTGGAATTGCAAAGGCTGCTTCTCAAAAGCTTGGAACACTGTTCCGAACCAGAAAACTATACACACCTCAGTAACTTTTGATGCTTTATAAAGCTCATATCTGACCTTCTTTGGAGTATTGTTCTCATGTATGGAGCTCTGGCCCCAAACATACCCTGAAGTTGCTGGATTCCATCCAGAAAAGAGCCATCCGTCTGATTGGAGACATTCAAACTTGATAGCCTGGAACATCGAAGAAAGGTTGGAGATTTGTCTCTCTTCAGATACTTTCACGGGAGGTGTTCTCAGATACTTTCACGGGAGGTGTTCAAGTGACTTGGCACACTGGATTCCACCAAGAGCGGTACATATAAAAAATATGGGACAGATTGTAGCTGCTCATCGTTTTGAGGTTCAATTCCGTACACCTCGAACTTCACTGTTAAAGAACTCTTTCATCTGGAGGTGGATTTAATCTCCAGTGATTCAAATCCAATGTGAATCGCTACTTTCGCACAGGCATCGCTTTTAGAGCGCCTTACGGATTTTCCTTAGTGCTGTTGTTTTGTCCTTATTCATGGGCGTAAAAACAGGAGTACAAAAAACATGTTTTCGATCCCGAAACTAAAATATATTGCAAGTTCAAAATGAACTCTCTACAAAGATGTGTAGATCATGCATAGAAGTTATATTCAGATACAAACTAGAAGAAAATGCATTCCCGAAACTACTTTCGCATGAACCGTGAGTAACACGAAAAAAAAAACTTTTGAAACACAACTACTTTCATATTCAGATTGTACTCCAATCATCCGTAATGAAATTGAATCAGATGTCTTTCATAGGAATGCTAAAAAATATAATATATGGCAGAGTTACAATATAAAATTTCACTTATATACTATCATTTTTAATGGCGGACTTTACAGCGTTCTGGATAACTTCACAAGATGAAGAATTCAATTCTTTCAAAACATTACGACTTTGTCGTAAATGAGTTAAATCTACTCACGAGTATATTTAGATCAACACCAGACCAAGTCATTCAAACTAGCCATAGGTCTCATCAGTGGTGCCTGAATAAGTAGAGACGATTACAGCTTGTCAAATCTAGGAAGTGACTTCAAAGTCTCGGCTTAGAACCTTTCCTAAGATGCGCGTTCGTTAGGAGACTGTGTGAGAGAGAGGGAGATGGAATTCTCAAGTCTCTTCCTAATTTTGACAAGCTGTACATATTCCCTTATGGAAAAGGGGAAATGTCGCGACATCTTTTTAACCATATACACTAAACATTTCTTGAGCCACAAGCCAAAAAGTTTTTTTTATGGGAATAATAGCTCAGAAATAAAAACGCAACTACCTGTAATATATATTCTGAGACAAAAATTTTGGATAAAGTACATCTAGAGTCATAAATTAGTAAATATTATATACAGAATCAGCCTATATACAAGTAATATACTATAGACTAAAGAGTTTCTGGGGAGACACACCACCACTTTCAGGTTTGCTCTCAAGAGAAAATGGGGGAATTCTACAATCAAATGTGTATCCATCTTCACGTTCCATTCTGAAGGTACCCCTAAAACAAATAGAGTATACATTAATGTAAAAAAATGCTAGATAATTATATAATCCGATATTTTAATATTTTTAAAATCACAAGTTGATTTTGGGTAAAAAATCTATACTTATTTTTATTAATAAGATTCAGTACTTTTTGAAATATACAAAATTGTAGTTTTTTCCCAAATATCAATTAAAATGTTCAAGAAACTGAAAAATTGAAATGATATACAGAGCTTTAGTGGAATCATGAAAATAAGTATAGGTACCTTGTCGCCTTGGGCAAACCAAAAAATCAGATGTAGATAAACATGCTCTCAAAGAAGGCTCTCACATTATCTCATTTGAAGATACACAAATACTAGATAAAACTCAAAATTACTATCCAAGAATATATAGATAGGCAATAGGAATAATTTCAATAGAAAGGAAGAGACAATGAACATTAGTAAAATATGGGTACACAAACAGGTCATTTAATCCAATTAACCGGAGACAAATTCCAACAATGTAATTTCTGCGTTGAGAACAACTCGAGTACTTCGACTGTTAGATCATCACTTTTGATAATGTCTATCGCAATAGTAGACGACGTCAGGAATAAAAACATGCAGGCCGCAGCCAAAAAACACGGGAAATAGCTTTGACAGAATTATACTTCTTTTTTTATGAAACCCACATGTTTATTTGATCGTCCATACTGTGGTCAAATAAAGGAAAATGGATGTATTTAATATAGAAGAATTTTAAGACAAAATACTACAGTTATAATAATACACGCAAATAATTTGCATATTCATTTCACGAATGGTTCGAAATGTCTCCCGTTATTTTATATACATGACCGTACTGTTCCGAGAAAATTAAATTTTAGTTTTCACAGAACGTTATCATTTTGATACATATTGAGGAAATTTTCTCTCATTTTCAATTATTTTATAATTGTTGCAGAAGTTTCGGTAGCATCAATGTATATATAAAACATACATTAGTTCTATTAATTAAGAAAACATCTTCCAGAATCTCATTCAAATTATTTTCCAGGAAATTTAAACATTTTCTCCAAGTGAGAGCATATCCAAAAAATTCATTTGCCATAATTCCAGTCCCAATATTTCAAAAGAATATTGAAAATGATAATTCTATTCTCTTCTGCAAAATTGTAAATTCCTCAAATCAAAAATACCCTTTCTTGTAAAAGTTGACTCATCTGTGAATAATATTTCATTCACGAAGTTGGCATTATTTCAATATATTTTGATTATCCAGATACAGAAGACAAGTCCCTTTTTCTAATCTCCAACACATAACACTTGAACATTAACCAAATGAATGGAGAGATTTCAACTTGATGGTTAATTGTCATACATTCGTGCAATGAAAATTTTTCTCTTCATAACAAATTTTTAAGTACCTATCTCAAAAGTGGTTGAATATTATTGATCCGAACATGTATACATTTTTTGATCAAAATTAATTTGAGATTTTGGAAATATATAATTTCAGTAATCCTGCCACTAGTTTCAAAATAGGGAATAAAAAAAAAAATCCTTCAAAGAAGGTGAAAATATAATATTTGATCACTCTTCTTCATGCCTTTGATGAGGCAGAGAAACTTCAGTTCTGTCTCAAAAAGAATGTGGTAAATAGAGACCTGAAATGTTTTTTTTAAATCTCAAAAATTAGTAATTATGACGAAAAACCGATTTTGATTTTTCACATTCAACACTGCTGAACAGCTTGACCGATCTATTAGAACATATTTCTCTGTCCGAACGACCACTGATAATATGGCAATAAGGTGGCGCTTCTCCCCATAACTCTCAAACTGTCATCCATCACAGAAGTCCAATGCGCTGGCCAGCTCGTTCCCTTGATATGACTCCACTTTTTTTTTTAAATGGAGGTTATCTAAAATATATTGTATAGAAAATACCTTGAGTAGATTTGGAAGATGCCAAACCAACACACCAGCTATAATTACATCGACCTGCACTAAGAAATTCATGAGACAGTATGAAACTTGTGTGGAATGAGGTGGAGCACAGTTGGAACAGATTTTGCAGAGTTTGTGAAATTAAAATTTTGGTGGAAAATAACTTTAAAGCATTTCTGTTATAAACAATGCCACCTATCTGTATTAACAATGATATGAAGACTCAACTGAAGTATTTAACTGTTGGGGGTGAAAAAAAAGTTGGAGTTCCTTAGAAACTGCAATGGTTATGATTTCAAAGATTATCTCGGAAGGGCATTCTGGCGTCTTTCAAGACCGCCTTTGTTTCAATTTTCTAACTTTACAAGTAACATAAATTTGTTTACTAAAATTCTGGAACGACCTGAATATATGTATTTTATTCACTACGAAAAATATCAAATCATAAAGTGTAGTTTATGAAATTGTAGAGACTAGTTGAAAACAGAAACCAAAGTTATAGTGAATAGACTTTAATAAACATAATTTTTAAAGTTTTTCGAATTAACTTTCATCAAGATTGTGTAAACACATCCTACTTTACATATTTTCCGATACCAAAAGTTAATATTATAAAAGTTAATATTGATTTCATGTAATTGATGATGATTGAACTTACCACATATGTCCACTTGGTGCTTGTAAACTCACATGGCTACTATATTGAAAGGCAGGTAATGTTCTAGTTAATGCTGGTTCTTGTCCAACAACTCCTCTTCCCCTAACAGTTTCTAGTGTTCCAGAAAGGGAAAAAATTCTCCAATGCCTCTCTCTTAATTGGACACTCAATGATCCCAAGTTCTCTAATCTTATGCAGTATCTCCACTGAAAAAACGACAGCATTAAGGAAAATATGCATGAAGGTTTTGTTTTTTGACATTAATTTTTGCCTGTTTAGATTTGGTACATACAAGGTACAGAGTGATGAACGTCGGTTAGCCTTATTTTGAGAACTAATAGGATTCATATCCTGAAAATTGGTACCAACTTCCTTATTTCAAATGTAACACCTTGTATGTTTTCACATTTTTGAATACCTGGCATATTTTCAATGAAAAAAGTTTTGGTTCATTTTTATATCTTCAGAATTAGTCATCGATTCCTCATACCTTGTATAACATCTTGGAAATGTTACTTCTACAAAACAATGAAATGAATTATTTTGATGAATCAGTAATAGTTTATTTATTTAAATTGAAAGGGTATATTTTTAGGAGAGATTAATTTTTGGGACAACTTTCGGCTTTCTACTACTCCTTCTGTATACAAAAATTGTAGGAATCTTCCAAAGAAATGAAGGAAACGATCAATTTCAAAAATTAACTCTATACATAGATGTGTAGATCATGTATTCTATCAAACTTTTGAATTTTATGGAGGAATCACTCAAGAGCTGAATACCTAGTTTTTTTGAGTAAACAAATGAATATCTCGAGAACGGTTCATTTTTAGTATATACTACATATATTACATGAACTCACATTAGAATTATGCCAGGTATACAAAAATGTGAAAATATACAGGGTGTTACATTTGAATTAAGGATGTAGATACCAAATTTTGGTATAACCAGAAGGGTTGGAAAAACGTCATTATTTTCATTCGATAAAACATATTGAGAAATCTATCGTTCCCAAATTTCAGGATATGAATCGTATTATTCTCCATACAGTTAACCAACGGTCATCATGCTGTACCCTTCCTATATTTACATTTGCTTAAAAAACAACAAATGTTTCGGGCTTCTGCTATCATTAGGTTCTACAATATGAAATCACAAATTATTAAATCTCTGTTTCAGTGGTATGACACTGTCAGTCAGTGAAGGACTTAAGTTCTTAAAATCAACGTTATCCTACACAGATAGTGTTTTGATAGATTTTTTATTCAACCGTGCAAAGAATTACACCACAAACAGGAAGGCAACCAAACTAAAACTAACTTTTTCTGTTATTACAGTAAATGTTTGAAATGTTCCCCGTTGATCTCCTGGCAAAAATAGAGTTTATTTTCAGTTCCACTCCTGACGCTTTGCAAAGTATCGCTAGTAATTGTTGCACACACTTCTGTAATCCGTGCAAGCAACTCCTGAATAAAATGGCACTGAGTCTCATAAACTTTAGAATTCAGGTAACCCCATGAGAATAAATCTAAAGGAGTTAGATCTGGTGATCTTGGAGGCCATTCCACAGATCCTTGGCGCCCTACCCATCGTCCTGCATAAACAGTATTCAAATAAGTTCTCACAGCAACTGAAAAATGAGGAGGAACTCCAATCTTGTTGCAGAATGATGTCCATGTCAAATTCGTCTAAATTATTTTCAACAGTTGCCACTATCAGTGGATCAATGAATAACGGACCTATAATGTGGTCACCTAGTGTTCCTGCCCACACATTGACTTTCTGGGGAAACTGGGTATGAGTCTCGCGTAAAAGTCGAGGATTTTCATCGGACCAATACCTCACAATTTGTCTATGCAAGTGACTGTTAAAAAAAAGTAGCATCATCACTGAAACAAATGTGTTTCAAATAGCTGGGAGTTTGCAAAATATTGTTAGAGGCAATTTCACAATATTCTAGACGGTGGTCTGGATCATCGTCCGTCAGTTCATGCACCATTTTTATTTTGTAGAGATGAAATTTCCTTTTTTTTTAAACTCTCAATACCGTCATCTGCGAAACCTCACAATTCAAGGCAGCAGTTCTACTTGATGAGGACGGATTATTCACAAACTCGCTCATAATGTCCACTTGTTTATCTTCCCGTGTAGTTGATCGCCCAGAACGTGTTTCATTTTGCACACCACCGTTCTTATACATTTTTTCCAGTAACTGTTTGGAATGATGTCTATCAATAGGGCGATCTGGCAAATGTTCATTGAAGTTTACAGACTCATGATAATTGAGATGAGCCTCACCAAAAATAACAATCGCTTAGCATGTGGTGCAATCATTGTTTGAAGATGAACAGCAAGTACAACTTACAGCTGGAATACACTGACTCATACCCTCTGTGATGTCAGTTTCTCATATTGACAATTTATCCTCAAACCTCCAAAAACACCTACAAAAACGTGCAGTTTATAGGTTCGTTCCAACCAGCGTCAGAAACAGTTTCTGACAGTCAGGATTCTGCGCAGTAATGTGATTGCGTTCCAACGTGAGTTTCCAACCATTAGTAAACTATCAGTTTTCTGTTCCATCCAAGATTCAAACCTGTTCGAAATCTATCAGAATGGTTTGAGGATTATCTTCTAACCATCAATCTGACGCATGCGTATTCTGTATTACTGTTTCTGTTTTATGTTCATGCAACTTACAAACAACATAACCTGCAAAAATTGTTATAAAATAAATTATGGATCTGCTGGCGCAGGAAAAATTAGGAATTCTTTAAGTGAACCTAAAATATGAACATCTTTAATTACACAAATTAATTATTGCGGTGACCTCCCAGTTCCATGTTGATTAGTAAATAGAATAGAGATATAAAATACTGCAACCTTCTTTTACTCTCCAAAAATACACTTGATTAGATTTATTTTTAAAGAATTGAAGGGGTTATATTTTTAGGAGTGACATTCGTTGTGGAATGTTTGAAATACAAACTGAGTACAGAAAAGTATCTTCTGTATAATTCAGTGTTCATATAGAAGTACTTATTTCGAAAGAATTTTTTTTCTTTCGTGTTTTTCAATGTTTATATGAAAGTAGCTGTTTCAGGAGGACATTCTTTCAGTTTGTGTCTGAAAGTTACTTCTTTGCATGATCTACACATCCATGTATAGAGTTATTTATTTTCAAATTGATTACTTCTTTCCTTTCTTTGGAAGATTCCCTCATCCCCTTTTTTGGTATCAAGATGGAGTAGTAGAAAACCAAAAACTTTCTTACCCAAATTATTTTTAAAGGTTATGTTGAAATTCCATGCCAAACTTCAGTTGAACTATCAGCTGTTCCAATCAGAAATTTCAAATTAATCAGAAACCAATATTTACCAGACATGCGCGTTGACAACGATTTACAAACAGTTGGAAATCTGTTTGTGACTCATGGTTGGAACGAACCTTATATGTACGCAAAATACATCTCACTTGACCTCTGAACCAAAACCGATATCATACAGGGCCGAATTTTCAATTCTAAGGGTTATTGCGTTATGTTAATTGTCGTTATTCTTAAGCAATCATAACTCTTGAAATAATGTAGCAAATTTCAATTCCTTTGCATGGTTGAATAGAGAAGAAAACCCCCTTTCAAATGAGCTACTACTCACTACCCCATGCTATTTAAATTTTTCCAAAGAGTTGCTCCCTTCCAGTAAGGGATGAAATTAGGGGTGAACTGTTCATAATCTAATGTACATTGTAGAATTTCATAACAAGAGATCAGTAACGAGTTAAATAGGGGGGGGTATCACTTATGATACGCACTGTCTGTTGTTTCAAGTTTTTTATTTGTCAAACACTCTATAGTTAAGAAAAAATTAAAAACATGATAATCAACAATTTGTAAGTGAAATTGATTAACATAAATTTATGTTTTCGTAACTTTGTAACATTTTGAATCTGAAAATGACAAGAAGTCAAAAAGTATGCTGCTGTTTTCAAAACAAATATGTAGTTGTAATAATTTTACTTTAATTTTGAACGAATTTGCCAGGGGATACATTACAAAGAAAAATAGGTATATATTGATCCTAAATCCTTACCCAAAATACCGAACTTGCATGAGAATCTCTGCATCCCATGTAGAATGGTATAACAGTGACTCGAACATTTTCTGTTGTTTCTTTATGAACATCTGACAGTTCCAACCAAGGATGATTTTTATTTTGCCATGCCTTGAGTGTTTCTTGAGCAGTGAATGGAGGATCTGTAGAAAGGAAACACATTGCTTGATAATATTATTAGGTTATTTCGAAAGTACTGTCCGTTTTTATGAGTCTACTTCAAACCGTAATATCTCAGTGAATACTTATTCAATTGATTTGAAATAAGCGCCATTTGAATCAGGGTACTTTAACCAATGTAAAACAAGTCAATTAATTCCGTTAGCATGAAAATTGTTTACTCGGGATTCGATGAAGCCGACGAAGGCCGTTTATGCCTGGTTCTGAATGGCAAAGATTCTACTGGTGAGAAATGCTTGAAAAAATGGTAGTCGGTTGGAAGGAAGTTTGGGGAGTATGATGGGTGAGGCCGATCTTTGACGCTCAATTCATTTAATTTTCCGACGGTGATTTGTGAAATGTGCGGACGGGTGGGGAGCAGGATCGGACCTCTTCTGTTGACGCAATTTTCGGTACATTTCATGGATTCCCTCACAACAGAACTCTGCTGTGATTGCTTAGCTCAGCTGCAGAAAGTTATAGTGAATCACATTAGCGCTGATCACCATACAGTAACCACGGTCTTTTTGGGGGGGTTTCGCCTTTGGGTGGCTTAATGGTGTTCAGCCACTGTCCTGAACATCTCCTGCAGTCGTAGAGGATCCACTTTTCATCACACTTGACGATTCAATCCAAAACAGTATCGTTTTGGTTGTGCAAAAACAAAGAAGAACAGACCTGGAAACGAGAAAATTTCTGTCGATCGTTGAAATCGTGGAGAACCCTCTTTTCGAACTTTTTGACTTTTCCTATATGTTTTAAGCCATCAAGAATTGCATGAAAGTTAATGCCCAGTTTTTCCACCATTCCGCGCACCGATTGTGATGGATCAGTCTCTAAGAGGGTCCTCAAATCCTCGTCCCGTAGGTCAACCACTCAGAGCCTCATCTTCCAGGCTGAAATCTCTAGAATGAAAGTTAGCAAACCAACATTGAATAGTGCGTTCATTAATACTAGAGTTGCAAAATTCCTGGTTAATTTTTTGTGCTGTTTCGACAACGCTTTAATTCAATTGGAAGTCATAGAGAAAAATTGTCTGAAAATCGTTTAGTAAAAATCATATAGTAGATAATAAGCTGAAATGAGACAAAAAATTGAAATTTGGAAAAAGCATGAAGAGCATCAATGTTTACAGTAGAAAATTATCTATCGATCCATATGTACTATAACACAGTATAAAAAATAATTATTGAGAAATGGAGCTACAAAAACACATGACATTGAAACGAACAAAAAATTGAAACATACAGAATCAACTTATTTCAAATTGTATATTACTATGTGACGGCATTCACATGATTTCCAAACGTAATACTTTTTAAAGTTGGGTTTCATAATCTTATGCATGGTTGATATGTGGATATGCAGGCAGTATTAAGAAGACTTTCATGAAATAATGAAATATCCAACATGATACCCTCTCAAACATTTTTTCAAATCAAATTTAGGCAATTAGCAGGATAAATGATGTAATAGTGAAAGTGAATATTCATATACCTCCTTTAGGATTAGGTGTCAAAAACTTGTCGAATAATTCATGGTTCAAAGGGGTTTTTTCTGCACTGACATAAGGGATGATATCTTCATGAGCAACATAGTCGAGACCTGGTATTGCATATAAACTTCTAGAAGACTCCTGATTCCCCAAAAAAGTGACAGCTTCAGTTTGAGCTCTCTAAAAATTGTTCACGTTTACATAATATGAGTAAAATATTCAACTTATCTACATATGACTTACAATAAAAGGGCAATCTCTTTGATCGATAAGGACTTGATAGAAAGTATGAGTGCGTCCTCTAACTTCTTTTCCAACTCCAGATGGTGATTCCTCATCATTTCCTCCTCTATTAGGAAGATCCCTATCATAAACTCTGGCCAGCCATGGAAACAGAACAACACCTCGGTATCCAAACACCCTATGTAGGATTAACTGGCCAGTTTCATATCTTCCTGATACTTTCGGAGTTTCTAATCTTCCAACTTCTGCGAGTCTAGAAATAACCTAAACTCTTGAACACAGTAATAATAATACGTGAATCTACAAATTGTGGCATAAAATGGATCTAGAGAAATAACATTTTCTACAAAGAATTCTTATTATACTATAGTCAACGTAAGTTTAGCTAGCCAAAATGGCATCAACAGAATATGATCATAATTAATACCATAAAATTATGTTACTCAGCTTTCATTTGATGTAAGGACAGTTATTCCATTTATATCGTGACTAGAGATTGTTCAGTTGCCAAATGAAACTAACTTATCTACTGAATTCATGAAAATAGTAAAACCCAGGTTAACAAAAAATACTATACGGCAGTTTCAGATGACCCATTAACATCTAAATGTACCAAATGTGTAAAGAAAATCAATTACAAACAATTTGTGCATGTTGAACTCTTTGTAATTTATTGCGAAATATTTGCTTGTTGGATTATTTTTTGTTTCATCAGTTGAAAAACATATATATATTGAAAAACTTGACATTTTTAGTTTGTTTATTTTGATGAATAGTTTCGGTTAACCTGGATTCCAGTTGACCCGAGTTTGGTTAAATGGAGTTTTACTGTACATTTCCGCTAATGACAGTAACTTGATTACTTTTAAAAAAATTGAACTTATGAAAAAGTGAAAGGAGGATTGTTTTTGCCAATGAATTCAGTATCATAATCAAATTCCCAAAATCAACTTTACAAGTAGGTACACTTTTCTCCATATAAACATTTCATTTTCAGGATAACATTTCGATCACCTCCTCATTAGGTCTATTTGGATGCTGAGAAGCTCGTCCAGAATAGGTTCTAAACGGTTCTAATGTGTGGTAAAAACTATTTCCTTTGAAAACATCAATTTGAAGATTAAAATTGCTCTACATATGTACCTGGCGAAATTCCTTCGTGAAACTGTAATTCTAGTGCCTATTGGTAAAATTCTACTTCGGATTGAAATATATAATGCATCCATTTTTCATTTTTTATGTACTTCAATCTTATTTTTAAACTGACATTTTTTTTCTCTGGAGTGTGTAATAATGGATGTAGGTTCAGCGTAGTATTTTCTGTTTGTCAGGATTGTGATGATTTGAAACAGGAATTTGATACTTGACAAAAATGTTTGATTCTGATTTTGATATTTTGATTATTTTGAATCTTGAAAGTTGACTTGACAGCACTGACACTTTGACATTGACTGTGTCTAGGACAAAAAAGCGGAAAGCGCTGTGCTGCGCTGAAAGTAGCGTAAAAGTGTTTTTCAATCGACCAGACGTTATATGTCTAGGTCATATGTGACCGATGTTTCACGTCGGCTACAATAATTGCTGGCTAAGGTAAGACGATTCTTCGGTCAAGACCGTGCAGAAAGAATATGTGCTGAACAAGTTCCTTCTTTGCTGTTCTACAGGCGAAGCGGTACGATCCGATCTAAATAACGCCCACTAGGGGGATGAAGTTGCTGCGGTTACGTAGAGTTCAGAGTCTAGAACCGTACGGAATTTATTTTCTGCTGTTCTACAGGCGAAGCGGTACGATCCGATCTAAATAACGCCCACTAGGGGGATGAAGTTGCTGCGGTTACGTAGAGTTCAGAGTCTAGAACCGTACGGAATTTATTTTCTGAGTAGAATCATAGTATATCTGCTTTTCATCTTTGTCCTAGACACAGTCAATGTCAAAGTGTCAGTGCTGTCAAGTCAACTTTCAAGATTCAAAATAATCAAAATCAGAATCAAACATTTTTGTCAAGTATCAAATTCCTGTTTCAAATCATCACAATCCTGACAAACAGAAAATACTACGCTGAACCTACATCCATTATTACACTGGATTTGGATCTGGATCTGGATTTAGAACTTTTCAATTCTTCTTTGGAATTTTTATTGTGATTGGCTGGCGTATTTCTGCCTTTCTTAAAATAAAAATAACTTGAGAAATAAAGAAAAAAATGGGGGTGTATATTGAGTGCATAACCCGGTATATTTTTGAAAAGGTAGTCCAAAAGTATAACATTATAATTAAGATAAACAAGTACATTGTGTATAAAAAAGTAAAGTCTACAGTGATAGACAGGTGGAAAGCAAATTAACATTCAAATTCATTAAAAGTTTTTCAAATTTCAATGATTCGATTGAAAACACATTGGAATTGTTTTAAGTTTATTGAATTGGAATTCAAAAAATATGTTTGGAAATATGTTTGGCAAAAATCATTATTAAAAACGAAGTTTTATGTAGGTTACGTCAAGTTTCATTTCGCAACACTGTGTGTATAACTTCGATTTCATAACTTTTTTAAGATTTGTATTTTTCCGAAATATCAACATAAAATCAAAATTATAGTATGTAGCTGAAATTTTGCATCAGTCAAATAGCATTTAGAAAAACTTTTTCTCCTATTTTTTTTCAATACTTCAATACCTAATTTTCGAATTTTTTTGGAAAAAATAAAATTTGACATATAATGGGAATCATGTGACTAGATTTTTTTTTCACCTCGTTAGATTCAAAAATTGATGCCAATGTCAAATTTCGAATACAACTATATATTCTAAATAATATTCTATGATGCGGAATCCTTGTGTTCGCTCTGTTATGTGGTTGATAGTACGATAAAAATAAAGTAATAAAAATTATGGTGTAAATTCATTCAACTTTCTGAATTATTACAATAAAACTCACAGTAACCGTGAGCTTAATAAACAAAGGCAGTATGATTTTCCACTAAACCGATTTAGTTGTGCATGGATGAAATTGGTTATTTCCAATTCTGTCATGAACTCTTGGTCTAGAAGGAAATATAACGTTTCTCACTATTGGTCGAGATGTTCATTAATAGAAAAAGGATCGTTATATGATTCAAAGTAAGATAAACACGTTTCAACAAGGTTTTTTTTTCTTATTTTGAAACATAAGAATCTTTCGAAAAATTTTATGAAAAAATTAATTATTATTCGACCTAGTATTCGACCTAATTTCAACAAGTAGCGGAAAAAATTATTCCTTAAGCCTTCTTCATGAAGTACACCGTTGTTGAAGTTATGATGATAGTTAGAATTTCAACACAGTAACACAAAGAATCACTGAGCTCATTGGCTATTCTTTCGAAGTGTTACTAAATAAAATCGCAACGTCGCAAAGTCGCAATAGTGACATCTTTTCGTTCGTCACTTTTCACTCACCTTATCATTTGTCAAATCAAAAATTATTTCCAAATTTTCTTCGTTCATCCGCAGTTTTGGTGCAATGTTCGAGGAGGAATTACTTATATTTAGTAATTAACATTTGAAGACATGAAATGAACAATGTTTCTCATCATTTCAGTATTAGTAACTGAAGAAGACTGATTTTTATCATCTCTTATATGAAATGTAGGTTATTTAATAAAAATGAATGTTATCAATAATTTGAAACACATTTTAGAACTGAAGAACAATGCCAGAAAACGTTGAACTTGAGCAACTAGTCGAGGACGAACAAGAAGATGAATTGAAAATCTATGAACCCAGAAGAACTTGCCATTGTCCCTATCTGGGTTTATTATTAGCAACATTAAGTTCTCTTTTCTTTTCCCTCTGTTCTGTTATTGTCAAATGGATGACTGATATTAATCCAATGGCTTTAGCTGCGTATCGCTATTTAGGTGTTCTGTTACCAGCAATACCAATTGTGATATATAGAGAAGAAAAGGTGTTCCCTAAAGGAAAACGAATAATGCTTCTGATGAGATCTTTTACTGGTACAGCTGCTCTGATGCTGAGTTTTTATGCATTTCGACATATGCCATTGGCTGATGCTTCTGTAATAGTTTTTTCAGTGCCTGTTTTTACTGGTATATTTGCTAGGATGTTCCTAAACGAGCCTTGTGGCTTATTCAATATTTTCTCAGTAGTTTTAACATTAATTGGAGTTGTATTTATTACTCGCCCTCCTATATTATTTGGAGACACGGTTAACTCTTTGGGAGAAACTGGACAGCGACCTGAAATGTGGGGAGCAGTCGCTGCTTTTTCTGCAACTCTATTTGGGGCCAATGCATATGTTTTGCTCAGAGCTCTGAAAGGTATACATTTTTCTGTCATTATGACAAATTTTGGTGCATTTGCTTTGATACAGTGTGTACTGGTTACAAGTATTATAGGAGCTTTGTGCTTGCCATCCTGTGGCATGGATAGGTATCTCATAATTGCTCTAGCATTATTTAGTTTTTTAGGTCAAATTCTTCTCACTTTAGCTTTACAGATGGAACAAGCGGGACCTGTGGCGATAGCAAGAAGCAGTGATATTGTTTTTGCTTTTATATGGCAGGTGTTGTTTTTTAATGAAATACCAAATAAGTTCTCTATTGGTGGAGCAATTTTGGTAATGAGCTCTGTTCTATTGACTGGATTGCGGAAGTGGATAATGGCTTTACCACATGATGCTAGTCTTAGAAGGAATCTCAATATCTTGACAAAATAATTTTGTGATACTTAATAATCAAAGTGGTATATTTTCAGGTATATCAGATGGATGCTGGATACATTCATCAATATTTGAGTTATAGAAACTGATGAGTTGAGTATAAAATATCGTTTTTTTACAAGAAAAATTTGTATCTCATTGACAAAGGTAACTGATTTCCAAATAGCTATTTTTATTAGAACACTTATTCTTTTTAAATTATTGACTTTTACAAAAAGTATCTGAAGAAATGGTTTATTTTATTTATTGAAGTATCATTATTGAAATATCAATACCTATTTGGTCTACAACATACTGCTCAGGATTATACTTTATTATTATTGCTGAAATTCATTCATAACATTTCGAAATTCAATTGTGCTGTGAAGATATTTTTCTATAACATCCGATTTTTGAAATTATTAAAATCACCCAAATTGTTTACTCAAATCTTTTTGATTTAGTTTCCACCGTGATGTCTTATCAAAATGAACTTTTGTAGAACTGGTTTGGAGTAATCCTTAATGTAACTCTTATAGTTCAGTGAATTATTTGTGTATGAACAGAATGATGTAATGATATATTGTTTGAATCTATTTTGAATCATTTGAAGTTTCCTGTGTTGATCTGATATTCACTTGAAAATCTACATTGGATCATTTTTTGAGCTTTTGTAAAATAAAATGTTTTGTACTGGAAAACTATTGCTATCTTTGATATGCGTTTTCATCTTGGAATTATTATATTAGGTTTGATGTGTGAACACTTCTGTTGTATGAAAAAGATTTATGAAACTTCAAACTCATCTGAATTATTTATAGGTATCAGAATTTGAACAGCTGAGACTTTTCATATTCAATACATAATTGAAGTAAATCAATTTCACTTTTCTGAAAATTTGAAGATCAAATTGTTGAGAAGATGAATAAAGTTGTCCCTTGTCAAACAATTCATTATAGTGACTTTCTTATATGAGTACTTCTAAGTACTTTTAAAACCTTTTTTCTCATTTGTTATCTTGTATGAATATTATGGTGTACATGGCATTATGTCTTTTTAATTTATGTTTTGTTTATAAACGAATGGAATGTTCTCATACTAGCTTTGGAGAATCAGATCTGACATGTTTTCATTTTTTCCTTTTTGTGAGCTGTGAAACAAGTTCTAAATATAGCTAAATGCACATCATATGTGTATTGTACTATTCAACAAAATGTCTAGTCATTATTATCAAATTTTATCTAGCATTATATTCTGTGATTTTTTAGTTGTATAATGTACCATGTTAATTGCTATGATGACAGGTATTTCAGAAAATAATCATAAAGGACCAACTTCGTGTTCTAAGATTTTGAACCTTCATTTTATTGTTATTTGTGAATTGTTTTGCAAAATTTAATAAATGATGATATAAAATCTACCTGCATTTTATTCAGAACTGATTGTGGAAAATACCTCAGTACTTTCTGATATAGCCTTTTGACTATGTCATGACAGTCATAAGGAAGACTCCATATTTCTATTAAACTTGAGTTACATCAATAAAGTATAAACTCACCAAAAAAAAGACCATGACTATGAAATTACAATAAAATTAAATACCAGCAACAATTGAAAATTGAACAATCGAAAAGAAATGAAAATTAAAAGATTTCAAGCCGAATTACTTCAAGTACCACAATCATCTTCGGGTGTTGACTGGACTTATTACTCCGATAAATGACTATTTATAGATCATTTATCCGTTTAGCGGGAGCTGACCGTTTGGCAGGAGATGGCCGTTTTCTGCTTGATTTTGGGCTTCCATATGTTACGTATTTCTACGCTAGTTTGGCTGAATGCGTTGTTGGATAATATATATGCGGCTTCTTTGAATTTCCTCCTAAACCAGTGTTCCTCCCTGTGGATGATCTTGGTGGCTTTGTTTTCGTGATGCTGCTACGGATGGTGAAGGTGTCGTCAACGTATCTCAACCAGGTTCAGGCCAGAGTTTCAAACAACTCCATATATATGTTGGCTATAAGTGATAAAAGTGGCGATCCTGTTGGCAGTTCCCCATCTTGCATAAAGAATTCGTCCATCAGTTGGAAATAGCAGTTTCGTACACAGCAGCCTAGCAATTCTATGATAACTTCTATAGGTAAGTTTGTTTTATCTTGAAGTGCTTCTTCGACAGGAATGTTGGTGTGAAGGCTTTCCACGTCGAAACTGATTAGTTAATCTTGCTCTGTGACTTCGATTGCCCCTAGTAATTCGAAAAATGCCTAGAATTCTTCACAAAAGATAGCGTTTTTTCTTGTATTGGTTGTATTATTGGCAGTAAAAATCTGGACAAGTTTTGAGTAGCTGCATCTCTGGAGCTAATGATCGGTCTGAGTGGAACACCCTTCTTGTGATTTAGGGTAGTCCATACAAATGTGGGGCCTTACCGTGGTGCGCTGTTAGCGATGATCTCTCCTTTCCCGAAAAATAGACTTGGTGTTTTTTCAAAGTCTGGTACAACTTCCTTTCTATTGATGCAGTAGGGTCCCTTACGATCTTCGTACATTGACCCTTCTGAAGAACCTCTTCGATCTTCTGTTCGTAGAGATCAGTATCCATCACAAAAGTAGCGTTTCCCTTATCTGCAGGTAGGATTGATGTTGTTATCTCTACGTAGTCCGTTTAGAGCTCTTCATTGCTGATATTAGCTGTTGGAACTGGTTCTCGATCCAGCTATTCTCTGATTTTCCATCTAAATTCTTCAGCCTTGATCTAATCAAATCTAAAGCAAATGAACTTTAAACGTTCGTGCCAGTCTTCATATACCTACACAGTAGGTTTAATGGACTGACGCCTATCAGAAAACAACTACTCCCCTGGCTAATACCACGAAGGGCGTTAGATTATATCCGACAGGCGTCAGTGCAGGAATCTTTACAGAAAATTTCCTGCATATGCAATTGGCAAAACCAACTGCATATCCGTAGTTTGCCCGATTCCTCTGAATAAGGAAGAAAAACTTTCTTATTAGTCAATGGGCTATGCTTGAAGACTGGCAGTCAACAAATCTAAAGCAAATGAACTTTAAACGTTCAGGCCAGTCTCCATATACCTACATAGTAGGTTTAATGGACTGACGCCTGTCGGATATAATCCAACGCCCTTCGTGGTATTAGCTAGGGGAGTAGTTGTTTTCTAATAGGCGTCAGTCCATTAAACCTACTGTGTAGGTATATGGAGACTGGCCTGAACGTTTAAAGTTCATTTGCTTTAGATTTGTTGACTGCCAGTCTTCAAGCATAGCCCACTGACTAATAAGAAAGTCGATCTGATCAATAAGGGAATTGGTGGATTCCACTGCAGTAATTATCTTCAAAGTGGAGACGTTCGTGAGCGGACGGGAACTCATGTTGATGACGGTGGTAGCTTTGTATTTCTCCTGCTTTCGGTCTGCATTTGGGCATCGTTTCCTCACCAACTTTTCCCACTTCCATGTCTTGGCGGATCTTCAAGCACGTACTTTTAATCTTGACAAATATTGGTCCATGATCATCTTCCAAGGTCTTTCCTCTTATTTCTTCAAATCGTTCTGTGGCATCCTGCATCAGAGTTGACCTTTTCCAACGGTGGTTATTAACCACCGTTGTTCATCTAATACCTAAAAAATATGTAATTATTGAATCATTTCGGTACATTACCTAATATTGGACGATGAAAGGAGGTGGAAATAGAAATAACTATTTGCCAAGTAAATTTCCAATTGCAGGAATGATTAGAATAAACGTATACCTACATGAACATGACAACAACTAATAAAACATTTCTCATTTCATTTAGTAAAACACATATTTGCTACGAATGATACATTGTCAAAAACATCATTAGCTGAGTACACTTTTTCAGTAGGTATCACATCAGTAAGTTGATGCTGCTTGTGGATCCCTCTAACAGGTTGATGGAGAATGCCTCACCTCCATATCCATTTCATATTTTGAAATTCAAGGAAGGTTCTAATATACCTACACTTCAGAACACTTTCATTGATTAAATCCGTTATTTCAATCATTGTGCATATTTATAAAAAATCTCGAATTACGTTAAGCGCAAATTTGAAATCACATTCCATTGGGTAAAAAAATTATTCCTCAATCAAACACTTTCAGAGTGAGGGCTGCAACCCCTGAATTTTTAAAAAGAAAGTGGGAGCATTTGAAATATTGGCATTGTGTACTGAAAAATGTTATTGTTTGCGATTTTGATACAAGAATTATTGTTTGGGCATTTACATTTTTTTTAAATTTTGGCAACACCGCTTTGAATATTTTACAGATCAACGTAGTTGAAAGCAGTACGCAAAACATTATAGGTAGTTCGGAACGGAATCGGAAAAGAAAAAAACACATAGAGGTAGTACTCGCCATTGGTGTTATCGTTTCGGGTAGGTAAATAGTGAATTGTTATTTGAATTCAAAGACGCTCCTTTATTAGCAGTGCTTCTCCTAATCCCCCTGGAACCCATCCTAGTTTTCAACATTATTTTTTCCGAAAGCAGTTTGGATCAAAACAGCCAAAAACGAGAAATGGGTAAGTCTCAATCATAACTTTATTTAATCATCACCGAGTTATTATTCGGTGCATTCTGTGTTGGAGCTTCTTAGGTATATCCATTACAGAACATAGTTTTTGGTTCTATTCGAGTCGGATTGGTGGTTAGAAAACTTGGATTGGTTTTCTCTTTTCCGAGTTGATTATAACTTAAAAAAAGCTGAAGTAGTCAGGCCTGTAGCGGTGTTGTCAGATTGTTCAGTATAATGGGTCAAATAAAAATATAGGACAAGTTTGTATTGCTTGAATTTCGGAAGGTGAAATTTTCAATCAGACATCGGCTTTCATTGGGAAGTATTAAAGTCAAAATGGGTATGGTAGCAGATGGGAAATTTAAAATGTTGACAGCAAAAAAAGAGTCTCTTTTGTCGATTTTGTAGAAATTGTATGATGCATCAAAGTCATTGGGAACGGCCCAAGAAATTGCAGCTTTCGAAATATCATATTTGACTTTAGATAAGTTTGAAATAGATGATAAATTTGAACCAGATTATAAGCTGCTTTCACCCATTAATCAACTTTGTTGTTACATTCATATGACTGCAAAAGGAATCAAAATACCTCCTGGTTGGTCTAGTCAACCTGGTGGTACTAGCGGCAATATTATTAGGTATAATAGATAATAAACTTTCTCCCCTGCCAGAATTTTCGGGAGAAATACGACTGTGGGAAACGTTTCATTCGCAGTATGATTCACGATAATGCCTAAAGAGGCATTATTCAAATCTGCCAAAGGGCAGATTTGAATAAAATTCATTATTTAGTGGGAAGTTTACGAGGACCGGCCTCGGAAATTTCTGCGGGACTTTCTATCACCGGGGATAATTATAATATATTGTACAAGGCTCTGACCGAAAAATATGGAAAAAAACGGATGTTAGCGGACAGTTATTTACAAAAAATTTTTGATTTCAAGCAAGAAATTTAGATGCATTTCTAGAAAGATTTGATGTAGCGGTCTCGGCACTGAAAAAATTGAATTCACCGGATTTAGCAGATTTCATTTTGCTGTATCAGGCTTTGGCTAAGTTAGATCACAATTCTGTTAGGGTTTTTGAAATTAAACAATATAGTTCGAAAATTCATAAAAAATCAGGCAAAAGTTTTACATCGAGATAAAACAACATCGCTGTCGAATTATAGTAATCATAATAAACAAAGACAATCAAATCTTTTGTGGTAAATCAACAAAAAAGGGATGGAATGACATGCGTTTTTTGTCAGAAAACAGGTCATTACATGGGTAGATGTGGTAAATTCAAATACTTGTCACCGGGACAAAGATATGAAGCTGTTAGAGACAATGGCTGGTGCTAGAACTGTTTGTCAAATGACCACAGTGTAAAAAACTGTCCTAACGAGCGGTTGTGTATTGTGTGTTCTAAAAAACATCACATTTTGCTACATTTGGGAAAAACAAACTCAGTTACTGGATCGAATGGGGATGTGGCCTCAGGATCAAACAGTGAGAGGAGGGAAACAGTTAGTACTGATACATCAGCGGTTTATGTGCATTTGTGTTCTGAACCTAATGCCGTATATTTAAAGGATGATTCAAACTGTACAACTTTGCTTTCTTCTCTGGTGGCTAGATTTATTTTAGATTCTGTAAGTGAAGCCAATTTACTGACAATCGGGTGTTGTAAAAGGTTGGGCTTGAAGGTTTCGAAAAATTATTCTTCGGTATACGGTTTGGGAGGTTCGATTCAGGAAATTAAGGGAAGTACAGTTTTTACAGTTGTTTCCCGGTATAATCTACAAAAGAAATATACAATCAAGACACTAGTTCTTGATAAAATCACCAACGAATTGCCAAAATTTCAAATTGATATAAGCGCATTTCTCGCTTTACATGAGGTGGAATTAGTGGATAATAATTTCGATAAACGGAAATTGATGGGATTTTGGGAGTGGAAATTTTTGCTAATATATTGGAAGAAAGTCGGATTACTGGGGTAGCGGGTACTCCTGTAGTGGTAAAAACAACTTTAGATTATGTTGTAATGGAGGAAGTACCTAAAGGTTCGGTTTTGAATCCGGAAGAGATAGAATGTGAAAATATATATATTAGTTCTTCTAGTAGGGACTGCTCGGGACGGTATACAGTGGCGTAACGTTTAAAATTTCGCCGGAAAGTTTGGGTAATTCGCGGAGTACCTAATGCACAAGTCCGGTTACTTGGGAAAAAAGACTTGCAAGGGATCCAAATTTGCGAATTGAATACAATAAAGTAATTCATGATTTTATAGACCAAGGTCATATGAAATTATTGGATATTGACGCAAACGAAGCGCCGTCGTATTATATTGGTCATCATGTAGTGATTAAACCAAGTAGTACAAGCACTCCGGTGCGGATAGTTCTAGATGTTAGTGCCCTAACGGATATCTTATATCGGGGAAGCAAGTTGCAGGCAGATTTAGTTACTTTACCATTGAACTTTCAACTATTCACGGTATAGCATTGACCGCAGACGTTCGGCAGTTATATAGACAGATTAATGTTATAGAGAATCATTGACGTTATCAAAGGTAACTGTGGCGTTTTAGTCCAGATCGTCCAATTGACACTTACGATATAAAAGTTGTAGCTTTTGGATTAAAATCTTCACTTTTTTACGCACTATGAAGGGAAAAAATTCCACTGGCGGCGAAATTTGTGTCACGAGATATCTACGTGGATGATTTTTGCACGAGTATAAATTCGGAAAAGGAAGCTTCGCAATTGTATAAGAAATCAGTTGATTCATTTCAAGCTGGTTGTTTTGACTTAACAAAATGGGCTACAAATTCAAGGGCATTGTTGAATGAAATTCCAATAGAAAAGCGGTTAGTGGGAAATGTACTTTTCTCCTCGGATACACAGGTATTATGTTTACAATGGCATACAGAAACTGACGTTTTAAGTTTCAAGGTGCATAACCCGGATCAGAAATGTACACGGTGTCGGTGTTGGTTTGTTGGCACCTTTCATTTTGTATATTAAAATATTGATAAAAAATGTATGGACTTTGAAATTGGACAGGGATGAGAGGACTCCAGATGATATTTTAGAAATTTAAGGAAAGATACGATCCGAATGAAAAATTTAAAGTAACTTAGGCATATAGGAGCAAAAGAACGGAACTCTCAAATGGTTTAAGCTTTCGCGGATGCTAGTTTGAGTGCATATGGAGCTGTCGTATACTTACGTAGTGTACTATCGGATAATGATGTTGAAGATCAACTTGTGTGTGTCAAGTCAAAGGTATCTTCGGCTAAAAAGCGGTTGACAGTTCCTCGACTGGAACTTTTAGCAGCTCTTTTGCTTTCTAATTTGGTTAAATATAAAGAACGCATTTTGATCACAAAAACCTTAGCCTTTTCAGATTCTTCTATAGTTTTGAGCTGGGTAAGACAGTCTCAATCTAGAGATGTATTTGTTGCGAATCGGATCGCTCGAATTCAGGAAAATATACCCGAAGTTTCGTGGTACTACATCGAAGGTATTCAAAACCCTGCCGATTGTTTATCGCGTGGTCCATTTCCGGAACAATTAGTTAGACATCCTCAGTTATTATATGGACCCGCATTGATGATATTACCCTCAAATGAATGGCCTTGTTTTCTTGATGAGTGTAAAGATATCCGGAGGAAAGATATATTTGTACTGAATAATAATACGGGAATGGATTTTTATCCTCCATTATAATGGAGGATAAAACAGTAACAACAGATATTACAACAGTAATTACTGTTGAAAGTTCCTCAAAAATTAGTACTTGATCACCGATTACTCGATAAAGATGATTTTTTACCGCCTTGACGTTACTCTCCCACAACTCCATTCGATTCCGTTTATCCCTAACTCCGTTCCAAAAGAATTGAGGAGAGTTGAGGTATTCATGCAACTCTTTAAGGAATGATTTTGCCCCTACAATAACACGAGCTGGGCCTCTTCTAGCTATAAATCTTTTGAAAGCTTGTAAAAAATTGATAAAGAACCCACCAATTCCAAATGGATAGCTATCACCCCCATACAAGTAAATAAACTTACATGAGCTTTATGAACTGATGCATTTCGCTTCCTACCCATCGTAATTTTGAGTGGTCCGAAGTAATCGACCCCTGTATGTAGAAATGCACAAGCTACTCTAACTCTCTCAGCGGGTAAGTCCGCCATAAGTGGTTCTACATTCGGTTCCATGCGAAAACAATGATTACATTTGTGTATTATACTCCTAATTAAATTTCTTTCTCCTGAAATCCAATAGTTCTATCGCAAAATAGTCTCTAATAAGTGAGCACCAGTATGAAGATTGATCTTATGATGAAAATCTACCAAGTTTTCAGTAAGAACATCTTTAGCTGAAAGAACCAAAGGGTGTTTCTGACAAAAATTCAAATTTAAGTTTGCTAATCTACCCCCACCCTCAGCAAAACATCTTGCAAAAAAGGGTGTAATTTGATTAACCTAGATGTACAAGACTTATTTGACTTCAACATCTGAATTTCAATTTCGAAATGTTTAATTTGAACAAGTTTTATTAAAACCAACTCCGCAGTATGGAGATCCTTTGAAGAAATAATTTTTCCACTAGGAATCATTTTCAAAAATCTTAAAACCCATACAGTTATGCGTAAAATGTTATGCCATGAGGAATACCGCTCTAATACCTCTAATAATGACTCAAATTGAAGCCCTGTTGAATTCCAGACCTTCATGTCGTTTATCGGCAGATCCCACGGCCGCGGAAGCATTAACTCCAACACATTTTCTCACATTGACTCCTTTGCGGGATTTTTTTTCGGGGAATGTGACAGCGGTGCCTATTAATAGACTAAACCGATTTCAATTGATTGATAAAATAGTACAGGATTTTTGGAAATGCTGGGGGGTGGAATATTTAACGAGTCCACAAGTGCGTTCGAAATGGACTAAAGTAATGGACTAGTGTAACTGTGAGTTCAGTGATTATCCTGAAAACTGATAACGCCCCTCCCTTGCATTGGCCCTTGGCCGTGATTTCAGACATACATCCAGGAAAGGATGGCAGGGTGCGGAATGTCACCTTAAAAACCAGCAATGGAATATTCAAACGTCCTTTTGTGAAAATATGTCCTTTACCCACTTAATAAGTGAATATTATATTCTTATTTTTTGTTAATAGTTTTTTTTTACTTTTTGATTTACTGATGTTTGGTTGGACATTTCGACTTTAGTTCTTTGTTTTCGAAAAGTCTGAACAAAAATCAATTTTTCAGGCTCGGGGGTATGTTTGGTCATTTACATTTTTTTGTTTTAGTAAAAATTAGTTTAAGTTTTGGCAACACCGCTGGGAGTTTTGAATGTATAGAGATAGAGTATAGATCAACGTAGTTGAAAGTAGTACGGAAAACATTATAGTTCGGAACGGAATAGAAAAAGAAAATAAATATAGTTTGAAAAAAAATAAAAAAACACGCTTAAAAAATCCACATAAAAAGTTAAAAATAAATATGGTTCGAATAAACTGAAAAACACGCTTTTGAAGAACATCGAACTAAAAAGTTAATATTTTTTTTAATAATCTTAAAACAATAACGAAAAAAATACTAGTATATTATTGTGAAAAAAGCGTGTGCGCTAGATATACAAATATCATGACAGAAAGCGCCCACGCTTTTTTTCCAATAATACTAGTATTTTTCGATCGTTATTGTTTTGAGCTTGTTAAAAAACATATTTTTAATTTTTTAATTTGATGTTCTTTGAAAGCGTGTTTTTTTATTTTTTTGAACTACATTTATTTTTAACTTTATAGTTTGATGTTCTTTAAAAGCGTATTTTTTAGTTTTTTTAAAATTATATTTGTTTTACTTTTTAGTTTCATATGCTATGAAAGCATGTTTTTTTAGTTTTTTAAACTATATTTATTATTTTGATTTTCTTTTGAACAACCTATCAAAGAGGTTACGTACAGCGCCATCTGCCCGCGAATAGATCAAGTAATAATGTCGATAATTCTGTCAATACAGATCCCGAGCTTGAAAGTTACAAACGAACAAACATACATACAAACATACACACATACATACAGGTGAAGCTAATATAAAGCATGTAAAAACACATAGGGATGGTACTCTCCGGTGGTGTTATCGTATCGGGTAAATAGTGAATTGTTATTTGAATTCAAAGACGTTCCTTTATTAGCAGTGCTTCTCCTAATCCTCCTGGATCCCATCGTAGTTTTCAACATTATTTTTTCCGGAAGCAGTTCAGATCAAAACAACCAAAAAAGAGAAATGGTAAGTCTCAATCATAACTTTATTTTACCATCACTGAGTTATTATTTGATTCATTCTGTGTTGGATATTCTTATATCCATTACAGAACAATTATCATTTTGAAAATGAAATCATCTGATTGTCGAAAATCGTTACAGCGCAATGATAGGATCAACATTCAGTTCTAGATAATGTAAAAAACAAAGAAGGTCATGAATATTATTTGACGATGAATTTGATGGTTTGTTCATGGAAATTAAAAGCTGTGCAAATGATTTTCACTAATATACAATATGAATAAAGTTGGAGGGGAAAATATTTTGGAAGTTGAAAAAGTAATAGGAAATGATCAGAATCTGTTTCTCGAAAGGGTGAGACGATAGGGATTTGCTCTTATGCTATTTTCGTTCTCCCGACCTTGTTTCAGTTCGGGTTTGAACTTTTCTCGATATTTTTTTAATATTTCCGAGATATTCCTGTATATGCGATTGAGAAGTCTCATATAAGTTCTAGAAATATCTGTGTGAAAAGTTTTATATGGAATTCACATAGAGGTCAAACAATAACATTTAAAAACAAAATGAAAGTCTGGCGTTAAATTATTTTGAAACTCTTATCGAGGTTTATAAATGATATAAAGTAAGTCCTGTCTCTTGGACCACAATGGGTATAAAGTACTGGGCTATGCAGACGACTTAATCATCTTAGTCCAGGGCGGAAGTGTATGCTATTATAACGAATTAAAGAATTAACTGTCTTAAACGAATTTATTTTAACAATACTTCACTATCACAACTAATTTATTTACATCACTCAGTAATTAACGCTTAATTTATCTTCACCGTCTGTTAACCGCTCGATTCGCTTTCTTGGTACAGACTCCTACTCGGGACGGAGAGTGACGTTTTTATATCGTCAACGAACGTTCGGGATCCCTCTGCGGATTTCGGGACCCATCCGGACATTTCGCGATGCGTCATGCGTTTGCTGACTGGGACACCGGTCAGGGCCGGCTTCAGATTCATTACACTATCATGCAGTGTGCAAGGCTTATTAAATTGAGACCTCAAAGAAATGAGCGGATCAATATTTTTACAGACAGCAAGAGCGCACTAGGGGCTCTGACAAACCCGGAGGTGACATCAAACTGGTCTGGGAATGCCATGAACTTGCAAACTGGATGCCAGGGCATTCAGGAATCACAGGTAATGATAAAGCTGATGAATGCGCTAGACGCCGATCATCAACTTCATATATAGGTCCTGAACCAGCTCTGGGGGTACCAAAAACATTGATACGAAACCAGATTAGGACACGGACCAATAAGAAGCACACAGAGTACTGGGCAAAAGTACCTGGCAACAAACACAGTAGAACCTTCATTAGGAAACCGTCCGAGAAAAGAACCGAAGAACTACTTCAATATAGTAGGGACCTGCTCAGAATAATTGCAGAGTTACTAACCGGTCATTGTCCGCTTAGAGAACACCTGAATGAAATGGGGCTGTATAATGGAGACCTCAGCTGCAGATTATGCAACGAAGGGATAGAAACAGCTCTACACATCTTATGCGAATGTGAGGCACTGAATCACAGGAGGCAGGCAATACATGAACGTACAAAATTACGTCCAGAAGAATATGACGAACATCCAACACGGAACCTGAACAAACTAGTACAGGGAACGAGACTGATGGAATGGGTGTAATGAGAAGATGGGAGAATAAACGCAATAAGCCCAACAGGCTGCAGTGTTTTCTGGAGACTTGGACTAAATGGACAAGTCAGACAGCTCCCAAGGTACCAAAAAAAAATCCGTAAAAGCAATTTTTCACAGAATGAAACTTATTCATAAGAGCTATCAGGTGAATGAAGATATTTTGATAACTCTATGAACATCACATTTGGAATCAAAAAAATTTCTTGATTTGCAAACAAAATATAGTGGATAATTATCGTCATATGTGAGGTGTAGAGACAGTGTTCAAGCGACATCTCCAAAATTATTTATTTGATATTTTTGAAAAAGAATGTCATTCTTAGATTATTGGTTGATTCTTCTGAAAAAAAAAGATCGAATTCCTTCCCCAATATCGGTAACAAGTAGGTGAATGCTGAATTAATATAAATTACAATATTTTCTTCGGAAAGAATCTGTTGACATTGAAAATAAATCTATATGTATATTTACATGTATATAGTATTTAGTATAAAAGAGCTGAATAGTATGATTCAAAAGTTTTTCAGAAATAATCAGACTACGTGTAAATCATCTCAGCACGGCACTGTTTTTAAGGAACTATCCATTTGGCTGAACATGGCTACTATGTTCTTACCAATTCTTTTATTCTCCCCAACTCCATCTAACGGTGAATTTGATTTCTTCTACTGCATTTCAATATGGCTTCTATCAAGTTTTTGTCTTCTCCATGAGATGGCACTAGATATCACATTTGGCGCTTTTATAGTAACAATTTTGTAACGAAAACTGAAGTTGTTTAATTGTAGTCTTGGAAGATATCGGTTTTTATTAATTCTATGAAGGTAACACCATCACATTAGTACGAGGTAAGTGATTATGATGCACTGTTTGGAACCTTTGGTGTAGTAATGAATATAACTGGAGTTTTTTCCCAACACCAAATCGTTATTTTTATCACCTCGACACGTGTTTCGATCACCAAGTGATCATCTTCAAGAGGAAGATTAAACTGGTAAGTGATATCTAATAATTCATCTGAGTCACTTCGTCACACGCAGATTTTTTTTTTGAGATTTCTGTTCTGTTATCATCTTGTGAAAATTTTGATTCACTGTATACCTAAGTCAGAAATTACAATTTTCAGACACCTATCATTGACGGACAGTTGAAAATCGTCTTTTTGAGTTTTTGTACCGACACACTAGCACAGAATATATGAACGAATAACGTATGCAAAATATTTCTCTGAAGCCACAATTTTAGAAAGTGATGAAAACAATAGATATTCAGACAATTGCACATTCCAAACATGTATTCGTTTTTAGTGAAGTCCATCGCTTTGGCAAAAGGCAAACGTGCATTTTTAAATACATTCAAATTCGTAGGGGTTGCAATGTTTGAATAATAATGATAATAATAATGATAATAATAATAATATACTTCAAGAATAAATCTTGTGGACAAAGCTTGTGAAAAATAAATACAAATGTAAATATAGAAATATAAAATGTGAATGTAAAAACACCTACAAAAGAGTTAAGTCAGAATATACACTATAGTTCAACGTCTAAATTTTATATCAACATGGTTGTGTACAGATTTGTTTAAAAATATTATCAACACTTATATAATAGACATATAAACATATATACTTATATATAATATTACATAAATATACACACTCATTGCACCAGACAATCAAACATTTCAATCCAAACAAGAATATAAAGAAAAATCTTATATAACCTAAATTCAAATATGCATATTTTGTCATGTAAATTTATCATTATATAACTCTTGCAAATTATAATAGGGTATATCGGTCAAAAATATTTTTACTCTTATTCTAAAACATTTTGTTGGTCAAATTTGCCTGTCTTATATCTGATCCCATTGACCCCATTGTAATATCTGTATCTGTAGAGTAGGGAGGGTGAGTGTAAGCCCACGCACTTAGGCCACATGTGACCCATTGTACATCCTCCCGAGGAGTTGTCCTCCTAGGTCATCGTCCATCCTGTCCTTTCCAGGAAGGTGGACAGGTCGCTGGGAGACATCTCCTTTATATCGGCAGGTGTAGGCCAAGACTCGCCGAACACACACTATCTTATTGACGATAACTCCGGGCACTCGCACAGGACATGCCTGACAGTCTCATCTTCCTGTTCACACATCCTGCATAGAGGTGTGTCCACTAGCCCCATATTATGTAGGTGTTTCCTTAGCTGACAGTGGCCAGTCAGAAATCCTACTGTAAGGCGTATATTGTTCCTGGTCATCGCCAGATATTACTTCGGCGCCAGCTTCCCAGGGTCGCCCAAGGTGATCCTGGCAAGATTACATCCTTTGATTTCATCCCATCTCTTTAGAGATTGAGCATGGGTGTAACTTTTGACTAGTTCCGCAAGTGTCGAAGTCATCAGGCCGTGGGTGCCACTTGGTCCTAAAATTCTTAGTCCAGCCGCTTCCTTGGCTAAAGAGTCGGCAATGCGATTACCTTTACTCCTGTCGTGCCCTTTAACCCACCTCAGGATAATGTTATTATCTACCGAGGCTTTGGCTAAATCTTGGTGGCACTCTAGTGCTAGCCCTGAAGTAACACGGTGTCTGTTCAAGGCTAATAGTGCTTGTCTGCTATCAGTGCAGATTGTTATGTTTTTGCCAAAAATTCTTTTCTTGGTTATTTCTTTTGTGGCGATTGAGATACCAGCCAGTTCTGTTTGGACCACGCTGGTATTTCTTCCCATTCCCCACTTAATCCTTAGGCTTAGTGATCTGGAGTACACTCCACATCCTGAGCCTTCTTTGGTTTTGTAGGGTTTATTATACACAAACCTGGGTTCAATTGCATCACTTGTTGCCTGCAGCAGAGGTTGCGCAGTAAGCGCTTCCCGCCATAGGCCCAACCTCAATCGACCCATTCCTACTTCTAGGTTTACACCAGCCGTGTGCAATCGTACCATGGCCATTAACGCAACCTCCTTAACGTACAGGTCCAGAGGGGTCAGACCCGTGATTAATTCCATTGCCGCGGTTGGTGTTGTTCTCATGGCTCCTGTGATGTTTAAACAAGCCAGTCGCTGTATTTGATATAATTTTTGGATGGCCGTTGCTTGTAGAACTTTCGGTCCCCGTGCAATGGCTCCATACGTTAACATAGGTCTTATTATTGCAGTGTAGATCCAGGCGACTACACGGGGTGAAAGACCCCATGCGCGTCCCACTGTCCTCCGACATTGCTCATAAGGCACGTATGCTCTTTTTGCTCTACTCTGTAGGTGAGTAGCATAAAGAGAGAGTAGCATAAATATACACACTCAGTGCACCAGACAATAAAACATTTCAATCCAAACAAGAATATAAAGAAAAATCTTATATAACCTAAATTCAAATATGCATATTTTGTCATGTAAATTTATCATTATATAACTCTTGCAAATTATAATAGGGTATATCGGTCAAAAATGTTTTTACTCTTATTCTAAAACATTTTGTTGGTCAAATTTGCCTGTCTTATATCTGACCCCATTGACCCCATTGTAATAAATAGAATTCCTGACCAAATTTGTTGAAGGAATTGGCAATTTCAACGCGGTGGAACGGGTGCTATAAGAATAGCATGAAGCCTCAAACAGGAACATATTTTTGTAAATGAGGCAAATCGATTCCAAAATGAACAAAGCAATCACTGTTAAAATCTTTTGCTCAACGAATTTGTGTCTGCAAATTTATTGAAGTTACTCTTACTGCATAACATCCAGAACAAATTTTACTTTCAAGTTGTGTGATATGTTCAATAAATTTGAGCTTATTGTCAATGTGAATACTTAGAAGTTTTCTTGATCACTAAGTTATCACCAAAGTGGTTATCCATCGCGAAAACTTCTGTGGATTTTATATATTTCCTTTTAACTGGCCAATGCTGGACCAGCTTTTTTGGTTTCATATTTGCATAACTTGTAATTTCATTTCGAAGAAAATCGTTTTTGTTTTCGAGATCTTCCTAGTTTACTCACTTTTTCATATCTTTCTCACCATGGACGATGGGATTTCATCCGTATATTTATCACTAGCGATCCCCCTCGGTTTTGCACGGGTGCAATGCTGATAGTAAATACACATCGCTGCTAATCATACGACCTTCGACGCACTATTAATTGGCACGCACCGTCGGCCCCCTGGCCGGTACCGCCGCAACCACCAGCATTTTAAATCTGTAATATCCTCGAAAATATTTATTTAAATTACATGCTGTATAGGGTCATATTGATCTATATTGAATGCACAATGTATTAAGATAAGGATAAGGATTAATGCTGTATTGCTTGAAATTGCTTCGTAAAAAAGTGAAGAATGAAAAATGGTTATTGTGGGTTGAGAAATAGACCTTTTTAAGGTGTACACTACTTTAGTATATTATTTTGATCTATTTCGAAGGGTTCAGCCAGCGTTTGCAATGTAAGCAAAAAAAAGTGTTTGTTCACGACATTTCATTAGAAACATCTAAAATTATCAGTGTTTTTCTACTATATTATGCATGTTATATACAGTCTGTAAAAGCCAAATGGAATAAATTCATTATTTCGGTTACGGTACATAATTTAATAAAATCCCGAAACACGTCAAATGTAAATTATAGTTTGACATTATTCAACGTGAAAATGTCACCCCTACCTTCAACCCCCTTCGAATAACAGGTACAACAACAAATTTTTTAAATGGAAAGTATAGGTTTGTGATATATCGTTTGAAAAGTCTCTTCATTCTCTATTCAAAAATGTTATCGCTTTCAAGTTTATTGCAACAATTAAGATAAAATAAATTGAAATCATGTGGTTACCGAAATTCGATAAAATACACTCAAAACTATTTGCAATATACTCAAAACTTATTGAGATATTCATAATAAGAAAGTAAGCAAAAACAATAGCAATGTTCTTTTTAGATGGTATCCTTTAAAAAACTATAGATAATTTCCGTGGCAACGTTAGTTTAAAACGCCTTGTCAACTTGTTTTGTATGTTGTCAGTATTTTAATTTAAGTTAAAAGTTCGTTAACTTCAAGTCTGACAAATGGTTAGATTAACGGAAATGCATAGAATAACAGTTCTTTAATGTTTGGTTACGAACACAACAGGAAGTAGCTCGCCTATTTCATGAGAAATTTCCTAATTTACCGCCCAATAAGCAAAATAGAGAAGCAGTTTCGCGAGCTTGGTCATGTGGGGCAGATAAAAAAAGCAGTTGCCAACGCAATGAGTGATGAACTCAAATTAGATGTGATGCTCGAGTTTGAGCAAAACCCATACATTGTTGTTAACCATACATCGATAGTAAATATATTAAAATAAAATAAAATGCATCCCTATAAAGTGATACCTACTCAGGATGACGATTTTGATAGAAATACTTATTTTTGTGAGCATATGATGGACATGTTGGATAACAATATCATCCAATTAGATGACGTTATTTTCTGATGAGCGTAATTTGTCTCTCAACGGTCATGCTAATCAGCAAAATTGCCGCTACTGGTCAACGGAAAATCCTCACTGGGTGAGAAAAGAACACACGCAATACCCTCACAAGGTTATTGTTTGCACAGGGATTGTAAGAAACCATATCATTATGGCATTACTTGGCACTACTTCAAAATTAGGTCATTCCAAGTTTAGCAAATGTATATCCTGCTCAGGAAACCCTCAAGTTCCAGTGAATACGATATGGTTTCAGCAGGATGAAGTACCACCACATTACCAAGTTAATGTCCGGCAATACTTCGATACAACATTTTCCAATCGGTGGATAGGGAGGCGAGGATCGATTGAATAGCCAGCGCGATCACCTGATCTTTCATCATTAGATTTCTGTTTATGGGGATATGTAAAGGGCGATGTGTATAAAATTGAACCTTCAGATTTGAATGACTCAAAAGAACAAATAACGCTTGCGATTAGGTCGGCCTGATATGTTAAATACTGTTAGAAGAAAGTTTTATTTGAGATTAGGATGTTGTCAAGACGTACGCGGTGAAAATTTTGAACACATCTACTTTGTTAACATCCATGGTTCTTCTTCATATTCTACATTTCATTACGTTCTGCATTACATTTTAGTTTTTGAGTGTATTTTGTCGAATTTCGGTAACCACATGATTTTAATTCATTTTATCTCAATTGTTGTAATGAACTTGAGAGCGATATTGTTTTTGAATAAAGAATGAAAAGACCTTCCATACTTCCCATTTAAAAAATTGGGGATTGTACTTGTCATTCGAAGGGGGTTGAAGGTAGTGATGGCATTTTTACGTTGAAGAATGTCAAATTATAATTTCCATTTGACGTATTTCGGGATTTTTTTCAAATATGTACAGTAACTTAAATAATGAATTTATTTCATATGGCTTTTACACACTGTATACAGGGCTTTTCATGATGAGCGTTAATTAGTCGTTTCTGACAAACTATTCAACGGATCAACCTGAAAATTTCACAGTATGCATAAATCAATATGACCTACACGCCTAAAATATTTCAAATGGAGCGGCGTTGTCGCTTCTACTATTAAGTAGCGGCTTCTTTGATTTTTCAAATGGAAGACCCCATATATAATATCATATTATGATTCATTATCACTTTGTCAACAAATTTATATACTATTTCCCTAAACCTATCTATTACCGTTTAGAAGATATAAAAATTAATTTCGATATTTTTTTTTACCAAACATGAACTTTTATTAATGCTGATAATCTTGAACTATCTTGCACTAAAACGATCAAATGAAGTGGGGTGATACTATGAGGATCTTCACTCAGAGTCATATTTTCATTTGCTTCATACAGGGTCTTCAAAAAATGCAGATACTTTGATCTCATGAAAAAATGAGTGGAACTCAATTTTTTCAAATGGAACATCCTGTATATTTCAACATTTTTGAGCTCTACATCCAATTTTAGATTAACTTTGTTCAGATAATACTATTTCTATTTTGAACCGTTTTCGAGATAAACTGTTTCAAACGGAAACTGACGTGGTTCTCTTGCTCGTTTTTTTGAACGCATCACTTATTTTGGATATTCAACATTTTTTTATACGTAGTAATATTTCTTTTTGATCCAGTTTTATAACTGTCTCAGATCAGTCAATTCGAAATTGGTATGTACCTACCCTAGAAAAAGTTACAATTTGTATACATTGAGGTATTGGTCTCTAACGTACAACAGTACACATTAATATTTTTTAATAGTGTGCTTTGGAAAAATAAATAAACCAATTATTTAACGTCAGACTTTCGTTGGTGGTTTTGACTGATTGTCAAGATTAGGTTAATTTATTAATAATTTATGGTGAGTGCAATAGAATTGCAAGTAGAACATGCCGAGTATTTCATGAAAGATATCCGCAACTTCCGAAGCCGAATAATAATGTGATAAATCGACTACTAAAAAACTGTAGGTTGAATGGAACCTTCCGTCCAAAAATCATTCGTAAGTAACAGTAAGTGTAACAGTTTTGGGATACTTTTATGCATTTCCAAATGCTTCTCTGCACGAGGCTGAAAGGGAGATAGGTATACCCTACGTGACAATTTGTCGAATTCTTAATAAGCATAAATGGCATCCCCATAAGTTCTACTGGGTCCAACATTTGAAAGAGACTGATTCACCCCGTATAGAGTGGAATTCTTTGAATGGTTACTTGTCAAGACTCAAGAGGATGAACATTTCCTTGACAATATCATATGGACAGATTAGGCCAAGTTCACAAAAAATAGAGTTTTCAATAGACACAACAGTCATTATTGGGCGCCAGAACATCCTCATGTTGTCCGCCAAAGGGGTTTTCAATAAAGATGGCAATTCAATGTATTTTGTGCCATAAAGAATGAGTCAATTTTTTATATCGAGTTTTATGATGATAATTTGAATGCATCAAAATATGAATATTTACTGAGGAATGGAATTCAAATGATTTTAAATAATAGACCAGGAAGAGAACGTGTATGGTACCAAATGGATGGTGCTCCACCCCATAATTCTCATTCAGTCAGCGAAGCTTTAACCGAAATCTTCGAAGACAGATGGATTGGTAATAATGGACCTTTTCGTTGGCCTCCTAGAACACCAGATAGCAATCCATTAGATTATTTCGTGTGGGGTTTCATTAAGAATATGGTTTACTCTACGCCAATAACAACAATGAAAGATATGAAATCGAGAGTTACAACTGCTTTCAATAGTTTGACTCCAGACTTGATCAGAAGCGCTACACATGACAATCTTTTGAAGAGATTACATGTTTGTTTGAGTAGAGGTGGAGATGTGTTTTAACATATTCTGAAATACACTGACGATTAAATTAACTCATTAATTTATGGATTTATTATTTTCAGTTCGTGTTTCAGCGTTAATAAAACTATTTTTTGAAGAGAAGTTTCATTCGATGGGTGAGGAGTATTTTAATAATTATCTTTTCATTGTATTATCTGTGACTAATTGAGAAACATCAAACGAAATCTGTTTCACAAAAATGAGTGATGAACAGTTTGAAACAGTTTATCTTGAAATAGAAATGGTAATCTAAAACTGGATGTAGAGCTCAAAAATGTTGAAATATACAGGGTGTTCCATTTGAAAAAATTGAGTTCCACTCATTTTTTCATGAGATCAAAGTATCTGCATTTTTTGAAAAACCTGTATGAGGCAAATGAAAATATGACTCGGAGTGAAGATCCTCATAGTATCACTTCACTCCATTTCAAATTTGATCGTTTTAGTGCAAGATAGTTTAAGATTATCAGCATTTATAAAAGTTCATGTTTGGTAAAAAAAATATCGAAATTAATTTATATCTTCTAAACGGTAATAGATCGGTATAGGGAAGTAGTATATGAATTTGTTGAAAAAGTGATAATGAATCATAATATGATATTATATACGGGGTGTTCCACTTGAAAAATCAAAGAAGCCGCTACTTTATAGTAGAAGAGACAACGCCGCTTCGCCTAAAATATTTTAGGTCATATTGACTTATGCATACTGTGGAATTTTCAGGTTGATCCGTTGAATAGTTTGCCAGAAACGGCTAATTAACGCTCATCATGAAAAGCCCTGTATATACATATAGTATTTGGATTTAAACTTAGTTTTTAATTTTTAGGTTTAATTTCAATATTGATCTTAATCATAAGTATTTATGTACACCTTTGTAAACACATGCTTGTATATTGGGCGCTGCCCGTTTGATAAATAAATGAATAAAATAAATAAATGAATAAGATGTTCTCTATGAAGGTTTACAAAACCGCTATACAATAGCTTCCTGAAACGGGTAAATTACATATGATTTAAAATCATTTAATAAGTCCTTTATAGACATTAGTTACTACCTGTAGCCCAATCAGATAATTAATTCTAGGATAGATTTATGTACCCGAAAAGACCGGATAAAATGCCCAATTTACTAGCAGAAACAGGTCAACGATTAGGTATGATTACCTGGTAGTAACAAAAAAGAATAATCAAAATCAATTTGATCGTCCATTAAGCATAGCGTATTTTTCCATTCTAAGAACTGTTTCTATGCTCTTTTGTGTGTGTTTTGAATATTCATCCCGTTTGACACATGTCAAATATCGGATTTAAATCACATGAGTATAAAATACTCACTTTACTAATTGTAAAGATTACCAATTGTGAAGACTAACTGTAAAGACATGCCTGAAGAAGCTATTGCATAACGAAACACGTATTGCGTTTTTGTAAAACTGTTTAGTGAAAATCTCACTATAAAGTTGTTCTTGTTTTTAGCATTTTATGTCGAAATAATTATTTCTGGCAAAACAGGTGGATCAGAAAGCACAAATCAATACAATATTATTTCTAGGAGAACAGTTAATATGTAAATACGTTGATTAATGACATTTTATGAGGACAGGTTCACCAAACGTGAATGAATAACTTCTTGTTGGTCATTAGAGACAATTTGAATATTTGAGTTTATATTGTCTCTCCTCTTGAAGATGGTCACTTGGTGATTGAAACACGTGTCGAGGTGTTGAAAATAACGGTTTGGTGTTGGAAAAAAACTCAAGTAATATTCATTACTACACCAAAGGTTCCAAACAGTGCATCACAAGTATAAAATATCATTAATTAACATATTTACATATCAAGTGTTTTCAAAGAAATAATATTGTATGGCTATGTGCTTCTTAAATCTACCTGTTTAGCCAGAAATAATAATTAATCTAAGTTTCGACGTAAAATACCAATATTGCACCTGTTTTCTTGAAGTATTATAATATTGTTATGGTTATATTGTATCTATTTGGGTATTCAAAATCTACCACTTTTAGCAGATTTGATTATTTATTTTTGTTTTATTATACCCTACATAAAATATATTGTAGAATAGTTTGATGTACCAGCAACTCATGAAGCTTTCGAGTACCGAAACGCGTTTTGAATAAAATTTATTGTGAAAACTCTATAATTATTATCATGGATAGTTATAACACATAGTTAGATATTTTGATATAGAGATATTTTTCAAAAATTTCATCCTTCATTTAGAAAATCATTTAGTAATGACTCAATGAATATTACTTCTAAGAAACAGATACAATATTGGCATTTTATGTCAAAACTTGATTGGATGAATGAATAATTCTGGCAAATTAGAAAGCACAAATCAATACAATATTATTTCTAGGAAAACACGTAGTATGTGAATATGTTAAATAATACTTGTGATGCACCTTTGGGGTAGTAATGAATATTACTGGAGTTTAAGATGATTCACTTGGTGATTGAAACATGTGTCGAGGTGTTGAACGGTTTGGTGTTGGGATAATACCTCAGTAATATTTATGTTAATCAATGATATTTTACAAGAACAAGTTCACTGATGGTGTGAGAATAACTTTCTGATGGTCGTTTGAAACACAATTTGAATATTTGCGTTTATATTGTTTCTTAAACAATTTTGTTTTGCCAGAATTGATCATTTATCCAACTAAGTTTTGATATAAAATGCCAATATTGTGCCCGTTTCCTAGTAGTAATTATATTGTACCTTATTGGTTATTCAAAATCTACCAGTTTTACTAGATTTAATCATTTATCTTTGTTTTATTATAACCTACTATTACATAAAAGTTATATAAAATACATTGTAGAATAATTTATTGCACCAGCAACTGATGAAGTTTTCGTGTAGCGAAACACGTTTTGAATAAAATATACAGTGCATTTCTTTAATGTTCCCCTTAATTTTTTGAACGGGTCAACTCAAAAAATTGAAATTTGGGATAATGAAATTAATGCATGAATACCTTATTTGGAGGTGAAATTGACAGATGAAACTTTCAAGATGGCGGCTGGGCGCCATCTGGGAAAACAATTAAATGAAAATGTGTCGTGCGACACATCTTTTTGAAGCTCCTGATAAATGCTTCAACAACCCTAGAATATAATGTCAATATCTTCAACTATTACAAAATGGCGGAACTTTTAATAATTGGCTGAATACATTGACATTTAACTACATAATATGAGGTAATAAGCTTGAGATCAGTTCAGAAGATGCTAGAAATGGTTGCTTTAAACTTCTTGACATATGAACAGCCGAACATTTTTGAACATAGTAACGTCAATATCTCTACAAATATTCATATTGAAACAGGTTCAGTTCCGTACACCTTTTGCTTCAAATAGCCCCATAAAAAAAGTCCAAAAGTGTCAAATCTAGCGAGCGGGCTGGCCATTCTGTAGGACCTCGACGGCCAATCCAACGACCGGGAAAAGTAGTATCTAAATAGTTTCTTACTTATCTGGAGTAATGTGATGGTGCTCCATCTTGTTGGAATACAATATCCATATCGAATTCATTAGGATTCGCTTCGACGATTTCAGTGATGAGAGGGTCAACAGTAGTTTCCAGCATATTCAAATACAGTTCCTCTGTCGAATTTCGATCAATGAATAGAGGTCCTTTAATATAGTTTTCCAATATTCCTGACCAAGCGTTAACATTTTTTCTGGATATTGGGTATGTGTTTCCTGGAAAACGCGAGGGTTGGTGTCACTCCAATAACGGCAATTTTGTCTGCGAACATTGCCGTTTAAAAAAATGTACACGTCAATAAAAGAAATATTGTGGAGATAGGTAGGATGCCTTGCAATGGTTTCCGTCATGATTTCGCAGAATTCTGTTCTTCGATCAGGGTCATCTTCAATTAATTGATGTACCGTTTTAATTTTGTATGGATGATACCTATTCCCCTTCAAAAGTCTCCACACAGTGGAAGGAGACACCTCACGAACATTCGCGACGGAATAAGTAGACTGTTCAGGATTTACTACCATCTCACTAATTATTTGCACTTGTTCTTCCGGAATGAACGGATGACCTGGGGGCTTTTTATTATGTACTTCCACCGATAGTTGTGAATTCAGATAGTTCCCTCAAATATTTTCTACAGATAGGACGATTCGGAAAACGTTCATTGAAAATCCTATCGGTCTCGTGAAAGTTACGCGTCGCATAAAAATCGCTTAAATTTTTTTTCCAACGGACGAGAATTGACCATTTTAGAGATTGTTGACGTGGTATCTTTCTACTAGTAAAACCGAAAACTAAATGAGAGTATTCTAAGTGAACAATGATGTTCATTGTCGTACTGACATTTTTTGTCGTTTTCATAAACAAAAAATATCTAAACAAACCTTATTGGGTTATTGGTTGCCATATGGCAGATAAAAAGGAATATTTCTGGAAATATCGATATTAAAGTGTTTGTCTTCAGGAAATTATTAAATGTTCCACCATTTTGTAGTAGGTGAAAATATTGACTTTATATACTAAGGTTGTGAAGTATTTGTCAGGAGCTTCAATATGATGTGTCACAAGACACATCCCAAATTTCAATTTTTTGTGGACCCGTTCAAAAAATAAAAGGGGGGACATTAAAGAAATGCACTGTATAACAATTACCATTGATAGTTATAAAACAGTTAGATATTGCATATATAGATACTTTTCCAAAATTCCATTCTTCATTGAAAAAAATCAATTAGTAACGACTCATAATGAATCGCGGATGAAAGAGTACAAAAAATATTCTTGTAGGTAACATTTTTCTCAGTCTTATGATATGGGCGGTCCGATATTTCTCTGGTCGTCACTTCGAAAAAGTATTAAATAGGTATTTAGTGCGTGTAGGTAGATTTCGTCGAGTTAAAACAAAAGATGTGCGGCGGCAAACAGCGGTACCACCCACTGCGGCGGGACGCTAACAAATGAAACACGTTGCGGTACAGTCATCGTGGCTCCTAGAAGGTTTCCTGGCACATTTCTCGCCATCATCAACTGGATTTTTTCCACTGAGATGAATAATGCCCATTCAAAAAATAAACATTTTCAGACCGTATATAGTAACTAAATGTTTTGGATGGGTTTATAGACCCATCGTATACGATGTAGAAAAACAACAAATAGTAATAATAATAATATAACATTATTCACTTAACAGATAGCTGTACAGAATGCAAAATATAAATACATTTTGAAATAATTATTGAATGAATAAAACAGTAAAACGATAAGTACGCAAGTACTTGTTTCGTTATAACAATACATATACATGAAATTAATTTTAAATAGATCTATAAAAATTATAATGAATTTTCAATATAGTAATATAATAAAATGAAATAACAGGTAGGCATATGAAAATAATAATATTCAATACAGTAATATGATAAAAAAGCAATGAGACAGGAGAATTTTATCTGTGGAATATGCATTAAACTCAGTCGTGAAAGTTATGTCAAGTTCAGGTAAGTTCTAGTTCAGTACAAAATATCTCCCATGTTCGAGTATATATAATCTCAGATTTCATTTTAACAAGTGCTTATTATTATTTTTTATTGTTTCAGGTACCGAATTATAAAATTTTAACGAAACCTATGAAATGGCTCGTTGAGAAATTTATTTCTTTAGAATGTACGAATAGGCGAGTACATTTCGATTTCGTGTATTAATTATATTCGTGTTCTGACTTAGCTGGTTACAGAAATGAAATCTGACGTATCTCAAATGGCTTTCAATAGAGAGTAATACTGTTTTTTCAATTCGGTGATGGGCAAACATCTTTTAAGAGTTTCAAGTTGATAAATAATTTTACGAAGCTTCAAGTTATTATTGATATATACACCTAAATATTTAATGCTTCTTACAGATTCAATATACAATGTTTTTTGGGAAAGTCGACTACAGTTTGATGGAATGGTGCATCTCTGGATTTATTGCAACTGAAGGTGATAAGTTTGGTTTTTCCTGGATTGACAGTTGAACTTTTTTGACAAAACCAGGCACTTCTGAAAATAATTTTTTTTCCATGTTTGTTGATTCGTCCCAAGTATCCGCTTCATAGAATATTGTAGTATCATCGGCGTATCCAATCCTGAACTGCTCAGTTCAAACACATCGTTGACATAGAGGTTGAAAAACAGGACCAAGAACATTACCTTGAGGCACATCTAATATACTGCGGTTCTCTTAGGTCATCACCTATTTTTACTACTTGTTTTCTTTTTTCTAAATAACTACTCAGAATATTGACACATTTTACTCAAATTCCTTTCCTTTCTAATGTTTGTACTAATATAGAATAGTCTAGTGTCGAAAGCCTTGCTTAGGTCAATAAAGAGTCATAAACAAGGCTGTACATTTTCAAAGGCTTTATGAATTTCATGTGCTAACTCCAAAAAGAGCATCTTTTGTGGAAGTTCTTTCTTTGTTTTTCAGAAATTAAATGATATTTGTTAATGAAGATTGCTAATTTTGTTTTTATAAATTTTTCCAGAATTTTCGATAAATGGTTGATCGATAAATGGTTGAACAGAGGTTTCTTTCCTGTTTTTATGCAGCGTGACTCACGGTCGATGGTAGGTTAGACGTTTCTGGAAAACGCAAAGCATGATTTTTCTGAAAATTTCACCTCTCACATTTCCTTACCTGTTCTATAGATCTAAAATATTTTCAGCATTGCGGCGTTGCCACTTCTATCAAAAAGTCCTAGCAATTATATTTTTTAAATGGAACACCCCGTATATTAATACATTTTTGGAATCGCTCTAGTATTTTAATACTTTTTTGTTGATAATGTCCTATACCTATCTCTATCTGTTTTCGAGATAAAAAATAAACTGTGCGAAATATGGTCCAAAACAAAGCCTTAATTGAAATTAAGTACATCAGTACTCTCAATTCATGAAAAGTTAATATTTTGATGATAGTTTGGACAAACTCGAAATATTCAAATAACACCAAGAAATCGACTCCATATCATACAGGGCGTGCTAAAATTACTATTATTTCCATTGTGCATAAAAGTAGTCGAAAGTTCATTTTTTCAAATGAAATCCCCTGTATATTACTCGATAAATTGAAAGATGGTAAAAAATGCTTCAAGATGATATACATGTTCCTATACCTAAATCGTCAAGTTTTCTTAATAAAGCCGTTATTGTGGAAAAATAGTTATTCACGTTTTACCTACAAGTGTTGAAAGTGGCATTCACTTTAACAAATGTATCATACAATTTTTTTTTGTATAACGTTACTGCTGATAATAAAAAAAATTATAGGGTCCATGGGATTTGAACACACGATCTTTGGATTACAAGGCATATGTTATTACAACTATATACGCCAATTCACGTTATTTTAAGGAGGATTATTGGTTAGTCATGAAGGACTTTCTACAGTTGGACTGAATACTACTTCGTCATCGTCTGTAACTTTACAGGGATTTAATATTACCAATAGCACGAACTGCATGTGTGAACTTTTCTAAATGATTTTTTGGTAGGTGTTCTGATTGAAGTGTTTCTATCAAAGAGATTTTCAATAACAGTTGTACACAAAATAATTTTTAAAGAATTTGATTTCTAGGTAGCCGTGGAACTATCAAGCTTATGACAGTTTGGTGACTTTTATAAGTAATTGATAAATGGTTATTGACGGTGTTTCAAAAAATCGCTAAAAATGAATGCAAATATTGATTATTCAAACGAAGTTCTTATGAAATTATTTATTATACACGGACAGTGTGATCAAATCATTGCCAGAACTTGTAGAAAATTCAACCAAATGTATCCTGAATTAACACCAATGAACGAGAGGAAGTTTGTAAGATTACAAAATAATTTCCTTAACTATGGCTCCATGTTAAAAGCGCCTTCAACATTACCAAAACCTGTTACTTCAAATGAGGACAATACCTACTGTTAACGTTTTGGCATATTTTTTGCATATCCAGAAGCTTCCATTCGCAGTGCAGAAAAAGATTTAGGTGTATCACATGCTTCAATACAACGAATTTTGAAAAATCACGGAATGCATCCGTATAAATTTACCAAAGTTCAAGCTCTAAAAGCAGAAGACTTCGAACGTAGAATGCATTTTTTTGAATCCCTTTTGATTCACACACAGGAAGATCAGGAATTTTTGTCAAAAATAATTTGGAGCGACGAATCAAAATTTACGAGGGATGGTATTTTCAATAGAAGGAATAAATATTTTTGGGCTGATCATAATCCTCATGTTACAAAAGAAATGGGTTTTCAAGAAAAATTTGACCTGAATGTTTTCTGTATTCTGAAGAACAATAAAATTGGCTTCTTTATTTATGAAGATACACTGAATGCAGAGAGATATCTCCAAATATTAAAGACGACTGTAACCGATTTTCTTGAAAATTTGCCTTTAGAGGAATATAGGAATTCGTGGTTTACTCTGGATGGAGCGCTAGCTCATCCCACCCAGGAAGTTTCCAGGAAACTTGACGAACTCTTCGACGATCGTTGGTTTAGGCGTGGGATTGGCCACCGAGATCACCCGATCTACCACCACTTGACTTTTTTTATAGGGTGTTTTAAAAGAAAGGGTATACAGTACTCCAGTGCCTACCAAAGAAGAATTGCGACGGCGAATAGTGCGGAGTATTGAAGATCTGGATCCCCAGGAAATTGAAAAAGCAACTACAAGTCGCCTACAAAAAAAATATTTTAAAGTGTTTAGAATGTAATGGACAACATTTTCAGCATTTATTGTGAAAATGTGATATTTTGTTATTGTCTGAACTTTCACATGTTTTAGCCCACAAAATCTTACTTTTCACCTAGAAATGACTGATTTTTGGTACAGTTGTTCCCTGGAAACTTTGAGCCATAGTTGAGGAAATTATTTTGTAACCATACAAACTTCCTCTCGTTCATTGGTGTTAATTCAGGATACATTTGGTTGCATTTTTTACACGTTCTGACAATGATTTGATCACTTTGTTTATGTGTATAATAAATAATTTCATAAGAAATTCGTTTGAATAATCGATATTTGCATTCATTTTGGAAGATGATTCGAAACACCGTCGATAACTCTTTGTAAGTTACTTATAAAAGTAAGCGAACTGCTGTAAGCTTGATAATTCCACTGCTACCTAAATCCAAATTCTATAAAAAAGTAATGTTTCTAGATGAAGCGACTTTATTGAGAAAACTTGACGTAGGGACATGATATATCATCTTGAATAATTTTTCACCATCTTTCAATTTACTGAGTAATATACAGGGGGTTCATTTGAAAAAATGAACTTTTGACTACTTTTATGTACAATGGAAATAATAGTAATTTTAGCACGCCCTGTATGATATGGAGTCGATTTCTTGAAGTTATTTGAATATTTCAAGTTTGTCCAAACTATCATCAAAATATCAACTTTTCATGAATTGAGAGTACTGAGTACTTACTTTCAATTAGGGCTATGCTTTGGACCATATTTAGTTGCTAGGACTTTTTGATGGAAGTGGCAACGCCGCAATGCTGAAAATATTTTAGATCTATCTATTCAGAAGCAAAGAGGGAGGAATTCAAGTAATACCCAAAACGAACTTTACCTTTGCTGCTTACTGATGCTAAAACACTGGCGGGTTTATTAGAGCTCTGCAAGAGAGGGTTCATTCCAACTACTTATCACAATTTTTATAAGTCATTAATACCGTTGAATCCAAAAGATATGGGTAGTAATAATGACGAATCGACTGAAAGCGAAGATTGAAAAGTAAATAAATACATTTTAAGAACACTTTTGAGTTGTAAAAATATTTTATTGCAAATACAATTTTGAAGCAGTGTAGTAAGTAATTTTTTCATAATTAATAATCATAGTAACTCGTCTAAAAAAAAATAACGTGCAGAGTATACAAAGTACTATTCAGTACTTAAAATGTAGCATTTAAATGCACCTCATCTCCAAAAGAATAGAAAACATAGTTAAATGTATGTCCCTTTCAGGGCCGTAGCGAAAAGAAATACCAGGGGGGGAAGGGAATCCAAATTTTCCCAACCCTACCAGCAAAATTTCCCAACTTTCGAAAAAATAAGAGCCGAGGGATTAGTTACTACTATAATAAACTAGTAATATGTAGCTGTATTGCTGCTGTTCCAATGTTTTGACAGAATCAGAATCAACGAACTTATGCGTGCGCACCGTTATAGAACAGTGCCACAGCATAGTTGGGTATGCTGTGACAGTGCTTTCAAAAATTGTTCTACAGCGCCATCTAGTGGCGAGTTACAGAAAAACTGATAGCCTAAAAGCCTTCTCTATGAAAAATTACTTATACATGTCAAGTTTCATCACGATCGGTTGAGCGATGTAGAAGTTTATCACTTACCAACCACCAACCAACCAACCAACCAACCAACCAACCAACCAACCAACAAACATCCATTTTTATATATTAGATTGATTTTCTTACTTAGCTATCCAAAGATTGGCTGAATGCTTATGCCCGTTAGGGTATGCACAAACAAAAATAAATTTTGGTGATTATAAAAATAATGATGGGAATTATTCTACTTTGGACCAAGGTCCTTGGTCTTATAATATATCCACCATGTACAGGAATATTCCATACAAATGAAAGGAAACGACACTTGAATAATATTGTGCTTATTGTTTTCTACTATTATTTTTTCTATTTTCACGGCCCGAAATTTCACAACTTTTCCAAGTCGAAAAAACAGTGAAAAGTTGTGAATTTTGTAAAATTGTCACTTCAAAATTTGTGGACTGTTCTCTTACTTGGGAGGAATTAAACTTTTTGAAGTTTTCAAACAACTCAGAATTCCAAAGTATGGGATCTCCAAGTTATGCATGTTGGGAAATCCCAACCTTCTCCTGGTTCTTTCACTTTTCTTATTACTTCTCCCTTTCTTTTCTCTCATTTTTATTTTTTTAATTTTCATTCATTTTTTTACTATTATTTTTTTCTATTTTCACGGCCCAAAATTTCGAAACTTTTTCCCAAGTTGAAAAACCAGGGGGGGAACTCCCCCCGCATCCCCCCATGGCGACGGCCCTGGTCCTTTTTATTGTCAATAATAAAATAGAAGAAACTTCAAGTCCGTTTTTCTCAGTTCCTTAAAAATTGAGTTACCACAGTCTTCGTAGGGACCGAGGATATATATGTCCCACATATTTGTTTGAAAAACAGCCACTTTGAAAGATTCCCACATTTTTTTGTATGAAAATGGAGAAGTAGAAAGCCAAATCATTTCTTTCCCAATTATATTTCACTTCTTACTTTGATCCTAATTGCGGTTCTGCTTCCCAAAAGAGTTTGAAACCATTAAAAAGATTGCAAATGTGAAGTGTTGGCAAATAAAAAGTTGATTGTTGATACAGTTATCAAGGTGTATTATTTAAAATACAATTTGATATAATAATGAAATTATATTGTCACATTTGCAGTTGTCAGTTTAAACGGTGATCTCATGAATTATCTTCAATGAAGAAACTAACAAAAAAGTGTACCTACCAGTTACTGTCGGTCGTAATTAACTTATCCTCTTTGTTTGAAGGATACGGGTATCCCGTTACTCTCAGCTTTTTCCTTCATATTTTTTTTCTCGATATCATATATTTCTTTGCTCAAGGGGAACGTGACCAGCTTATGTATGATAAAATGTAGTCCTTCATTATTTTCAATTTAATTTCAACAAGTGTTTGGCAACCCGAAAAACGAGTCGACGGAAAAATAAAAATCTGGGATGTACAAAATAACCTGTGATCATTGCTACAAAGAGTATTTTGGTATGATAACTCTTTGGATGGAACATGTTTCACATATTCGGTTTCATAGACAAGAGAAGTTTAGTGTCGTTCAACATGACCTAGATAACGATTACAGAATAAATGAGTAGGTAATGCATAAAATTGTGATCGATTCACGACAAACCTGATTTTAGATGCCTTCGAAAGTTTAAAAATCGAAAAATGTGGTTTGAGTTATATGAACGGTGATTAAGGTCCCATTCCTAACCTTTCTTCACTGTCTTACGGAATTATACGTGGAAAATATGGTAGGAATTGATTCATGACCCTCATTATATGAAATAATGATTAGTATAGTGTTTAAAAACATTAACATAGTAAGTCTAGTTCATTTCCTGATGATGCAAACTAGTTTAGCGAAACGTTCAACAAGAGGCAGTATTTTTCTTCTGGTGTGGGATAAGTGTTTTCAATAGATACACCACAAATATTTTGAAGTTATTTTTCATAGGTTTAGATCCTTTATCACTTTGCTCAGATCCGCAAATGTGTTCGCTCATATTCACAATGGTATTTCATTACATGACATGAGTTAATGTTGAAAACATCTCCTCATTGAAAAATGAAAAAATATTATTGAACTTTAATTTTTTTTAATTATACTAGCTAATCGGCTAGGTGATTTAAACAAGTCATGGCAGAGTATTTGAGTTGCATTTGATAGGTCGCACTGCTTACTATTTCATTGACACATCAGATAGTATGAGTAATATTTTCGAAAATCAATCATATTGTAATTCATTTTGAGGTATCATCGTTTCACTTGTAGCAAAAAACTACAAGTTATAGTAGAAGAAAGTGACCAAATATGAGATAGTATCCTATACCGGCAATTTTCTCAAACGGAAACTCACACACGCAATAACAGTGTTTGCCTCTTTCTTTCTATCGCCATTAGCGCGTAAAAGATGTAACATGGCAGTCGAGTGAGCCCTTGCGTTGTCGCAGTAATTTGTTTTGTCGCTTTTTCATAACTTTCTAAGGTAAGGTATATAAGAAATACGTATATTTTGTACAAAAGCTGCACACAATATTGTTTTTATAACTTCTAGATATAGTTCAGATGTTCTTTTATAGGTTTTAGCGATATTTGATTGTATTACTATCATAAATATAAAAATATGAATGACTAAGTCTAAGTATCCAGTCATGGACTATTCCATAATTGGTTCTATTTAATTATTAGCTGACTAGATGTTTTTGTTAATTATAAATTGAAAGTGAATTTTTCATATTTAATTAGAATTGCTGACGCATATGGAGGAAGATATTAAATTAATAAGAGATAAAAAAATGGGTTATTTGAGGGCTGCAAAACAGTTTGATGTGCCAAGATCTACCTTGTTTCGATTATGCCAGAAAAATTAATCACCCCCAGAAAAAGCCACAGCTACTACACTTGGGAGAAAAACTGTTTCATGGACAACCCTTAAAACTCTTTTGGTAGACTGTTAGTTGAAAAATCCATATTTTTACACGGGAATAGCTGAAACTAAATGGCTTAAGCTATTTCTTAAATGCCATAAGAACAAGCCCTCAATGAGAAGATCAACTGGCACATCTTTTGCTAGAGCATTTGGATTCAGCAAAGAAAAAGTAGAATATTCCTTTGACCTCCTTGAAGACATTTATGGTCAAAAAACTATGGTCCAAACGCATACAGGGCTTTTCATGGTGAGCGTTAATTAGCCGTTTCTGGCAAACTATTCAACGGATCAACCTGAAAATTCCACAATATGCATAAGTCAATATTACCTACACGCCTATTTTAGACGAAGCGGCGTTGTCGCTTCTACTATAAAGTAGCGGCTTCTTTGATTTTTCAAATGGAACACCCCGTATATAATATATTATGATTCATTATCACTTTGTCAACAAATTCATATAATATTTCCCTATACCTATCTATTACCGTTTAGAAGATATAAATTAATTTCGATATTTTTTTTACCAAACATGAACTTTTATGAATGCTGATAATCTTGAACTCTCTTGCACTAAAATGATCAAATTTGAAATGGAGTGGAGTGATACTATGAGGATCTTCACTCCGAGTCATATTTTCATTTGCCTCATACAGGGTCTTCAAAAAATGCAGATACTTTGATCTCACAAAAAAATGAGTGGAACTCAATTTTTTCAAATGGAACACCCCATATATTTCAACATTTTTGAGCTCTACATCCAATTTTAGATTAACTTTGTTCAGATAATACTATTTCTATTTTGAACCGTTTTCGAGGTAAACTATTTCAAACGGAAATTGACATGGTTTCCTTGTTCATTACTCATTTTTGTAAAACAGATTTCGTTTGATGTTTCTCAATTAGTCACAGAAAAGTCACAATGAAAAGATAATTATTAAAATACTCCTCAACCATCGAATGAAACTTCTCTTCAAACAATAGTTTCATTAACGCTGAAACACGAACTGAAAATAATAAACCCATAAATTAATGAGTTAATTTAATCGTCAGTGTATTTCAGAATATGTTCAAACACATATCCACCTCTACTTAAACAAACATGTAATCTCTTCAAAAGATTGTCATGTGTAGCGCTTCTGATCAGGTCAAACTATTGAAAGCAGTTGTAACTCTCGATTTCATATCTTCCATTGTTGTTATTGGAGTAGTGTAAACCATATTTTTGATGAAACCCCACACGAAATAATCTAATGGATTGCCATCTGGTGTTCTGGGAGGCCAACGAAAAGGTCTATTATTACCAATCCATCTGTTTTTGAAGATTTCGGTTAAAGCTTCGCTGACTGAATGAGAATTATGGGGTGGAGCACTATCCATTTGGTACCATACACGTTCTCTTCCTGGTCTATTATTTAAAATCATTTGAATTCCATTCCTCAGTAAATCTTCATATTTTGATGCATTCAAATTATCATCATAAAACTCGATATAAAAAATTGACTCATTCTTTATGGCACAAAATACATTGAATTGCCATCTTTCTTGAAAACCCCTTTGGCGGACAATATGGGGATTTTCTGGCGCCCAATAATGACTGTTGTGTCCATTGAAAACTCCATTTTTTGTGAACTTGGCTTCATCTGTCCATATGATATTGTCAAGGAAATGTTCATCCTCTTGAGTCTTGACAAGTAACCATTCAAAGAATTCACTCTACGAGGTAAATCAGTCTCTTTCAAATGTTGGACACAGTTGGACTTATAGGGATGCCTATTATGCTTATTAAGAATTCGACAAATTGTCACGTAGGGTATACCTATCTCTCTTTCAGCCTCGTGCAGAGAAGCATTTGGAAATGCATGAAAGTATTCCAAAACTGTTATACCATTATCATCATCATCCACTTTAGTCTTCTTACGAATGATTTTTGGACGGAAGGTTCCATTCAACCTACAGTTTTTTAGTAGTCGATTTATCACATTATTATTCGGCTTCGGAAGTTGTGGATATCTTTCATGAAATACTCGGCATGTTCTACTTGCAATTCTATTGCACTCACCATAAATTATTAATAAATTCAAGAAATCTGCATTACTGTAACCTAATCTTGACATTATTCTATTATAATTGGTAGCTATCACAATCAGTCAAAACTACCAACGAAAGTCTGACGTTAAATAATTGGTTTATTTATTTTTCCACACTATTAAAAAATATTAATGTGTACTGTTGTACGTTAGAGTATACAATAGAGTATAGAGTACAATACAATACAATAGAGTATACAATGTATACAAATTGTAATTTTTTCTAAGGTAGGTACATACCAATTTCGAAATGACTGATCTGAGACAGTTAAAAAACTGGATCAAAAAGAAATATTACTACGTATAAAAAAAAAGTTGAATATCCAAAATAAGTGATGAATTCAAAAAAACGAGCAAGAAAACCACGTCAGTTTCCGTTTGAAACAGTTTATCTCGAAAACGGTTCAAAATAGAAATAGTATTATCTGAACAAAGTTAATCTAAAATTAGATGTAGAGCTCCAAAATGTTGAAATATACGGGGTGTTTCATTTGAAAAAATTGAGTTCCACTCATTTTTTCATGAGATCAAAGTATCTGCATTTTTTGAAGACCCTGTATGAGGCAAATGAAAATATGACTCGGAGTGAAGATCCTCATAGTATCACTCCACTCCATTTCAAATTTGATCGTTTTAGTGCAAGAGAGTTCAAGATTATCAGCATTTATAAAAGTTCATGTTTGGTAAAAAAAAATAAAAATTAATTTATATATTCTAAACGGTAATAGATATGTATATGGAAACAGTATATGAATTTGTTGACAAAGTGATAATGAATCATAATCATAATATACGGGGTGTTCCATTTGAAAAATCAAAGAAGCCGCTACTTTATAGTAGAAGCGACAACGCCGCTTCGTCTGAAATATTTTAGGCGTGTAGGTCATATTGATTTATGCATACTGTGAAATTTTCAGGTTGATCCGTTAAATAGTTTGTCAGAAACGGCTAATTAACGCTCATCATGAAAAGCCCTGTATATAATGTTGGCGAATCAGTACTTACCGCAGTACAGAGCAAGATATTCCAAGTAGTTGGCCATAAAGAGAAACGGCAGATAGCTTCACTCACCTCATTTGAACGGGGTTTATTATTAACAATTGTTGTTGCCATGCACTGGTCATTTTGTGCCTCCCTTTATTATATTCCCTCTCAACAATATAAGTGACCAGTTGATGAGAGGCAGTCCCCCAGATGCTGTTGGTATTGCACATCCATCAGGATGGATACAAAAAATTAATATATTCACTGACTGGTTCAAACGTTTTATCAAACATACCATACGGGATTGAAAGTATTCTTGTTAGGCAAAATAATATAAACATTGTGTTTTTACCTCCTCACACAACCCACAAGCTCCAGCCACTAGACAAAACGTTTATGGCACCACTCAAAATGAATTACAGTGAAGAAATACGGATGTGGATCAGAGACCATTAAGCTCTCATGCAGACAGTTGAGATTGCAGCAAATAAATTTCGTCTAACAGGACTATGGCCATTAATAAAAATATATTTACCGCGGTCGACTATCTTGCTGCGCAACAAGATGTAGTTAAAGATGGTTGTACAGTCAACGTTACGTCAATGACATTAAGTTTCCAACCTTTAGGACAATCGATGGCCAATTTTAGAGCAACTCATACCTGTGTGTCTTCAACTGAAGCTATCAGACCCAGATAAAATGCAAATATTTAACCTGTACGTTCAACTTCCGGACTTTCTCGCAGTAGTTTGGATTAGTGTCTCCATATGACATCAGTCCAGTGCCAAACAAGAAGAGAAAACCTTCTTATAGAGGAAGCAGATCATCTATTGCAGCAGTCATCACATCTTCACCTTAAAAGATGATCTCATAGAAAAAAGCAAGAAGAAAGAAGAAAAAAAATTGGCAAAGAAGAAAAATTAAGAATGAAATGAAAATGATTAAAAAAAAGTCAAAAGAAAAGAGTAAGATGCTCAAGAGATGGTGCTGTTTGATACAGACAGTGAGGCCGATGCCTTGATAGGAAATAAAGCTCCAGACTCTGAAGATTCGGAGTGTATTTTCTGTGGGATACTGTTTTCAAATGATGCTCATGGGAAATAATGGATCAGGTGCTTCATGTGTAGGCTCTGAGCACATTATGATTGCGCTGGATTAGAGTCTGGTGCCTGGATTTGTGATTTTTGCAAATAATTTGTGTTCCTTCCTATGTTATCTGTAGGCTCTGAGCACATAATGATTGGGCTGGACCGGAGTCTAGCGCCTGGATTTGTGATTTTGAGTGAGTGGCGGGGTGAGTGGCGGGGGATCACTGTCTCTCTCTTATGGGTGTTTGACAGTCCCCCGGTGCAGACCACATGGCACTCACCCAGTAAAGTTATCGGTCAACCACCCAATCCCGCACCTGCGGGTAACAGGCGTTGGCCGGTTTCAAGCTAGATGTGTGGGAGAGGTGTCTCGCAAGAGCCCTCGGCGGTTACTCATCCAACGCTGGAAAGGTAGCTTTCCTAACATGAGTGCCCCTTGGGGTAACGTAAGGGTATGCGGTGCAGACCACACGGCGTACACCCAAAAGTTGTTGATGAACCGCCCTATCCCGCACCTACACGGGTAATGGGTGCGACATCTTCGACATATGATGTGTGGTAGAGGATGCTCGTGAGAGTCCTCGACGGTTACTCATCAAACGTTGGAAAGGGAACTTTCCTAACATGAGTTCTAGGGGGGAGGTGAGTGCCCGCTCGCGGCTGGAGGCTAGTGAGCCTCATCTCCAACTGGCGTTGGCCTCTTAGGGGCAGCGGCTCCGCTAGCGGGTAAAGGGATACAGGGTTGCGGTAATCCATTCATGGGTGCATTGCAGCCCCATTCTGAGGCACTGGACGGCTTATGCTGTTCCCTGATCCTCGCCTGCTTCTGTACGGATCCGAGCGTTCGAGGTGTCGGGGCTCGCGGTCCTTCCGGGCTCTAGTATCCGAGTCTAGTCTTGAAGGGCACCAAGGCAGACGCTTGAGGTGTCGGACCCCGGTTGGACGGAGCTACTAGTATCCGAGCTTAGGACCCCGACCGGCCACTTCCGGGACCATATTCCCAATTGATTTGGCATGGTTGGCGGGGGCAGGTGTACGACGCGAGCACTCTCTGGCGAAAGAAGAGCTTAGTTAACTTGTACGAACGTTCGGTCGAACGCTGCCGATGGTCCTGTCTCTTGGTTAGCCACACTAAGTAGATGTAAGGAAGCAATTCCGGGTTCGGTGAGCGGGAGGAAGCCCTGCGAAATCCTGTTGGTGTGGGGTGAGGGGCGGTACCCGCAAGGATTTCCCGAAAATCCACCCCTCCACACTCGATCGCATCCAACGCCAGGGTGGGTCTGGGGGGCCTAACCGGCCCCCCAGGCCCCCCGGTGCGGTCGTAACTATGACTCTCTTAAAATTGGCAAAGAAGAAAAATTAAGAACGAAATGAAAATGATTAAAAAAAAGTCAAAAGAAAAGATTAAGATGCTCAAGAGATGGTGCTGTTTGATACAGACAGTGAGGCCGATGCCTTGATAGGAAATAAAGCTCCAGACTCTGAAGATTCTGAATGTATTTTCTGTGGGATACTGTTTTCAAATGATGCTCATGGGAAATCATGGATCAGGTGCTTCATGTGTGGGCTCTGAGCACATTATGATTGCGCTGGATTAGAGTCTGGTGCCTGGATTTGTGATTTTTGCAAATAATTTGTGTTCCTTCCTATGTTATCTGTGGGCTCTGAGCACATAATGATTGGGCTGGACCGGAGTCTGGCGCCTGGGTTTGTGATTTTTGTAAATAATTTGTGTTCTTTTCTATGTTATACCAAAGTTTCAAAAGAGTTTCATGCAAGTTGAAGTTAATTTTTGTGATGATGTTTATAACATCAGATATTTGGTGTACCTATTCCATATTTAGGTATCATCATTATTAAATAGATTTGGAAAAGCTGAATACATTTAATTGAATTAATGAATCGAAGAGGTTTTTGTATTAAAGTGTATAATTTTTAAAATTCTTGCAAAGCGACGACGAAAGTCGAAAGCACTTTGCAAGAATTTTAAAAATTATACATTTAATACAAAAACCTCTTCGATTCATTAATCATCATTATTTATTTAAAAAAATATTACTGAAAAGTACCTGATCATTGTTACCACAACTTGTTACATAATAAAGCGCAAATATATGATTATTATTAATTATTAAAAAACGTTTTGTATTTATAAGATTTGTACAAATCATGCGTAAAAACAAAATGGTATTCCATATTTGGTCACTTTCCTCTAGTAATTATGAAAAATATTTGTAACATCGTCTGATATTGGTATCTTTAATTTTTTTTTTTTTTAGCTTAAATATCACATGAAGTGTCATAATACAAAATATCATCTGAAAAGAGAAGGAAAAACGGATGAAATATCGAGATTTTCTCTTCGAACTTCGGAGACTCTATCCAGACCACTCGGTCAAGATGGTTGTTCTGATTCTTGGAATCCTCGGTGATATGATGCCCTATCTACTCTGAAATCTTAAAATCATACCGGCCCGCCGCACTAAGGTAGAAATCTTAGCCGGACAGATGCAGAAGGTTGTCAATCGTGGCTCACTGCGATTGCTCAGAGCACATGATTCTCGGACCCAATGATCACTTACCTCATGGTGTGGGGATTGGTCGTTGGTTGATAATGCTGGCGCGCCCTCCCGAATGTATCGGGGCTTCGGGGGATAGGGCCTGACCAGCGCATACTTCGGTAAAAAATATAATAATGTTTTTATTCTTTCGAAATAATCATTTAACAATGATATAGGAAACGTCTAGTAAAAAAACATGTAGATGTATAATACGGAGTTAATAAATAACATAAAGATTACAGTACATTGATCACAATTATTTGGAATTATACTCAAAATACTGATTGATAGAATAAAAACATCCTTCTAAAAGGTATTCTTTAACTTTTCGTTTGAAAGTAGACATTAATGGGATACTCTTTATATTGGAAGGCAGACGATTTAATAACTTGGAGCCTGCTAAAGGGGGTGATTTTTGAAATAATCTCGTACGATGTTGCTGCAGTTTAATTAGATTTCCATTTCTTGTTGGGTAATTGTGAGATTCTGAATTAGTTTCAAACTCAGACTCCTTCTTTTGTACAAAATTATACAATTATAAATGTATATAGATGGTAGCGTTAAAATTTTTCTTTCCCTAAAAATGGGTCTTCAGGAATCCTTGTGTCGAAAACCATACAACATACGTACCTATTATCCTTTTTTTTAAAGATGAATGCTCGACTGATGTTAATCGCCTATCCCCACAAAAGACCATTGTAAGATAGTACTGAATAAACATCGCATAGTAAATGTTCAACTTATTGCTCTTCTTCATTCATAACCTTTTTAAGTTGTACAAGTGCGTAAAAACTGGTGTTGATTTATATGAACTTGATAACGCAACCCAGAATCTATATGGAGTCCTAAAAATTTTGTGGTTTCCGACGGATAGATAGTGACACTCATTATATCAACCTGTATATATAGGCTCTAAGTTCATGTATGTCACTTTGACGAGACACTTTTCGAAATTTGCAAAACAAATGATTTCACAATTTGCCGCCAAGTAGGCGATACCACTTTTTTTATCATTAAGTTTTCCAGAACTTTGACTATACCATTGGTTTGATATATTTATTCGCTAATTACTTGGGGAAGAAAATATTTTTTGCCCCCTTTTTTTTAAAAAGTACATGTTGTCTCGCTTGCCACTTTTTTATTATAAAGTTTTCCAGAACTTTGACTAGACCATTGGTTTAATATATTTATTCGCTAATTAGTTGCGGAGAAAAATATTTTTTCGCCGCTTCATATTTAGTTGCTAATTAGCTGCGGAGAAAAGTATTTTTTCGAATACATGGTGTCGCTAACTTGACGTCAAGTAGGCGATACGACTGTTTTATTATTAAGTTTTCCAGAACTTTGACTATACCATTGGTTTGATATATTTATTCGCTAATTAGTTGCGGAGAAAAATATTTGATTTACCTTTTGTTTTAAAAAATGTATAGTCTCGCTTTTCATCAACTTTTTATTATTGAATTTTTGAGAACTTCACCCAAAATATTTCCTTTTCCTTATTTTGAACACACATTTGAGTTTTCTGCAATTTTGAGATTAGTCTAATTGTCGGTCAGATTAGGATACCACAAGCTCTCATACAGAAACTACCTAGAGGCAGGACACGAAATCGAAAAAATTTTTGAAATTCACCACGGGTGAGGGGGGATGTAGCGAGATAATCACGTGTATTTACAAATAAAAGTTATTGACAAATTGCCTTATGACCTTTACTCTATACTGCCTTAGCCACTTATTAGTTTTGAAAAAAGTCTCGATACTTCGTCGCCTGAGGACAATGTACTTGTCACTTGCCATAAATGTACTATTGTATGTAGAATGGTCAAATAAAATACTCTACTCTATTCTACACTATTGAATATATTCTTTGTTTTATGCACTTGAAGATATTTTGAATATTTTTATCAAAAAAATACATGTGATTTTGACTAAAGGGAGGGTAGTTCACAACATCACCAAGCATCACCAGAGGGGGAGGAGGAGCTTTGAAAAGTTACTAAAAATATCACTTGATTGATGAACAGCTCTGTAATATATTGCTTGATCTATTAAAATTGATCGGTTAATGTTTGGGATCATGGTAGAAAAATAATTGATTTTCGTTCATGTTAAAACAGGCTGATTTAATGTTTCGTAGGAGAACCTTCGGAAAACAAATCAATTACTTAATGAATCAATTTAAAGCCGAATCCAGGAGGGGTTCGTGAACACCCCAATTTTTTTGTTAGTTGTCATATAATGTCAAGTCTTAGTATTTCTGGATGAACATTTTAATTTCAGATTTTCAACAATGTTTCAATGAATCAATGAAGGAGCCTTAAATGAGCCTAAAACTATTGCATATTCAAAATTTCTAAAAAGTGAAGGATTTAGATTTGGTTCTGCTAGCTAAACTGTTAAGCCAGCAGAACCCAACATCTTTTCAAAAAATAAAACACCTGTATGATCGGCGATGAGGGAAGAAATGTGCCTAAAATGAGCCTGAAATTATGATGGAATCCGATTTGACAAAATGTTTTCTTATAAGGGTGGGTTTTGCTAGCTTAACGTTAAGCTAGCAAGATCCATGACGTTAAACGAAAAGCAAAAAATTCGGCAACAGAATACAAAATTAGCCTTAAATTATGACCTGAAAATAAATGTGAAATTCCAAAGTGGTTCTGCTAGCTTAACAGGGGTGACAAATTAGCACGACGGAAAATTATAATATTTTCTTTCGCAAGTAATTCGCTAATAACTAGAACATGCTAATGGTGTAGTCAAAGATCTGGAAAACTCAATAATAAAAAATCAGTGAGAAAACAGCCACGATTCAATTTCAATAAAATTTTCGTGGATGAAAACTTTATCTGGAGAATTCTATGTAAACTATGTAGTTGATCAAAGCTCATATGTTAGACTTTTTGTAGGGCAGAAAATGAACCCACACTCTTGTTTTTATTATTTCGTAACTCTCTCAAAACTTTCGTGGATGTGACTTTTTTTACATTAACATGTATTATATCTATCACTTACTAAACAAATTCCGTAAGTCAAATTACTTTGTCGGGCAAAGAATCAACCTCCATCCCTGTTTTCATTCATTTCCAAAAGACATTTGTGAATTTATTTTTTTATTCTAACCACGAATGTTTGGACCACCAATTTTTGTTGAAAATGGATGAAAATAGGGATGATTTAATGCCTGACAAAATCAATTTGACATGTGTAACTTGTTTATAGTATGTAATATAATTTATGTTGATGAGAAACAATTCACATCCACGAATGTTTTGAGAGAGTAATGGATTAATAAAAACATGGGTGAAGTTGATTTTCTGCCCTACAAAAGGTCTGACATATAAAGTCCGACATCTGACGAAAAATGTTAATGCCATCGGAGTAAATTTGAGGTAATTGAGTTAATTCATGGGTGATCTCTCGCGTCGCGTCGCTTCGACAAATCCATGACTGAAACTCGTGGCTGTTTTCACATTGATTAATAAAAAAAGTCGTATCGATGTTAAGTCAGCGAGACACCATGTAGTTTTTAAGTAAAAGGGACGAAAAAATAATTTTCTCCACAACTAATTAGCGAATAAATATACTAAACCAATGGTCTAGTCAAAGTTCTGGGAAACTTAATAATAAAAATAAAATAAAATAAAAAAGTCGTATCGCTAACTTGATATCAAGTTAGCGAGACAACATGTATTTTTTTAAATAAGGGGCGAAACAATATTTTCTTCCGCAACTAATTGGCGAATAAATATCGGCAAATTATGAAATCATTCGTTTTGCAAATTTCGAAAAGTATCTCGTCAACTTGATATACGTTTTAAGTTCTTTGGTTGAAGAATTGAACCGTTTTGTCGGCATTGTCTATAAGTTTATTTGTGTGACACAATGAAATAAATTATTTCGTTGTTCTTTTCCACGGCGAAGAACTCCATTAGTTCTATAAAAATAGTAGTGGCGGCACATTTTCAGATGATTAAATGAATCCAATCTCTTTTCGAAAATATAAAGAAAGTTGACACGAGAAAAGTTAATCAACAAATGATCAGCTTCTCAATTCCCTTCTCCGTATCGCGCCACTGAGGTGATCATGATGACTGTAGGTACTTGGCGCCACCGAACAAATGTTTTACATTCCGGTAGACAAAGAGAAAATGCGAGAAAAAAGTTTGGCGTCAGAGAGAGAAGGGTCTATTTAAGCAAATCACCTGTATGGGAATTATTGGTAGACAGACTGTTATTGGCCATGATAGGGATATGATTTATGGGATATCTTCGAATATGAAAATACAAGATCAGAGTCGTAGGACTGAAACATTGATTTGAAAATATCCGAAAAATGTAGAAGAGAATCCTGAGTAGCGGCTTCGTATTGGAATCTTCTCGCCATGATACTGAATATTGATTTTATAGTTTTGGAAACAATAAATTCGATTATTATAAATATAAGTGAGCACAACCTGAATTTATTAATTTACCTACTTGATCACAATATCAAACTCAACATCCCAAATAGCCCGGAAGTATTTTCCAAATATTCGAGTACGAGAGTTAAAAATGTTTCAATCAATGTCTGTTTGTATTTTCAGATTCAAGATAATTAAGTTACTCTACACTAGTCACTCATCAACACTTCTCTAGGTTTCTCCTCCTTCTAACTTCTTTCTTCAAATCTGTTTAAAATCAGTTTGAAATCTGTTTTTCCGTTAATCAGCTGTCGCCCCCATACGAACGATAACTCTCAGAAGTGGAGAAACTTGTGCGAGCTCAGGACTAACATGTGATTCTTAACACGTCAACATCCTTATACTGTCTGTTTTTCCGTTAACCAGCTGTTGCCTCCCTACGAACGACAACTCTCAAAAGTCGAAACTTGTGCGAGCTAAGGCCTAACGAGGTCTTACCTTTTAATGTGTGATTCCTAACACGGGTGGGACAATAGGAAGTGAAAATCGATCGTCCGGCCTTGCAGTTCGAACCACCGGTTCGCACAACGGTCGATTGACTGAATAGAGCTGAACATCCACGTCAACCCACCAAGCTATCGTCCTATCATCGCTTCCAGAGATTCGACCAACCACAACGTAAAACAAATAGCACTTTGCCATGGCCACTTTTTAAGGACTACACGATAACGTAAGCAGAATTTTTCTGCGACGTTTCGTCTTTTAGAAAACATCATCAACTTTGTATTTTTATACAGGCCGAAACTGAAGTGTACCCTGTATACGACTCCATTTTTCAATGTGAATACAGCAACGTATCACACAATATGATTTCATAACCGTTTCTCCCGCAAAATGAAAAGTGATTACTTAACCTGCTTCTCTTCAATTTTAGATAGTACTCGTTGAAAAAAATGTCATATTTTGATACATAAATTTTAACTCACCACTTGCCGGAATTTTTGCGTTGTTGAATATAAAGATGAGTCGCAATATCGAAAAGTTCAAATAACCTGTCGTTATTTTCTAAGCACAAGTACGTTCGTCTCACAGACTAATTTAAAACTTGAGTTAACATATTCGGAACAATATTGTTAAATGATGCAGTACTCAATCTTAGCAAATCTTCTTTATTTTGTAAATTATGAGTACACTTGATTCTTGGAATATCCCCAAAGGAAAAAGTCTAGTGGGGTTAGGTCGGGGGAACTTCCAGGCCAGGATGTATCACTATGAGTACCAATCCACTGTCCTGGGAAGCAATGGTTCAAATAATCACGAACAATTATCTAGAGCGTCTTCCAAATCATTTAGTAACAAATTTATGTACTGCTCTTTTGTTGAATTGTTTTGGTAGATGAAAGGCCCAATTACATTCGTACCGAGAATCACAACCCACATGTTGAAATCGAAACGATGTTGATGTCTTTGTGTGCACGCGGATTTTGTTGTGACCAATAATGAACGTTCAGCCTCTTAAAAATGCCATTATTGGGGATCTTAGTTTCATCAGACCAAATTATTTTGAAAGGGCATCGTCTTGGCATTTTCTAGTGTACCGTTCACAAAAGTTTGTTCGCCTTGCATCGTCACCTGGTTTGAGTCCATGACAAATCCTAAATTTATACGGATGATATTTATTTTTTCTTAAAATGAAGTGAGCGGTGCAGTTGGCTACTCCGGTATTATGTTCAATAGTGCGAGTGGATCTGTCTCTCTCTGTATCTGTAGAGTAGGGAGGGTGAGTGTAAGCCCACACACTTAGGCCACATGTGACCCATTGTACATCCTCCCGAGGAGTTGTCCTCCTAGGTCGTCGTCCATCCTGTCCTTTCCAGGAAGATGGACAGGTCGCTGGGAGACATCTCCTTCATATCGGCAGGTGTAGGCCAAGACTTGCCGAACACACACTCTCTCATTGACGATAACTCCGGGCACTCGCACAGGACATGCCTGACAGTCTCATCTTCCTGTTCAAACATCTTGCATAGAGGTGTGTCCACTAGCCCCATATTATGTAGGTGTTTCCTTAGCTGACAGTGGCCAGTCAGAAATCCTACTGTAAGGCGTAGATTATTCCTGATCATCGCCAGATATTTCTTCGGCGCCAGCTTCCCAGGGTCGCCCAAGGTGATCCTGGCAAGATTACATCCTTTGATTTCATCCCATCTCTTTAGAGATTGAGCATGGATGTAACTTTTGACTAGTTCCGCAATTGTCGAAGTCATCAGGCCGTGGGTGCCACTTGGTCCTAAAATTCTTAGTCCAGCCGTTTCCTTGGCTGAAGAGTCGGCAATGCGATTACCTTTACTCCTGTCGTGCCCTTTAACCCACCTCAGGATAATGTTATTATCTACCGAGGCTTTGGCTAAATCTTGGTGGCACTCTAGTGCTAGCCCTGAAGTAACATGGTGTCTGTTCAAGGCTAATAGTGCTCGTCTGCTATCAGTGCAGATTGTTATGTTTTTGCCAGAAATTCTTTTCTTGGTTATTTCTTTTGTGGCGATTGAGATACCAGCCAGTTCCGTTTGGACCACGCTGGTATTGCTTCCCATTCCCCACTTAATCCTTAGGCTTAGTGATCTGGAGTACACTCCACATCCTGAGCCTTCTTTGGTTTTTGAGCCGTCTGTATAAATCCGTATTGCATTTGTAACATCTGACTCTGTGTTCTGCTTGATTTGTATTTTGAAGGGTTTATTAAACACAAACCTGGGGTCAATTGCATCACTTGTTGCCTGCAGCAGAGGTTGCGCAGTAAGCGCTTCCCGCCATAGGTCCAACCTCAATCGACCCATTCCTACTTCTAGGTTTACACCAGCCGTGTGCAATCGTACCATGGCCATTAACGCAACCTTCTTAACGTACAGGTCCAGAGGGGTCAGACCCGTGATTAATTCCATTGTCGCGGTTGGTGTTGTTCTCATGGCTCCTGTGATGTTTAAACAAGCCAGTCGCTGTATTTGATATAATTTTTGGATGGCCGTTGCTTGTAGAACTTTCGGTCCCCATGCAATGGCTCCATACTTTAACATAGGTCTTATTATTGCAGTGTAGATCCAGGCGACTACACGGGGTGAAAGACCCCATGCGCGTCCCACTGTCCTCCGACATTGCTCATAAGCCACGTATGCTCTTTTTGCTCTACTCTGTAGATGAGAGTTCCATGTTAGCTTCTTGTCGAGGATAATACCAAGGTATTTCACCTCTCCAGAGAAGTTTAGTTGGCTTTTGAAGATTTCGGGAGGTTTTAAGCCCGTTAAACTTCTTTTCCTGGTGAAAAGGACCATCTCAGTCTTCTTGGGATTGATAGACAGTTAGTGTTCCTTACACCATGTTTCTATCAATTTGAGCCCATCCTGCGCTCTATCGCACAGTGTGTTTACAAATTTGCCGGTCTGCAAGATAACTATGTCATCTGCGTATGCAATTGTGTAGAACCCATTTTTGTTAAGGTGTTTAATTAGGGTATCCAGAACTATGTTCCAGAGAAGGGGTGATAAGACCCCTCCCTGTGGACATCCCCTCATGACCAGTCCTTTTACTGTGATGTCTTCTACATTAATACTTATTGCTCTGCTAGAGAGCATCTGGAGTATCCATTCTCCTACTACCAGGGGTACATTCCTGGAGTGTAGTTGCTGGGTAATTGTTGGAAAGGTTGTTTTATCAAACGCTCCCTCAATATCTATGAATATACCTAGGGTGGATTCTTTGTTATCCAATGATCTCTCGATTCTGCCAACCACATGGTGAAGGGCCGAATCAGTAGACCTTCCCGGGTATATGCATGCTGATTTGGATGAAGTGGGTTGTTAACAAGTACTTCATCTCTTATATACCGCTCACATAGCCTCTCCATGGTTTTTAAGAAAAACGATGTGAGACTAATTGGTCGGAATGCTTTTGGTAGGGTGTAGTCCATCCTACCTGGTTTGGGTATAAATACTACTCTTACTTCTCTCCACTTACTGGGAATATACCTCAGAGCTAGAGAGGCTCTGAATATTCCAACCAGGTGTGGCATAAGAGTGTCCAGTCCCCACTGAAGTAGGGCTGGTCTTATACCGTCATGCCCTAGTGCGAGTGGATATCTCAGGATTTTCAACAACGGCCTGTAACACATCACGCTGAATTTCTTCATTAGATTGCTTTTGTCGGAAAACCTCAGGTTTTTAAAATGATTCGTATTCTTTTAAATTAAGAAATAAATGTTTAAATATTGATTTACCAGATTGTCGCCTCTCTGGATACTTATTAGAGTACGCACGTTCAGCATAAACATAAACATATGAAATTTTTCAGTTTTCGAGAAGCTGCCGTTTTCTATTTTTAACACAAATTAGGTAGGTAACGAGTTTCGTGGTGGCCGTGGTAGTTGACAGACGTGCTGATAACGTCCATCCAGTTTTGTGTTGTGATGGTCCATTGTGATAGGTGCTGAAATGTGTGAAAGTTTTTAAAAAGTGAAGTTTAAGGGCCCTTTTATTCACGCCGGTATCCAGGCCGGGGTGGTTCGGATAACCAAGTAAAGGGGGCGTGTATGTGAATTCAAAAGTCCGAAGGTCTCCCGAAGAGGAGGCGACCCAATTAATGTGTATGTTAAAAAAGGTCTCCTGAACAGGAGGCGATAATAAAAAAGTACTTTGTTTTTTATAATAGAAAGTGTGACAAAAAAGGGGTGGCAGCATTGCTTCGAGGAAGACCGCTGCGTCCCCCCGACGAACCTCCTGTCAAATTGATGTCAATTTGATAGGAGGAGCCTGGACAAATGCGCTCAAGTGGGAAGCAACGTCCATTAACTTAGAGACAGAGAGAGAGAGGTTGGTAACGGGATGTAAAAGTAGAAACGGTAATGTATCAAAAGTTCAACCAAACAACAGTATTATTATGACTACAGCACATTATGTGTAATTTTTTCCAGCGCATACTATCTAAAACTGAAGAAAAGCAGGTTAGGTAATCACTTTTTATTTTGCGCGAGAAATAGTTATGAAATCATATTGTGTGATACGTTGCTGTATCGACAATGAAAAATGGAGTCGTATACAGGGTATACTTTAGTTTAGGCCCATATAAAAATACAAAGTTGATAATGTTTTCTAAAAGAAAAAACGTCTCGTAAAATTCTGCTTACGTTATCGTGTAGTCCTCAAAAAGTGGTCATGACTAAGTGCTATTTGTTTTACATTTCCTTCGAAAATTAAGCTAGGAGAAAATAAAAACGAAATTCTCAAATTTCGGTTTTTCTCGGATATCTCCGAAACTACTCGGAATATTAAAACTTTCTAAATGGCATATTTCAGGCATATAAATGCGCTACTTTTCTATGCTGTTCATTCTTATCTTGGACACAGTGTATAGTGGCTGTAGGCTCTCACTATCAACAGAAAATGGAGAGCTATCCAATTTCTGTTCATAGTTTTCAACCTATACTATTACTCTTCAACTATTCCAATTTATAAACTTATAAACAAAATTCATAAACAAAATATAATCAAAATAATATAATAATATTGTCTTAAGTGAAAGTACTCACTCTATCCATCCACCCAGTGAACTCACCCAAAATATAGGGTCCACCAGCGCACGACAGATAATCATGAAAACGCGTTTCTCTCACAAGAATTCAGTGATGCTGAGGTTGCGGTGGCCCGTCACCAGACCCTCCGGCTCTTTTCTCATAATAAGGTTGGTACGACGTCACGGAAAGTGATGATTTCGCTAACAAGGTGCTCAACCATCGAAGGAGGCTGAACTGTGATAATCACAGGTTAGCCGTCCTGACTATATTTCAATCTGGGGGGTCTGCCTAAATATTGATATACCCGTCCGTCTGTTTTCCTTATTAAATCCGTAGGGTTATGAGTGGCAGAGGAGGAACATATCTATGAATTTATGAGTCTTGTGTTGGTTATCTTTTGCGGTTACCGATTTGGAGAATTTTCAGTATGTTTCACCTTGGGTTGTTTGTCGTTGATCGAGTTTTAATCACCTTGGAATACTTGCACGTTGAATGAATGTTAAATAAAGAGTGTCAAAATTACATTTGAACAATGGCAAAATGACAGCTGATGATGACATTTTGTTACGACTAGTTACAATACAATAGTATATTACGTACCAAGTAAGCCAATTACCCACGACCGAAAAATTGTAAGCACGAAGCGTTAGCCAAGTGCGATAATTCGCGAGTGGACGTAATTGATCCTATACTCGAGGTGCGTTATAACTATACTTTTTCTACGACTGACCGTATAAAGGAATGGTACAATATATTTGTTCGGGACTGTGGCTTTGGATAATAAACTCATTCAGTCAGTTAGTCAGAACTGACACGCGTTACTGACTGCTTGTGATATGAGTATATAGTGAACATGATTGATATTCACTGTTTAAAAAAAATCTGGTTTTTTCCGTTAACCAGCTATCACACCCCTACGAACGACAACCCTCAGAAGTCGAAACTTGTACGAGCTAAGGACTAATGAGGTCTTACCTTTTAACGTGTGTTTTCTTACACGGGTTGGACGATAGCAAGTGAAAATCGAGCGTTCAGCCTAGGGCCTGAACCATCGACTCACACATCGGCCGATTGACTGAGTGAACAAAGCACCCACGTCGAACCGCCCGGCTACCGACCGACACTATGTGAGTGAATAAATAAATTTGAAGAGTTTTCAATACTATAATAATGTCAAATACAAGTGCGGACAGGTATTTTTTGGTCTGTAAACTATTTTCAAATCCTTTTGTTTGGCTGTTATAGTTTAGCTTTGCTTTAGAGATGTCTGGCAAATGAAATATGATTGTCTGTTGCCTGGTGAGGTCGAATAATTTAGTTTTAACCTTTATGTTGTGTCGTAGTATTTCAAAAACTGTTGCAAACAGTTCATAAAAATGAATAGAAGGGAAAAGTTGTGTTACTTTCGAAAACAAATATTTGTCATCTGGAGCTACATTGATGAATTAATTTCTTTGTTCAGTGGTAAGCGTCGATGATTTTTTCGGTTAATAACCATCTAATTTGCATTTTAGAGAAGCACGTAATTTGGAATATTTGCTGATGTCCACATTTTTTTTATGAAGAGGCTTCCAAGACCTTTCAAATAAAGTATCACTCAACCCCTCTCCCCTATTCAAGTTTGAGGGGTTGAAGAGCCCCCTATTAGGGGGTTGCTCGTTCAAGCCTAAAATATACGTCAAAAGATGTCCCCCAAACAAAATCATTCGACGTGTTTCGGGAAATTTTTCCACTCACTATGGGATAAGAAATATACGGGGTGGCTCGTCTGAGATGGAACACCCTGTATTTATATACTTTATGAATATTACTGGAGCTTAATCCCAACATCACTTGGTGATTGAAACACGTGTCGGGGTGTTAAAAATAACGGTTTGGTGTTGGAATAAAACTCCAGTAATATTCATTACTACACCAAAGGTTCCATAATTATGGAATGTTTAGTGTATCGTATATACACTATACAATATACATATACCAAAGTATGAATACTTCATGAATTCATTTCTCCATTTTGAAATTTAAATATCATAAATATCACTGAAATCCGATGAATACATTTTATATATTGAAAAATAATGGACTCATATTTTTCTTTTTAGCCGAGATCATTCATAAACTAATTCTCAATACTGAATATCTCACAGTGGCATACAACATAAAGAGCTGTTCCTTTCCCTTCATTGCATTACCTATAGGTGAGGCATCCGTCATTCTGCCGTTTTATCAGGTGTTCTAGTATAAGAGCTCTGCTGATTCTGGCTCAAAATCCCATGCTTTTTCTTATGACAAAATTTCAACCATTCCAAGATCATTCGAACTGGAAGGTCCTCAGCTATAGTGTTTCCCCTTTAAGGGGCATGCGTACCAATCTTCCTGTAATCATGTAGAATATGAATGATTCATTACAAAGACATAATATTTAATGCTTCTTCATTTTAAAAGTAGGCAGCTTGAAATACTTCTCTGTTTTTATGAGCATATTCTGTTTTTCCGTGACGTTTCAAAAATATTTTATTGACACCGGACCTGTACGCATATATTTCGAGGCAGTGCTACGTTAACATGATACATTTCTATTGTGCCTGTCAAGCAGTTCTTCTTATGTTTTCATGAAACCGTTCAACATAATTTTTTTACTTATTTTATTTAGCATAAAACATATATTATACCTACACTACGTAGAACAATTATGTTAACATTGATTGTATATTGAAGTACGTACCTGATGCTTGAATATCCATATCAAAATAAGTGAGATTTTAAATGTAGGAAAAATGTAGAGGTATTTATTTCGTCAACAATCTAGGAGCAGCTGGCCTGTATCAACGTGTTAATAATAACACAATCAATGCTCTGGGTTAAGCCCGTCGTCAAATATGAATATTATTTATGTATGTTATTTTGTAAACTATTTAATAGATATTTTGTATTGAATACATTTTTAACTGGTTTGAGGAAAATATTTTTTTCGAATTTTATTTACTAGAAAAGTTATACCTACTTTCAGCTTTGTCCACCGAAAGATTACAAATCATGATAACTCGCGTGTATTCTGATTATTTTATTATCTCGGGCTGGAATCTCGAGAATAATTTGTTTTTCTTGCAACATAGTTGAATTCAAAAATATATTTGAGTTCCTGTAAGGAATACTCCTTTTCATATGTATGAACAGGGGTATTCAGAACTCATAGTTTTATGTTCCCATCCAATAATTCAATACACACCAAAATTTATTATTTATTGAATAACGTTATATAAAGCGTATTGAATATTTTATCCCTTGTCCTGATTTAAGGATTCTCGACAACAAAAAAGCATACACTTCCCCTTTGATGGTTCATGCTTGTGAACTAACTTCAGGTGAATTATGAAATTCAAAACGCTCAATTGTTTTTCTACTTATTGATTCCTCATCCAACCGAAACATATCAGTTAGATCACGAAATTTTAGTCGGACAATAAATGACTCGGTACTTTGTTCTGGTGCCAAAATATTACCATCCACACATTCGATAAATAATTGTACCTCTGATTCAATATTGTCGCCTACTCTAGTCGTCATTTATGCTGATGGAAGATGGAATTGCCCATAACGAGTGCTAATGATTATTAGATGAGCAGATAATTTCACTTGGATCTAAACAGTTAACCAGTATCCGTACATACTATATCATTATCGGAATATACATTAAATTTCAAACAGATACACTGAACGTTTGAAAAAAATACTATACATTTCCGAGAAGTGTGAATTATTGAAGATCTCGGTATGTGTTTACAAAGCTCTGCACTCTCCTCGAACGTGTAATTTGACGTCGTTACTCTGGATTATTGATAAATATTTCATTGAGAAGTTAACAGCTTGAATTAATATGCTCGGTATATAGGGTCGCTAAAAAATAAGTAAAATTCTACAGATGCAAAAAAAGCGACAATAAACGGTTTATAAACAAGTCTGAGAATTGTAAAAGTGAGGAAATAAAAAGATTTGAAAGTATGTTCAGGATGGGCTGGAACAAATGAAAATTTATTATCCCTTCAGTGAACATCAACAGTTTTTCAGTGGAATGAAAAATGCTTGATATTCAAATGTAACCAGCGAAGTCTCAAACTATCTTCAGTTATAATATCGACTAGAGTTTATAAGAAAAAATGCAGAATATCCCAGTGAATATGGAATTTATCAATCAATCAAAACCAAAACTCTAACAAATTCTACAAAAAAAAACTTCCTCTCTAATCTTGTCTATCTCCAACAACCCAAAGAGACAGATTGTTATAGAAACTAGAAATAACCTCGCAACTAATATTGCTCCTCCTACAAATAAAAAGAAAATACAAAAAGCATGGGACATTACAAATGATAAACTTTGAAATCTACAAGTGTATACGATAAGGGTCCTCTGAAAGCAGCAATGATCAAAGAATCGGATGCTTATCTGAATGCTTTACCTGTTGCATCTCTTGGAACACTATTAGACGATGAATCTTTCAGAATAGCAGTGTGCCTCATACTTGTGTTTGCGGTAGTGTAGTTGATGATGAGGAAGGTACGCATGGTTTGAGTTCCAGGAGAATTGCAGGGCGTACATCTCGACATCACCAAATGAACGACTTATTGAAACGAGCTATGGTATCAGCGGATGTTCCTGCAATTCTGGAACCCTTAGGTATCAGTCGACATGATGGTAAATGCCTAAACGGTATGTCTCTGATACCATGGAAATACGGTAAACCTGTGGTATGGGACTTCATTTGCGTTGACATGGTTGCGGCTTCCGATCTAGCCGAAAGTTCGAAGTCTGCTGGAACTGCAGTATTGTCTGTCGAAAAATTAAAACTAAAAAAATAACGGAATTTTTGCAATAACTATCTGTTCCAGCCAATGGCGGTTGAAACTTTTGGTGTTTATGGCCCGGAGTCTCTGTTATTCGTTCATGAACTCGAAAGAATAGGCTAAGCAACGAAAGATAACCGTTCTACCTCTTTTTGATAGAAATAATTAGTATTGCTTTTCAACGTGGGAATGCTGCTTCGGTCCTTGGAACTATTCCTCCTTCACATAATTCTGATGAGATCATGCATTGCCCTCATTTCAGTACGAAACTAAAATCTCTTCGACACAAGCCGAGATATATGTATATTCATCAGTCTCCTATCAAGGTTAATTCGCAAGTGATTGATCAACGTTCTTCTTTTTCAGTGCGGTCAATGGACTTAGGTCATTCTTGCTCCCCTGCTGCCCCTTGCTGGTTACCTTTCAGTGGAAGAGCTTCATAAGCAAGATTCGAATCGATCCGTCTATGAAACCCTTCATCACTTAAAAGGATCGATTGCAGCTTGAGATATGGTTCTGATACAGATTTTGTGAAACATGTTCTTCCTCACGAAGCAGTAGACAGTTATCCTGAAAATCTTGCGGAACAAAATGGAATTAGATAATTAAGGAAATACTTGCTACATGAATAGCAGTTTATAAGTGTTGTTTATGACGAAAAATTTCAAACAATTGTTCATGCAGTTGCAGTTTCATCTTTTCATCCAACCGATTTCCTGGAGCCTTTGAAGTCTACTAGATACTCGTCAGGACAACAAGAGAATCGCTCCGAATTCTTGGGGTTCTTGCTGAATACTCTTCGCCTCCAAAAAAATAGCAGAATCAATACTTCTGACTGCTCTGTATTGAATAATTCCAAACAGTATATCTCGTCTTGCGTTTGTAGATCTTTCGCTAAAAAAATCTTCACTTGTTTATTTTGTAGTAAATGTTCAAGAGGTAGCAAAAACGTATGTACATTTCTGGAACTTCAACTAACGTTTCCTAATATGACTAATAACCAGTCCGTGCAAAGCTTATTGTTAAATGATCTGAAAATGGAACTTTTAATGGGTGGTGATTAATTGTATTGTCAGAAATGCGCTATTATAAGAAAACAAGTATAGCTGAGGCACCAGTCAATCTAATAATAACACTGATGATCTTCAAACATGACTCATCTGACAGAAGCACCAAACTCTTACGAAGGAATCTAGCAAACCTCTATTATGATCTTTATGCAGTCATTGTTCACTGTGGTTCTGGTGTTGAATCTGGTCATTATTACGCAAAGACGAAACGGACTAGTTCAAGTTTGAACTTGAATTTGAATTTATGAATTTGAATTTATTGGAGCATCTGGAGACACCCTACATTTCGTTTTATGAAAGAGAGGATATTGGTAGATCAAGATCTCCAGATGATGTGGTGCAGGTTTTTCCTGGTTTTCCTGCAGCTGAAAAAGCAAATGTGCCACTGGAATCAGTGAAGTTGCCCCGAGGTGTCAATTAATTTTTGTTGTTGTTTCATAATTTCATGAGTTGTATTGTTATCTTCTTTAATATACCTCGAGATCAATTTGAAGTTACAAATACACTGGTCTCCAACAATTGGTTACCGTTTGTCCAACCAATTACAACAAATTTCAATAAATAAATTGATGGATGTAGCCACTATGTGGTAGGAGATCATGATGAAAAAAGAAATGAAAATTTCTGTTTTTTACCACTTTTATGTGTAATTAACGTTACTGCAACAATAATAATTGTTCAAGTTTGAAAATGTCCATATAGGACGAAACTGCAGTAACGTTAGTTACCAATAAAAGAGGTAAAAAACATAGAAATTTTCATTTTTTTTTCATCAATTTCAATAAACATTGTTCACTAATTTTTTTATTAAAATAAAGGGTTTCAACGAACATGTTAACGTTTATGTAATGGTTTATTTTATCCTAGAATTATTGGAAGGGTATAGAAGATTTGTTATATATGATGATTTGAAGATATAATGATACAGATACTACAACAGAAATCAAGAAAAAATAAAAAGAATCAGGAGATAATGAAGATTTCACTTAAGAATAATATGCAGAAATAGTTGAGGTGACTTTTGTATGCAAGTAGTGAAATTGAGCATGTTTTTTCAGTTTGGATATAAGCGAGTCAACACCAATAGAGGAATGTGAGATTTACATTCAATGAATCACAGTAATATAGCAGACTCATGCATGTAAGATTCGCTACTCTTATTCATATAATGCACAAAGAGCTTTGTCTCCCATGAAATTTTTCCAAAGCGTTCTAGATAAGATACTCATATCATGCATTGCCATCATGAACAATTGGAAATTATGAAACTAGCTTCGAATAACCTCTTTGGTAGATAAGAATTCTGTATTTCAAAATCATGCAGTAACAGAGGGGTTTTCTTCTCTCCTACTCGATTTTTAAACTTTATTAAAGAGTTGGCAATATTTTTTCTCAAACTTTGTTCAACACTTCATGTATTTCAGAGCAGCTAGATGGCTGCATAATCTTTTGAAGAACATTTTGAATTTGTCTAGTGGCTAAGCGAGTTTGTTTGCTGTGTCAATTGATAATTAGCTGAGTGCCCTTCATTTCCTGTGGTTGTCATTTTTTGACTGAATTCTGCATTAGAAGAATGGTATACTATAAAATGGTTTGAAATTCCATTCCACAGTCCATCAATTTGGTCCTTTAGAATCCTGCAAGGCGTGTGTATGATTATTCTATGTCAAACCTTATGTGTTGATTCAAGTCTATTCACGCTATTTATATTGTTACGTTTTTCTCCGTGGGTTGACCAATAATTGACTACATTGAATAATCAAACTTAATTTTATTTCACTTCAAATACAACAAACACTTCAACTATTATTTAAATGTCTATCGCCTTACTAAATCACGTCGCATACTGTACTGTAACGTCAACTTGACTGTCCCGATATCTTCGTGGCTAGCCTTTAAATATCGTAATCGAATGCCGTAGAAATTTCACCGAAGTTCCGTTGATGTCGGTAGCATTATTCTCGCTGCTTCTAGAGTGGTGGAGAATCATTGTACATTCGCGCGCTCTTAGCTACGTCACGTTTGGTTTATGGTTACCAGTGTAGGGCCGGCGTTATTTTTTTTCGGGCATGATTTACAACAATATTTTGTCGTTTATGTTGCCCCAAATGGGATGATATGTACTCGTATCACAGCACAGAATGCAACGCCTGTTACCTTTCTGATACCATCTGAGGAGGATGTGAGGTCAAATCTCCAAGAAATTAGGCCAAGGCAGTCTGAAACGGAAATGAATACAATCAATATATAAAACTTTTTTTGGTTGGTATATCATCTAAGGCTTTTGAAGCCCAAAATTTATGTTAACCGTCTTCTGAAACCGTTTGATATAGATACCATTTCATTTTACCATCTGTAGAAATTTGAATTTTTTCTTTATTTATTTATTTACTTCACGCCCTAGTAGGCATTTTCAATTCAAACACATTTGTGCTCACAACGTGCTGCTGCCTCTGCAGATTTTTTGCCATATTTTTCATTCTTATTAGTCTGTTTTCTAGTGAACTGTGTGGGCTACTAGGGTCTTACGTATAGCTACTGATTAGTATCCACTTGGCTTCGATGTCCATGGTCCAATTTCTACTGTTCGCAAAGCTTTTCTTCGTTCTTCTCCCAATTGGAATATTCGCAAAGTGAAGGTGCAGTAGCTTTTGTTTGAGTTTTTAACTCTATGAGTACGAAAAGTTTCTACTCCCTGACAGGTACCTACATCGCCAGAAATCGTCTTGTGTGAAAATTGTGTAATTATTATCATGGATAGTCTTGCAATGCACCTTTGGACCACTCTGTTGTTGACGCATATCAAGACGACATAAACCTGTATTTAGATTGAAGATTAAAATAGTGACACGTTGTCTTCTTTAGGGCCATTGTCAAAATTTGAACAAACAGTGAAAGTGTGGCTTGGTACCGGATATTTTGTTGACGAGATTTCCATTTTGACACTCCAGCTACTTGGGGTGAAAGTGAAATTGGCAGAAGGAGTGAAAACGGAAAAAGTCCATGAGGCTGCAGTTTTTTCCGGAGACTTTGAAGGAATGAAAAAGTCAGGAGGCTTCCTCTAGTTGACAAAAAGAAAATATTAGCGGATAGCTGTGCATTGCAACAGCAAAAGTTCCAGGGAACTTTTGGGCTCTGAGGCATTGATGATGAGTTTATTCAATTTTCTTGAATGCCTTGTCAGAGAATGATTTCTTCAACCGTTCGACCACTTCAAATCTTGCTTTTTGGTCCTTTATCTATTTTTATCTTCTTTGAGAGATCATAGATTCAGAGTTTTCATTGAGATTATTTCTAGAGTTTTCCCATTTCTACTTTATTATTTAATCAATGGCCAGTCTTTTCTCTGCATGTAGTTCCATGTAAGGGTCGGAGCTGTGTAGAAGAAACTATGTGGTTTCCCCTGAAACCATACTTTGTGTTATACACTACTACGTTTACACTACTGTATATTCAATTACCATTGAACGTTTCTAAAACGAGCCTGCGTTATTGAAAGTCGTCAACTATGGAATCCGTTCGATGACTCATAAAAATATAGATGTTCATGAGAAATCAGAAGTACGTGATCGAAGTTGTTAATTTGGATAATACTTCTCTGGAACTGACAAAATGGTTAAGACTTTCACGGCTGAGGTTTTCAGTGTCATTTCTTTTCGAGTTTGACGGACCGGGTTCTCACTGAAGATGAAACGTCAGTGTTAGCACGATGCGGTAACTTCGCGATCATGCCACGACGGGTTTCAAACGAGGAAATTATCGCTGGTACAGAAGCGGCAATCAGGAATCTACAGGATGAAGAAGCGGAAGAAATCAGGATTGTGACAGCAAACATCCTGAGCAAGGCCCGACCTGTTTAAATCTGTTTAAAATCTGTTTTTCCGTTAATCAGCTGTCGCCCTCATACGAACGACAACTCTCAGAAGTTGAGAAACTTGTGCGAGCTAAGGACTAACGAGGTCTTACCTTTTAACGTGTGATTCCTTACACGGAATGCAACATCCCTAAAAGAGAGATTGCAGCCTTAAAGAGCTTGAACTCTGATGAGAGCATCACGATACTTCCAGCAGACAAAGGAAATGCCATGGTGATTCTGAAAACGGAAGAATATAACAACAAAATTGAAGAACTACAAGACCCGGCAAACTATCGTAAACTTCAACGGGACCCAACGTAATCTAAGTTGAGATCTTCCTCACTGTCGGAAACCACACAGCCATTCTTAAGAACTGAAGCTGTTTCACCTAGGCTCTACGGGCCACGTCAAGGACTCGACAGACTTCGTTGGTAAAATTAGAGGTCTAACGCTGGAGCCGACGGATATTCTGGTCAGCTTCGATGTGGTGTCTTTGTTTACCAATGTCCCACTGGAAGACTCTCTGAGGGGGTTAGCCCATGTGTTCCCGAATGACATCGTCGAACTCTTTAGAACATGTCTCACAGGAAGTTTATTTCAATGGGGGGGAAACTTCTATGAGCAACTAGATGGCGTTGCGATGGGGAGTCCACTTAGCCCATTGATAGCAAATTATTTCATGGAACAGTTTGAAGGGAAGGCGATAGACACTTTTGAATTGAAGCCGACCTTGTGGCTACGTTACGTGGATGACACCTTCGTCATCTAGAAACATGGAAGAGACGCCCTGAACCGTTTCCTAAACCACTTGAACGCCCAACACTCGAGCATAGAATTCACGATGGAGATTGAGCAAGACCAACGGATAGCTTTCCTAGATGTACTCGTAGAACGATGTGGTACCAGACTAATCCACAAAGTGTATCGAAAACCCATGCACTATCGAACCACCATCCTAGCCAAAAGAGAGCAGTCATCTCCACTCTAACGGAATGGGCTCGGAGAATATGTGAACTAGAACATTTGGAGAGGGAACTGAAATACTTGAAGTGCCTTGAGATCGAATGGATACAGTACCTCCGAGACCAAAAAAACAATGAAACCGAAGGGCATCACGGTTCAGAAAGTGAAAAAGGATCAGATGGTTGCACGCGCATATCTACCGTTTATCCCTAGGGTCACGGACAGAATTGGAAAACTATTGGGCAAACACGATATCAAACAGTCTTCAAACCCACGAGGAAGATACAACAAAGCCTCAGGTCGGCTAAAGACAAAAGACACCATTATAAGCAGCAGGGGTCTATCGCATACCGTGCACTTGTAGAAAGGTATATATCGGAACCACCAAACGATCCATGGGAACAAGACTAAAAGAGAATAAAAGGAACTGCAGACTAGGCCAAACGGACAAGTCAGCTGAGGCAGAACATGCACTTAGTGAAGGAGACCACAGAATTTTGTTTGAAAACACAGAACTAATTGCCCCCAACCAGGGATACCATAGCCGACTGGTACGGGAGGCAATAGAGATCCACAAACACACGGAGAATTTCAACCGAAAAGAAGAAGCGGTGCACCTCAATCAAATATGGAACCCCATTTTAAGGAATTCAAGAATAACGAACAGGACAACAGGCAGCAAGATTGTTTATGTTCCAAGTGCAAGGGCAGGAACGAGTACAGGTACAAATGCAGGTACAAATACAGGTACGAATACAACTGATTACCTGACGAGGCATAAATACGCTTTACGAAGCCGAAAAGTTAGTCATCGGACAGCAAGCCATGATGGTTAAACCTCTGAAGAAGCTAGCCACTCGCGCCAGCGAAACGTCAGGAAGAAATTCCAAAAATCCACGGCTTTCAAACTCGAAAAGAAATGACACTTTTCTGGAACTATTCAAACAACGATTTATGATAATATACAGTGAATTTCTTTGATGGCCTCTCCCTTTTATTTGGGATAATGAAATTATTGTATAAATACTTTATTTTGAAGTAAAATTGACAGATGAAACTTTCAAGATGGCGACTTGGCGCCATTTGGGAAAAAAATTAAACGTAAAAGAGGGTCTTGTGACACATCTTTTTGAAGCTCATGAGAAATGCTTCAGAACCCTAGAATATAATGTCCATATCTTCAACTGCTACAAAATGGCGGAACTTTTAATAATTGCCTGAATACATTGACATTCAACTACATAATATGAGGTAATAAGCTTGGGGTCAGTTCAGAAGATGCTCAAAATGGTTGTCTTGAACTTCTTGACATATGAACAGCCTATCCGATATTTCACGCCGAACATTTTCGAATACAGTAACGTGAATATCTCTACAAATATTTATTATTCTCTGCCGTATATCCAATATTGAAGCAGGTTCAGTTTCGTACACCTTTTGCTTCAAAAAGCCCCATAAAACAATTCAAAGGTGTCAAATCTGGCGAGCGGGCTGGCCATTCTGTAAGACTTCGACGGCCAATCCAACAACCGGAAAAAATAGTATCCAAATAGTTTCTTGCTTGTCTGAAGTAATGTGGTTGTGCTCCATTTTGTTGGAATACAATATCTATATCAAATTCATTAGGATTCGCTTCGACAATTTCAGTGATGAGAGGGTCAACAGTAGTTTTCAACATATTCAAATACAGTTCCCCTGTTGAATTTTGATCAATAAATAGAGGTCCTACAATATGGTTTCCCAATACTCCTGCCCAAACGTTAATTTTTTCTGGATATTGGGAAAACCGAAAACTGGATGAGAATATTCTAACTGAACAATGATGTTCATTGTCGTATTGACATTTTTTGTCGTTTTTATAAACAAAAAATAACTTAAAAAATCTTATCGGGTTGTTGGAATTGCCATATGGCAGATAATAATGAATATTTTTAGAAATATCGATATTGTGTGTTTGTCTTCAGGAAATTATTAAATGTTCCGCCATTTTGTAGTAGGTGAAGATATTGAATTCATATTCTAGGGTTGTGAAGTATTAGTCGTGAGCTTCAAAATTATGTATCCTCCCCTTTTCACTTTTTTTTCAGAAGACGCTCAGTCGCCATCTTGGAAGTTTCATCTGTCAATTTCACTTCAAAATAAAGTATTCATGCATCAATTTTATTATCCCAAATTTAATTTTTTTGAGTTGACCCGTTCAAAACATAAAAGGGGGGACATTAAAGAAATGCACTGTATGAATATATTTTTTGAAGTTCGATTTCTTGTTGTTAGAGAAAAAGTTCAGGATGAAAGTGACGATTTCTGAATATGGATTCAACAGAAAACAAAAGAAAAAGTTCCGACATGTTAATGATACCCTGAAAACTTCAACGAATCGGTAATTTCTCTGGAACTTCAACCCTTATTTGTCAATGAATTATTATGGAGTTTATGGATCCAGTGTTGTGACAAGGACTTACCTAGTTTCGAAAGTGGAAAGTACAATTACAGAACTCCGAACATTCATTCATAAAATATAGCAGTGCACAAAAAATTCAACACAAGTGTCTAGGAACAGTTGAAAGTCATCAGAACAAGAACAATGAAAGCGAATAGATAAAATTATAGTAGTTACGAAAATTATTGTTCTGAACTCAAGTTGATAGAATTGGTTGAGTTCGGAAAAGTAAATAATAGTTCCGAAACCAAGAGTGGTGATGGTTGATGTCGACTATTTTCCGAAGTCAAAAGTTATGCGGACGTGGAATAAAAAATATGTAGTTCGAATTATTAACTTAGTGGAGCATCATTGGAAATCTTGGTTACTCGATGAAATATTGAATATTGTCTCTTCATTGTAAATCATTTATAGAAAAAAACGGTAATAAATTAGTCTCCTAGAAAATTGAGAAATAATAGCAAAAGAAATGGATTTTGCAGTTGCTCTAAAAATAGTTCAAACTTCAGATCGATCTGATTACCGCTTTAGAATCCACAGCTCAGAATTCACCTACAGAAATTGCTAGTGATCTCAGATCTGATTGCAAAACTGTTCTTTCTCGACAATATCAAGTTGAAAGTAATTTTAGTGAATTTGAATCCGCAGATAAGGGTATTGCAACAGTTATAATGGATTTCCATGAATACAAAAACAAATTAAGGCAACTGATTTCAAAGACAACATACGAAGTGAAGAATACAGATTTCACTGTTACAACCATGAATGTTTACAAAAAACTGAAAAAAAATCCAACAAAATCGTTGGAACAGAGTATATATTATAACACTCAAGCCCAACAGTAAAACAGAACGTGCTTGACTGAATATTCATTAAAATAGGGGAGCCCAAGAGGAGATTTCGGGATTTACTAAAGCGCAGCAGATTAATATACAGGGGGATACCTTGTACCCGGTTAAGTACCTCCACCAAATATGAGCCCCATATATAAGGCCGCCTGTGAGGGATAAAGATTCAGATTAGTAAAAAAAAATTGATCATAAGAAATTCTCGAGTGCATCAGATTAAGGTAGGGTGAGTTAATTACCTGCTGAAAAGTGTATATTTCAGTAATCTGACAATTTGAGAGTGACGTAAAGAAAGGGGAGGGCAGCAAAGGTGTAAAAAAATAATTTTTTCTATTTTGAAGGAAATGATTCAAGAATAACGTAAAAATATATAATCTGACGATTTCCACAAGCCAAAATAACAAAAATTCGTCGATAAAGTTCAATGCGTGCAGCTGTGTGATACCTATATTTTCCACTCCGAGTTTCTATTCCTCTATTCTCCATCCACTTTTTCTCTATCTATTACTCTCTCCGTCCCCACTCTGAATTCTGTTGCCATGACGCCATCACAACTGATCACAGAGACTCGTTCGTGATGAAGATAAAGAAGATGATTAATTAATCAATTAATTGATGGATGTAGCCGTTACTACGTGCTAGGAAATCATAATGAAGAAGAGAGAAATAAAACTTTCTATGTTTTTTACCACTTTTATTCGTAACTAAAGTTACTGCAGTTTCGTCCTATGAGGACATTTCCAAACTTATACAATATATAAGGATATTTCCAAACTTATACAGTTTAGTTAGTTTAATGTATAAGTTTGAAAACGTCCTTATAGGACGAAACTGCAGTAACGTTAGTTACAAATAAAAGTGGCAAAAAACATAGAAAGTTTTATTTCTCTTTTCTTCATTAATTAATCAATTGATTATAAAAAATTAAAATTTTTTGAGCATTTAAAAAAATTATTTTCTTATAAATAGAAGTATTCCACTTAAAAAACATACACTTATTCATTTGCATGCTATTTCCTGTTCAATTAAGTAAGTCCAATGAATTGATTTTTTTTTAATATTGTTTTTGTCATATTAGGCGAATCCCTCTAGACTCTAGATAATCGTCAGCTTATGAGACAGCACGTCTGAAACATAAAGATGAACCATATATATCTTAATCTGAGGCGCTTGAGTATTTCAAAATGGCAAATTTTTTTTGCACATTATAATGGCCGCGAGTTTGCGTCAGATCGAAATTGTCAGATTATTGAATGAGAGCTTTTTTCTTGTTGCACTTAACACCCCCTTAGAAAATCTGACGCGCTCAATTCATTTTTTTTTCTTTTCACTTTTAACCCTTACGTACAACCACCCACATCATGCAAACGATCAGATTAACATACCAACATTATTAAAAATACGTAGGACATTGATGCTATCAATATCTGACGCGCTCGAGTATGTCCATGCAACAGTATTTTTTTACATATTTAAAAATCTATAGCCGCTTTCCCCACCGATGAAAAGGCACGTATTACATAATTTTTTTTTCTTATCATCTAAGCTTTGCAACCTAATATGTCTCAATGGCGCTCGAGTAAATCCCCATTTTGCATCTTGGGCTCCCCTGCTTTACAGTAAACCTCCACATTAAAATTTTATTAAAAACACCCAAAAAATTTTCTTCTCAGACCAATTGTCAGTTCAGTTGAATCTCCTTGTCAGAAACTTGCGGAATATCTTTTCCAAATTTTGAAACCTTTTGTCTGGAAATAGAAACAGTTTCATGAAGAATACTTCTGATTTCATTGCAAAACGTAAAGAACTATAAATTTGAAACGGTTCCGGTTGATAAAACCCTGGGAACAGTGAGAATTGAATTATAAAATGATGATAATTTCGAAAATGGGACAAAATTAATTTGGAGCTTCTGAATTCAAGTTCAAAGAGGAATTTTATCTAGATTCTCTTGAATTATTTGAATTCAAGAGAATTCACGATAAAATTTACATTAGAAACAGAAGTCCATAATAAAAAAATTGATAAATACTCTTGATACGAGTGTTTATCGAAAGAAAACAGATACTGATAGATATCTCCACTATAAATCTAATCAAAACGCTAGCGTCAAAAAAGGTATACTCAGCTAGATGTTTGTTATATTAGGGCAAAGACAGTTTGCAATTCAGTTCATGATATGAAAGGTTTTAGATCAAAACGCATATCCGAAACAGTTTGTGAAGAAGAGCTCTTAATGAATATTACTGGAGTGATCATCTTCAAGAGGAAGATTAAACTCTTCCTGGGAAAAACTCCAGTAATATTCATTACTACACCAAAGGTTCTAAACAGTGCATCACAAGCTCTCAATGAAGTTGGTAAAAGCAATACACAACATACAGGTCGTTCCAACGAAAACTTAACCCCTCCCCTGTAAGTCAGAAACGGGCGTTTAATTGAAAATTTCCAAAAACACGTCAATTTTTGGTCCTAGGGGGAATAATTCTGATATGGAAATCATGCCCGAAACTTCACCTCCTGCGGTGATACATCATTTAAAAGGTCTTTTGTCCCTCTATTACTTCTGTAATTTTTTTCGAAATTGGTTCATTCGTTATCTAGAAATTAAATATTGAATGTTTCATTTAAGAAAAAAAACAGAAAATTCGCTGTCGTTTATTTTATTGAGTAAATCAGCAAAAGTAATATCAATGGCAACACAATCAATGGATAAAGTGTTCAAAATGACCTCCATCTAGTTCCATACAATAATACAGTCTACTTTCGAAAGCGTTCCTTATATTACTGAAGATGTCCGGAGTCAGAAATTGGCATTTCCGAAAAATTCTCTAGCGCAGGTCTTCTATATTTGTAGAATTTATTTAATTAGTGGTAAACGTTTCGAAATGGATGACACTGTTAGAGTTTTTTCTGCCCTGGTAGTTTTTGGTTGAATCTAGTTGACTCAGAACAAAAAGTAGATAGTTCGCTTCTGTCACTTCTTCATGAATTATTATTCAGTTATCGTTCAACATTTAATTTCCCAATAACGAATGGACCAATTTCTAAAAAATTACAGAAGTTATAGAGGGACAAAAGACCTTTCAAATGATGTATCTATCACTCGACCCCCCATGACATTGAAAAAAATAGGGGAGGTAGTTGCTGATCGCAGGGGGGTGAAGTTTCTGGTATGATTTCTATATCAGAATTTGTAAACCTAAAACTAAAAATTGACTTGTTTTTTGAAATTTTTTAATACACGTCCGTTTCTGATTCACAGGGGGATTAAGTTTTCGTTTGAACGCCCTATATACAGATCCCACAATCACCACAAACACAAACTTAAATACATATATCTCATAACTAACGTCATACCTTATATTTCTGGTTTGTCTGACGCATCAGTTATAGATATAATGTAAGAACAACTTTTAGAACTACCATTTCATTGAGATTTTTTTTGACACAAACTGAACCCGAAAAAACGAAAGATTGTATTTACAACATACCTTGTTCCTGTGGAAAAAGTTATATGGGTGAAACCTCAAGACCCCTAGATGTCAGAAAAAATGAACATAAGGAATATAAGGAGTAGACAGATGACAGGATCGGGGATAGCGGAGCTATTCTAAAATCAACTGATGACCACGCTACATAATGGAGTAAAACAAAAATTATCACCAGAGAAACTCATGAAAAAATTAGAGGATTCAAAGAATTCGCATATATTCTTTCAGCAGGTAACAAGTGTTTTTTGAATAGCTCTATAGAAATGGATCGTATCTGGTTGCCTGTACTGAGAAGAGAGGTTGAAAACGGAAATACGAACCTTAACTTGATTCTCAAAAAACATCCAGTATATGTATTCATGTAGACTATTGCATATAACATCTGGACATGAATGATATGACGATATGACGTATTTCAAAATAATCAGAGCTATGCACAAGTGTAGAAAAAATTTATGAATACGACAAGTTACTGACTAATTGGACTCTTTAGTAATAATAATAATAATAATAATAATATTTATTTTGAGTCGCTAAGAAAATTTACATTTTATGGACCAGTCAGTTAATAAAATACAAACTGCACACAATAATACAAACTACAATTAAATATAACAATTTCAAGTTACAAGTTATCAGTTGCTATTTTAGTAAAATCGTCAATACTATAAAGACAATGCTCAGTCAGTATGTTTTTCAATTTGTACTTAAATATTTTTAATGATAAGTTGCGAAAATGGATGGGTAGGGCATTGAAAAGGTAAGTGTCCACTTTTTGCGTCTTTTGCAACCTCAATTGTGGTTTTATCAGATTGTTCTTTGACCTGGTGTCATGGGCGTGAACATCAGAATGAGCTGAATACTCATTAATATGTTTCCTGACATATAGTAATTTTTCATATATAGTAGTTAATATTACGCAGTAACTTTTCAGTTTGCCCTTCATAACACTTCAGCAGATTCACTATCGATTGAGCTATGTTTATTTTTCAGATTGTGATAGGTTATATACAAAAAAAACAGTGAGAAGTATTGAAATCCCAACAAAAAAATCATTTCGAAAAATGAAAATGATTCTCTTCACATTCTGAGATTTAGAGTTACTTTGAGGGAACCAGTCTTACGTTGTTGGTTCGACAATTACTGTTCCTGGGTCCGAATCTGAAAAAAACACAAAGTCACAATTAGATTCAAGATTATCAAGTGAATCTCGATTATTTCTATCCAGATCTTGTTAGTATAAAAACATATTATTGTAGAGTATTTCTTCAAATTTGTCTTCCTTTCTCACAAGAAAATTCTCATGGAATTTCATTTAATTCTAGACATATTTCTTTTGCAGTGACCATGGATTTGTGACTGCTTTTGAATAGTTACTAGATATTATTATTGTTGATTGCAAGTGGTAACATTTTTGACAAACTTCAAATTCAATTCTATTCAGTTGATAATAGTAATAATAATACTAATATCATTTATTAATGAAAAGAGAAAAATAATGTATACAGCAAATACATTTTTTTTGCATAAATGATACCTACTCGATAAGTGAGTAAGCACTTGTTTCGAGATAATATTACCTTACTTAATTAACTACATAAAAAGAAAAATATAGGTATTCAATTCAATATAAGAACATTACGAAAAAAAGTATCACACTTAAAAAATGTATATGGAAATGACAGTGTAATACAAAAAGCAAACACAATAATGAGAACATTTATACAGTAGGGGAGACCGGGGCTACAATTAACAAAAAATATATTTTTAGTTGTCCAAAACTAAGAAATAATTCATCATTTAGACTTGAATTATGCTAAAATCATTCAGGAATTACGTAATGATCTCAAAACAAACCTAATAGTAACGATGCCGTAGATAGAACGCTTTTTTCAAAAAATGGTGGTTGTTAATTGTTACCTCAGGTTTGGGGCTAAAATTAACACGTATAGGGCAAGTATTAACAGAAGGGGTAAAAATTACCATAGGTTATGCTGACTGATATAAAGAAAAATAAATATATTTAGGACATATTTTTTATTAATGAAAGTGTAACTAATACAGCCTTGCATAAAACTCGTATTCTTATAAATTCACAATAACAAAATCACAAAATATCTGAACATAAACGAAATCTCAGAATAAGTTTAAATATTTCAACGTAACAAAGTAAAATCTCTTTAAAATAACTATTCATCAGTCTTAAACAGGACATATTTTTTATATTTAAACTTAATTAGACATATTACATGAACAACATCATACGATGAGGTAGAAAATGGCACATTTTTTATCTTAAAAGCTAGGTAATGAGTCTTTGATGAACATCTTTAAACTTAATTATTATCGTCTTTAGACTTGAACAACGTATATAAAATGTAGTTTAATAAAAAATCAACAAAAAATATCAAGGATTAGGAACTATTTTAAATACCTACGAACTGAAAGAGTATCTATTCGTATTCATCATCTGAATTATAATTCTAGCTACAGAACGCTGTGATATCACCTTTGATTATTGCGCCCAGTCCTTGCTAGAGATACATTCGATCCATTCACCACCTGATGTATCTTCATTATAGGAGGGACCGCATATGATACAAAAATAGTCATCATCATCGTTAGAGCTATTGCTATCATTTAATATCCTTTTCTTCACTTTTCCTACTTTTTCGTCTTCATTTACATTTCCTTTAGCCTTTCCTTTATACTTTATACCCTTATCTTTTTTGTTGTCTTCATTCTGGTGTTTTGATGTGATTTTCCTCTTTTTCTTTTCTCTAATGTTATGTTCTTCTTCTAGAGCATTTTTCCGGAGTATCGGTAAGAATGGCGATATAACATCAGTCACGCTGATATCTAAATTTGTTTCATAGTCTAAAACTTCAGGGTTTTTCAAATTTGGTGTCAGATCATCAATATTAACGTCATCATTATCAACAGTTGGTTCAGGGACTAGCGACTGGTTTTGATCGCTGGGGTCTGGGCGGTCCGCGACAAAAGAAGGCGCAAAGTCAGATTCTTGAAAAATATCTTTGTTGCACGGCCAGATGCCAGACTTTTTGAAAGCGTTTATTATATTCGTAGAGTTTAAAGCCAACGGTAGCGCTTCTTCAACAATTCCAGGGAGGTCATATATAGACATTACTTTTCCCGGGTAACTAGCCATCCAAGAAGTTTGTGATCTGTTCATATAATTTTTGAATGACCCATAAACCCCGACATCAAGGGGCTGTAAGTGATGTGAACAAAGCGGTGGAAATGACAACAAAACAATGTTGTTATACTTTGCCTTGTTAACAACTTCCACATTAACAGGCGAGGTATGGTTATCCAATAAGAGTAAAACAGGTTCCTTTTTTGAGGGCTTCACATGAAGAATGAAATGATCGATCCATTTAACAAACTCCATTTGGTTGGATTGGTTGCCAGCGCCTATACATTTTGGTGGCCCATTTCTTATAAACATATCTTCATATCGCAGACGAGGGAAAATAAACATACAAGGTATGGAGTTGCCAACAGCATTTGTTGACACTGCAAGTGTAATCAGTACACCTCTTTCGCCAGATGTCACAGCACCGACCTGCTTTATGCCTTTTCCCGCTACAATTTTCTTCGGTTTTTGTACAGTTGCGATACCTATAAAAAAGGACAAAATATATAGCTACCTAGTTTTTGAAACAGATTGCTTCTTGTTCAGCATTGAAGACTAACCGAGTTTTTTTGTAACCCATTTCTACTGAAGCACCCGTTTTTTTCTTTTTCACAAAATTAAAAAGAGAAACATAGCAGAGCTCAAATTCCTTTGCGACATCTCTGTAATTTCTTTTCTTCTCAATAAACTCTAGCGCAGCCAGCTCGTGAACCTCTATCGATGTGGTGCCACGTGTAATTGTTCGTTAATAAGTTCTCATGCTGTCATACCTAAAAAAGAAACATATAATAATAATAATAAATCGACTTTATTCATCAAAAATAAATTAGATGAACAGGCGGATTATCAGCATAAGTTGTTTTTCAAATCAACCTTACAAAAATATATAATAAAAACTATAATAGAACAAGTATAGAATAGAAGATAAATCAACCAATACAACAATAAACACAATAATAAAAGCTTGATTGAAATGAATAATAATAAGGGTTTTGCAAAAATCGACATACAGAGCACCAATTACCAGGATTTAAGTAGAAGTTTCAAGCGTTTTTTAAATATCATTATCGTGTAAAGTCTGAAGTCACTGGGCCACTTATTATACAGCTTAGCGGAAATATAGGAGAAACTTTGAGTAAAAAGTGCCGAGTTGTGTTTGGGAATGACCAAGACAGATCCATTTCGAGTATAATAGTTGTTAGTGTGGGAAAAACTAACAAGTCTATTATATAAATAATCAGGTTTATTTGTGAGGATGTGTAGAGTGCGTAGTTTTTCAAGTCTTAACCATCCGGAGTCATCAAACCTACTACTGATGTGATCAAATTTACGTATACTGAAGGAAAATCTCAAACAAGAGTTTTGAATTCTTTAGAGGCGAAGAGAGTCGTATTGAGTAAGTGCAGATCCATATATGCAATCGCAATAAGATAATTTAGAGAAAATTAAAGTTTCGCAAAGCTTAAGTTTGAGTTGTGTAGAAAGAATGTCTCTATTGGGAAAAATTTGTCTGAGAATGTTATAAGACGATTTACAAAGATGACTGATATGTTTAGAAAATCTGAAATCGGAGTCAATCCACAAACCCAAGTTTTTGCATTCAGAAGTGAAAGGCAAGGCAACATCATTTATGTGGATCTTGATGAGGTTGGAAATAAGGCTCCTTTTAGATTTCGGTCCAAATAACATATATGATGATTTTTTAGCATTCAATTTCAAGTTATGTGCGCACGAGACGTTATACAGTGAATTGAGATCTCTATTTATCAGTTCTTGTGCTTCCAGGTTGCCTTCCGGAAAAGATAAGTAAATTTGAGTGTCATCAGCGTAGTGATGGATATAGCAAAATTTAATACATTTGTAGAAATCTGAGATATAGATGTTTAATAAGAGAGGTCCAAGAATGGAACCTTGTGGAAATCCAAATTTGGTGTTCAGAACTGCAGATTTTAAGTGATCAAGGCTGATACACTGAGTTCGGTGTTCCAGAAAGCTTTCAATAAGATCTACGGCACATTTATCCAAACCAAAGTGACTAAGTTTATTACATAAAAGACTGCGGTCTAAGGTATCAAAAGCTTTACTAAAGTCCAATAAAACTAGACATGTAACATAATTTTAATCGGTTGCTTTGAAAATATCATCCGTTATGGAGAGGAGTGCGGAAGTCGTGCTATGTTGAGAACGAAACCCAGACTGAACGCTAGTTATGATTATTGTAAGAAGTGATGAATTCAATCATCTGATCTTTGAGAATCAGCTCAAGCGTTTCAGATAGGGAGGGTAAAATACTAATGGGCCTAAGATCAGAGTAATGTGTCGGAGAGTTACACTTAGCCAAAGGAATCACAAGTGCACAAGTGTATAAAATGATCATTCACAAATATTCTGCTACTCTGTTAATACTAGCCCCTACATCTGGGGTAGGTATTAACAAGTGAATTCTAGCCCCTTTCATGTGTTAATTGTAGTCCCGAAGGTACACTTTGAGTATTAAATAATATAATAAAATATTGGTCAATAGTATAATGGCAAATAAGAAACTTAGAATTGTTAAGTATAAAATATGCTTTTAGGAAAACAAAAAAAATAATCATAACACTATATAATTATTGTACAAATAAAAAAATCGTGAACCCTAAAAAGATCGTTACCTGCTTAAAAATATCGACCGACACATAACTCACTCACATGACGCACGGAGCGCAACTAACCGACGGTTGTGGCATGCGGCGCGATCGAAATGTCAAATTGAGACACGCACTGGAGGTGTAGTGTGTATAGTTATAGAGAAATTTGCTTGTTAATACTCACCTCTGTTAATTGTAGCCCCGGTCTCCCCTAAATATTTTTTTTTGCATAGATGATACATACTCGATAAGTGAGCAAACACCTACTTCGAGATAAAAGTACATTACTTAACTACCTAATAAATATTCAGTCCAATACAAGAACACGAAAAAAGCAATACGCTTAAAAAATGGATATGTGAATAACATACTTGAAAAAAGCAAACATATTTTAAAAGTACAAACATTTTGGAATAAGTGATAGTTATGAAAATTAAACCCATGGATGAAGAATCAAAAAGGCGAGTATAAATAAATAAAATAAAATGAAATGAATCAGTTGAAGAAATTTGGTTCGATGATCTCATTACATTTGGCTCTTGGTGTTTCGTATATGAATCGTTTTACCTTATTTTTGAACATGTTAAAGTTCATTATTTCTTTATGGTCAGGAATAAAATTGAACGCCTTGATGGGTGCTATATAAGAAAATGATCGCTGACAAATAGATTTGCTCATCTGTGGAACAACATAATGGTGTCTTTGTCGAGTAACATAATTATGAGTGGGAAAACTGGCGTGATTTTTTATATTTTTATATTTCAATATAACATTCAAACAATATAGTTACCTTCTGTAAAAGATCTGTAGGATATCGGTGGGGTTTTTGTAAAATCAACTTCAGGAATCTGCTTTGGATAATCTCTAGTGGATTAATTACATTACACAGATAATTATTTTATGTGCTATTTTGCATTCATCAAAAAGTCGAGAATTACACTCAAGCATAGAATATGCTTGTATTGTGCCTATTCTCATGACATGATGCAATGGATCAAAGGAAGGAGTGAGAGCGGGTATTCCATGAAAGAATATACCTTGAAATTTTCGTATGATATGATAAATTTGTGTCAGTTTTGACTTAGGGGATTCAAAAGATATTGTTAAACACTGTTGCATTTTCAGCGAGGTATATTTTTTAATTTGTGAAAAGAGTTTAGAATTTTCAGAGGTGCTGGGAGCATATTGTAGAGTTTTGGACCAAGAAAGAAAACAAATCTCTATGCGTAAGTCTTGTGAAACAATAGTGGTTGTATTTTTTCGGTGAATCTACTTACTTTGGATTTACATTGGTCGTATTTTTCAATGTTTGCAAACTAAATGATGATGAAGTGAAATTTTTACAAAATCCAACAAATAATATTAGTTCTAGGAAAAATAATGCTTTTTATTTAAGCGCAGCAGTTTATTTTTTCGTTTAAGCAGAGATAAACGTTTCAGAATGAACTCAATTTCTTAATTTCATAGTATCCGGATCTGCGAAAGGTTGAGTACAGCAGAAAAGCTCATAACCAGTATTTTTGTGCAACCGCGCAACCAGTGTTTGCGTTAAACCCTGTTTATAACTACTGACTGGCAAGTTATTACATTATACTCTCTCATTTTGCATTAATATTGGCATCCCAGCTCCATCATCTCCGGTCTATTTCACCTTTGACCTATTGGATTCGAATCCCACGAACGAAAGCGTCCATCGTCGCGGTAGGTCCTACGACGGCCAGTCCTTAATCAGGACAATTACTCTGTGACAAGCCGCCATGGGCTCCGATTTTCAATTTTAATTGCTGCCGCGTAACGTCTACTAGATGTTCCAATCGGAAATTACGTCCGATATTCGTTTGAAGCCTAATTAGATTTATCTCGACCGACGCGATTATCAGCTATTTCCATGTTTTAATTGTTTTTTTTATTCTTGGGTTTGTTGGTGAAAGGTTAATTGTTTTTGGTTGGGAAGATTACTGGGAAATTATTAACTACAAATGGACGATTTTTTCAACATTGAGATTCATGATTGAGGAGATTACTAAATATTGTCTGTAGAGGTATAACCATGCTTACATTCGATTAATTTCGAAAAAAGATGATAATTTTAAGAAGTGTCATTATTTTAGAGTGAAACAAACCACCAAAAAGTACTTCTAATGAAATTTCAAACGTTGATTTCTGTCAGCTTTGTTACACTGTGGAATTCGGTAAATACCTATCGCAAATTAACCACTTCCCTGGCTATTACCTCGAAGGGTGTTAGATTTATTGTCAACTTTTGGAATCTAATCTCAGCGGACGCAATCAATATGTATGCTATTATGGTTTCTCAAATATGTACTTAGCCACTAGCGAAGTTCCGCAAGGATATTACCTTGGCCCCTTATCGTTTTTATTATTCATTAACCATTTGTGCAACTCAACCTGCAATAGATTAATGTTTACTGATGATTCAAAACTTCATACATTTATAAACAGTTCAGAAGACTGCACCATTTTGCAAAAGCAGATTGATTTATTACTAGATTAGTATCTACAGAACCCCCTCCATTTCAATTTATCCAAATGCAAAATTGTGACAATCAGCCAAAAATTCAATACACTGCAATTTCCTTACCACATTGATAACATGATATGGCAGAGAACAGATAATATCTTGGATTCAGGAGTCTGTTTCAATCATCATCTGACTGTCAATGGGCTTGTTTCATGATTTTTCGTTTATAGTTTACTTGATACAAATTTCAAATTAAAAAACAGAGCACTTTTTTTGAGCTCTCTAACTACCGTAGTTTTCCCGTAATTAATTATTAAAAATCGAATGTGGCAGGCCGGTGACGTCACGGGCCTACTCCCGCTTCTTGTTCGATTGACCAATAGGAACAATAGAAATAATCAACATTGCCAAATCGTAAATTTCACGAAGCCTATAATTATCAATTTGATTATGGAAGTGTATATGAATCCGTTAACGTTTCAATTAATGAAAAATTCTCCACCTAGAATAAAATGTACACGAAAAATCATGTTTGGAAATAAGTTCTATATCTAAAATCAGTACAAAAAGTCGAAAGATCACAAAATATTCACCTAAACTATAATTTTATGCATTATTTAAAAATATACAGTTATGAAAATCAAAAAATATAGCAAACTGGAATAAGGAATCATTTCAAATATTCAATTCATTCCACAATTCTCAATCTGTACAACTGCAATTTATTATAATAAAAAACAATTCCTACATACATACCTCTTTCTTATATTGCTACTAAATTCAAGCGTTATAGGCTGTTGAATCTTCCAAACTGGTATATTAGCCATATTGTCATATAGTCAGCCAGCGCCCTCTGTAGTGAATGCGACAATGTGCTTTTTCTAATGTCAATGGTTTCCACACATAACTTCATATTTTTGTTAAAATAATTTCAAAATTAATGTTGAGCGTAGTTTTGTTAAAGCTGACTCCAACAACTTACCAAGAGTCGATTTTGAAAAGATCGATGAATTTCACTTGGAAAATTTGCAATACTTTGGTACCGAAATGAAGAATGAAAAATTGAAACGGTAGGTGGTATATTCAATAGGTCCCTTTTATTCATATGACATTCATTTCAGACTTTGTCTTTTATCGAAGGATGGAAAGGTTTGATTTAATTTTTATTTTAGCTGAAGAAAACCATAGATCTCTTAGAGTTTCGTTTTTTTGGAACACTGAAAAACTTTTTGTCTGGTATGGATGATGTATTTTTACAACTGGGTATGAAACATATTTTACTCATTTTGGTGGTAGTAATGGTAAAATTCAATCAAAAAATAACCTGAAAAAATATTTTTCGGAATGTAAACTGACACGGAATATGTAGCAAAATAGGCACCCGCCGATACCTACCTTTTACAAAAAAAACGTTCTTCAATTAGACAGTTGTATTCATACTAAGTTGACAACAATAACAACAAAAATGGCGTCCGTCAAATTGGATCATCAGATCTTTGATTGGATATTAAAAACCAATACACTTGGTAACTCCACTCTATACACGATCAATTTTATGGGTCAACAGACACTCGGCCAATTTAAATTCTTGCTTTTCGAATTATTCTTTTTTCTGCAAATATAAAGAGATTATGGTACCGATTAGGCTTGATAAGTATAATATACCCCTAACTCGATTAGTCTAGAAGCAAACCAGTATCATTTTCCATAGCATGAAACAAGCCCATTAACCACATTAAAAACTCACCTTACCGCACTTACGATATTATTTTAAGGAACTGTAAGAATTTCCGTAGCATTTGTTCCAATACTAGCATCTAGCCAATATAATATTTTTTTGCAAAAAAATCCAAACTAACTTGATGTGTGGTAATGTGTCGTAATGCAAAACAAGCTCTCTAATATCGATATTTTTTGTTGCATCTCATGTGAAATTAAAAATAAATATCTTGCGAATTCATAGTCAATCAGTATAGAAACCA